>NW_027472588.1:5276493-5613993 GCF_030347505.1 Rhynchophorus ferrugineus
TCAGTTTTGGTTTGTGTCTTGGCGAAAATGAAAATAAAATCACGACAATGGCTGAGTCCCACCTTCATAGAAGAATTATTCCTAATTCCAAGAACTCAATATTGCACATAAAGCTGGTTGGGACCGTTTACAAAAGGCTGCAAAAAACAAGATGTATGGTGTTTACCCAACTTTGGCAATTAGGACAGGAACTGTGCATATACTGTTTGAGAGATTATTACCATCTTTATAGTTCGGACCTACCACCAAGTGATTACCACCTGTTCCTATCCAAGGCAAATTATTTTTGTCTCCAGTTCTTCGACAATAAGAAGAAGGGAGAGGGACTTTCTACTAGAGACACATAATGAAATTACCTTCAAAATGGTAAATCAGATCAATCTAACCATGTTAAATAAAGCCTCCATTTTCAGTGGATTCCTTTTCACTACATATATCACCGTTAAACTTTGAACTCATCTCAGCATTTTACTATAATTACTGGATTATCAAGACCGTTATTCCTTCCCTATTTGTTTTCACAAAGTGTCAAAGTACAAGCTGACAAAACACCTTTTGAATAATGAGTGAAATGGTAGCTGGCAAGCGAGAATGCTTAACAAATAAGGTTTACCCAAAACTAATGTCCACCTTGAGAAAAATTACTGATCAAAACAAAGAATCACAACTCTTCGATAACCCAGAACGAAACAGTCATGAAACTCACACTGTGATGGACTAAATAAGATGAACATCTGACCTGAATTCTTGGTAAGGCATTCTTGTACCAAATCATCCACCAATTGTTTAATGATGTTGGAGATGGAAATCAACTACTTACTTTCTGCTCTAAAATTCACTCTGTTTCACATTAAATGTTCATTCAGAGATCACACATTTCATAGTCCTGATCTAATATCATGTTACTTACCCATTGATCTTGATAATCTCCGGCTAAGAACGCTGGAGCAAACGATCTGGCCGTATTCATACTAGCCCCGCTTAAAGGACCCTGAAACCATGGTTCTAAATACTCGATTTAAACCAAAATACGTGGATAACTCACCGCAACCATAGATATGGCGGCGACTACCAGTCCAAATCTCAAAGAAACCGAGTCGTCCTTATGGGAGTTTCGTGGATCCCATACCCCACAGCACACCAAGATCAGAACGGCCGTTATGATGGTCTCGATGACCAAGGTCTGCATTGGGGTGATTTGAGCGAAAGGTTTTGTAAGGCAGAAGCCATCCGAGACCCATTCTGGTGGCATGACGATCTGGGAATCATATTTTTTAAGCTATAAGCTCCTTTAATATGCACGTCATACCTTCAAAAGGAATAAACCTAGAAGAGCTCCGATAAATTGTCCAGCTATATATACTAAGGCCATAGTTGGTGTGAGCAATCGAAATATTACTGTACTAATGGTCACAGCAGGGTTTAGATGAGCACCGGACACATGTCCAAATATCTGAAACAAATAGTTTTTAATCATAGCTAAGCATCAAACGCAAAAAAATACAATAGTGGCTACTTTCGGGATGCCCTGTTGCGTTGGATGCGTTGTCATTTACACGCAATCGAGAGTTTTGGCTTTGGAACTGATGAATCCACTAATATCAATGACTTGTTTATATGGGATATAAAACTATTATTGATAACAAATATGTTACCAAATATAATTTATTATAGTACGTCTAAAAACTACAGTTAATTATACAGCCACAATAATTTATAGGTTAGAGTTATAAACTCTTATTATAATAATAATAGAATTTTCAAAAATTTTGCATGCGTTTGACAAACAGACAACTTTGACAGGCTCATTCGTTTACGTGTTCGAACTTATCAGACAGCATTACGTCTCTTTTTAACTAGAATAAAATAAGAAGGAAAATATTGTCTGATTCTAAGACGAATTTACAAATTTTGGCAGGCAATAAAATAAACATTTTGATGACGTATGTTCACAGCAACTTTGGATAAACTTTTATATAGAGTTACTATGTTGTTATTTGTTCTTTTATCAGATCGCCTATGTTATAAATATACATACATACATTTATACAGAAAGTAACTTAATACTTGGGTAATTGTTATTGTAATGTTTATATATAGATAAATATATTTATTATCGCAGATATATTTCTTATAATAAAAATTATTTTAAAATTAAATATATCTCGAAAAAGTTGGTATAATTTTTAACATATTATGAAAGATTTTTACAAATAGACTTACCAAAATGTGAACTTTAGCTTTATGGTGATATTTTAGGTTAGTTTTCGAATGTAAGATTTGGAATTTGGAGAAAAAAATTTAAAAAAAAAATATATATATATAGTCTGTTCAAAGTTATTTTGTGCATACGTGATTTAAATTTGTGACATCAAAACGTCGCAATGTTGCCGCATCAACTCTGAGTTTCAGTTTGGCTTTGACATACAACAAAATTCTAATCTAAATAAAATAATTGAACAAAAATGTTATCAAATAAAACTTATTTTAATTATTATAGTCCCTCTAAAAACTACAGTTAATTATACAGCCACAATAGTTTATAGGTTAGAGTTCTAACCTCTTAGCACCATTGCTCATAAGAATTTGGCATACATCTGACAACCGGACGATTTTTACAGGCTCGTTCGTGTACATGTTGGAACTAATCAGACAGTTTTGTGTCTCTTTTTAACTAGAATAAAATGAGAAGGAAAATATTGTCTGATTCTAAAACGAATTGCGGCAGGTCATACTTTAAACATCTTGATGACGTATGTACAAAAAGACTTTGAATAATCTATATCTTCCTATAAGCAGACTAGCGTCAAAAACACTAAACTAACTTACCATGATGATAACCAAAACAACTAAGCCAAACGACAACGACGACATATGGTGAACCGCTGGCGGATTATCCATCTGCGCAAAGCACCCCATACATCCCAGAAACATCAGAAGAGCCGTCCCCAGAAGCTCTGATGCGAAATTAACGACGTACGATCTTGTTGTATCACCTAAAAGACCAAAATTGATTTCATTAGGATTTAAATACTCAGACTTACGAAATAGTGAACAGAATAAATCGAACATCTCGCGACAAAATGTTTGTCGATACAGTTGAATGCATGGGTAAAAATGATTATTTTTTTATCATTCACGTAAAAATAGGACAACCAAAAATATCGGTTGATAAATACGTTTGTTTACGATCAAAATGACAAAGCTATAATTTATATATAATAATGATAACTGAATTTTAATCTGTAATATCGTCAAAAACAATGAAGCTTAAGACTTCACAACTATTGGGTCCGAATTGGAGTCGAGTTTATTCACCAAACTTACTTATTTGTTTCGTCATCATTACAGATTGCATCTTCAGAATTGAGATTATCCTAATCATGTTATCCTATTAAACAATTGCTTGTGACAGTTGAGTGATAAAGACTCTTATGGTCTATGTGCCAAATTGTTACGTGTTTGTTGGTATTGGTGCATTTAAATTCTAAAATCTCCTTCATGCTTTCACTCAAAACAGCCTTGTTATTTCAATGTTGACCAGCCAAAACTGACTGAATATGGTCCAATCCTTTCACGTGTGGGCTTATCATCCTCCTACACCCACAGGGGACCTTAACGTCTTTCATGTCACCTTTAACTTTTAGCCCTTTAAGCAATGTATTTCTAATAATGCACTCCTGAGTCGAACACGACTAGTATGGAGTGAAGAGAAGTGAGGTGAAAAACCCTTCCAAGGACCTCCCAAAGAAACCATGAGCATGGGTAATTGATATTAAAAATACAGAAGGTATATATATATATATATATATATATATATATATATATATATATATATATATATATATATATATATATATATATATATATATATATATATAAGTATGTATCTATATATATATTCTATATTCTACACTCAGGCTTAATTTGATTGAATGCATATGAATTTGATTGAATTGAATTTAAATGGCATTCCTTGCTTTTAGTGAATGAATTGAGAGAGGTATATCCATGCTGTTTTTCCATATCGAAGATATTCGATGAGGAAACAATGAGGGTATTTTTAGTGCTGTGCAAGATATATTATTGAGCAATTTTAAGTATAAATGGATGCTTATGTCTATATATTGATAAATAAATTATATTTATCTTACATATTATTATATTTATATATTACTATAGGGGACCAAAAGTATATAAAAATATTTTAAATCGGGTCTCAACAGAAATATTAGGTTCTGTGATATCAAGTTAATTTGTGCCTTCAAGATAGAGTATTCTATTTATATTATGTTCTTGAAATTTGCGTATAATTTTCAACAACTGGCAACGTCGCAAACTCAAACCCTTGTGCTAACGCGGGGATTCTCCAGAACTAGACTCTTGTGCTTAATTCGCCGACCAATCAACGGAATGGATATTGTTGTTAGCGGAGAACATTTTTAAGCTAGATTAAATAAGTATCGCATAGATCTCATATATTAGCAGGACCGTTTGTGCATGAAGTCTTTCTAAATATTAAAATATTTGCTATCATTAGTTTCATGCATAGATAAGAAATGTCAAAGATTATCTACTGAGCGCAAAAATAAGAGGAACATCCGTTATAATTATTAGCAATTGAATATCATGGAGGCGCGTCCAAAGTTAATATAAACACCAAGGGTATGATCCTTATCCGTCCCTCAACCCTCAAAGTTATCAATTTTATTACAAATTAAATATTGCTTTTTTCGAATGTTTTTATGTAATCATTATAATGATTAATAAGCGAATTATTGAATAACAAGTCCTTAACACTAAATTACCATGCGAATTTGTAATACAGTTTGTTGCAGACATTTAACAGAAAAAATTAACAATTATACAATAATTTGGTCGTGGTAGTTAGGATGGAAGATGCAAGACTTGATTAACCTCTCTTAATTGGTAAACATAGTCTAAATGTGACTCAGATTCAGCGTTGAATATTATCAATTTGAGAATACTACAGACATTAAAGCAACTTAAGAAAATTACAATATAAAATATAACAAAGTAAATGTTTGTTAAATTCTCGTTCCTTCTCAAAAACGGTAGTTTTTATTAAAAAGTAAATAACTGACTTGTGAATATTGCCAAAAAAATGGAGGCAACTCTCTGCTAATTTCATTGTGTTTTAGGCATAATAGAGCCTGTGAAAGTAAAAGTTCAGAGAAATATAACTAGATGTCACATTCGTTGGTTATAGAGTCATGCCACAGCATTAAAATTGAAGAAGCAACATTGAACTTGAAAGATAATATTGAAAGAAAAACAGACTCTTCTTTTGCTAAGGTAACGGGTTTGTATTTTGGTAAAAATATTACCATTTCAAAATTTTTGGGTATGGGTGGTATATCCAAACATATAGATATATTACTGTGAGATTGTAAAGATAAATGGATACTAGCTCGTGGGGGTGTACAAAAGAGTTTATCACATATTTTTATAGAAAATAGTTTTCAGTTTCAAGGAAATTTGAGGTCAATTTTGCGTATTCAAGATAATATATTCTATATATAACAGATATTCTATAGGATAACATAAAATAATCATTCCATTATTGACATTCAGCGGAAATTGCGTCAAAAATATCCCAATTGAATTGTTGAGTTGTCTAAATTGATAATGAGCGATAAAGCACATTTTCTTCTCAGTGGCCACGTCAATAAACAAAACAGTTGGTTTTGGGCAACACAGAATCCTTAATTAATTCATGAAACATCAGTGCACTCACTAAAAATAACTGTATAGTGTGGTATTCATGCCGGAAACATCATTGGTCCCTATTTTTTTGAACACGACCAAGTTGTTGTAGTTACTGTTATTGATAAGCGGTACCAAGACATGATTCGAAATTTTCTTGTGCCTGAAATGGAAGAGCAAGGACTGGAGGTCACGTGATTTCAGCAAGATGGGGCCACAGCACACACAGCTCGCCTACGTTCGACCCCCACCCCCATTTTTTAAAATTCTTTTCAAGAACGTTCTTTCCAGTTATTCTACGAAGTACACTAATTTCAGTATTCTAATAGTTATTTACTGCCAAATATTTTCGTCGACATGAAGAAACAATAGGAACAAAGGACATCGCCAACTCAATCCTTTTCTTATTATCATGTCCATCAATGAAAAACACGTGTTCATTCATTTTCCTGGGTTGCGATTGAAAACTACTAGTTACTGTTGTATTTGTGTTGAATATCTATCCAGCAGTGGCTGTATTTCCGTATCGTCAATAGTTGGGAGCAGTCACTGTCACTGAAAAGCAACTCTCCTTGTAGAAATTCTTTCAGAATACAGTAACGAACGTGAAGCCCTATATGAATTATGACGGACATATTTCTATTTTAATATGTGTACAAATTAAGTTATACACTTAATAACTCAAAATTAATTTCATTTGAGTTACGATGTATTATATAATATTAACTTAATTACGTTCGAGGATTTTCATACATAATTTACAGCAGCATTTAATTTCGTATTGTTTAAATCCCACCAAAGATTTAAATAAATATGTGGAAAAGCGCGTATATTTAAGTGAACCATTGCCAAGTATCTAGTCACCAGACTGAATCACCACAAATTGTGCCATTAATTTAAATTAGAAATAAAAAATTAAATAAGGATGCAGTTATCCAAATCGAACTATTACAAATGAACAATGACAAAATGATTATGATTGTATAACAAGTATGATTTAAACTATTTAATTGTTCTAAACAATCAGTAATACCTGGAAACAATCGAACATCGATTTGATCAGTTCTGTAATGAGAAATACAAACAGAATCTAGAGAGGGTACTATTGAACGTAATCAATTAATTTAGATAAAAGTTAATAATTATATAAAAACCTGATAACTAAAATATGTGAAAACAAGTGATTAAGCTCTATTTTATAAAAGTTTTATGTGCATTTTATATATGTATATCTCTTATCAGGAATTGTAAGATTGCTAATTGAATATAGTGATATAATTATTAAATGATCCCAAGTTTATTTTGACCTATATAAGTTTAAAATTTGATAATGATTTTCTATATATTTGAGCATAAAAATACAAATTATATGAATTATATCTTTTGTATTAAGTATATGTATTTTGATCATTTTTTCATTTAAGAAGCCATTTATTAAGAAAATTTTCCAGCATAATATATAATTTTTTCGTAGCAAAGGACATTTTCAGTCATTTTCCTTTATTTGTTAATTTATTAATAAGCTGTCTGAAAGCTTATTGAGAGTTTCAATTGAGTTTACAACAAAAAGTCTTGCAATTTACAGTCTTCCAATCTTGTTACTTCAGAACGTTCATTAATAGCAAAATTACTACCTTAACCAAATTGAAAAGTTCGGATATCATGAAACAACAGCACCTAAAAGTAGCTTCTAGCTCCTCAAAATGTTTAACAATAGATTTCTTCATATCAAACAACAAAAATAAGGAATGTCGAAAATGCAATTTCAAAAGGTTCCTTGATTAGTATCTGTATACACTGAATAGCTCTGTAGCGACCTTGAGGCATGTCGAATTTTACATCGTGGAATAACGGTCTACAAAATACCCAGAAATATAATCCCAGATGTTGAACAAGGGCGGGGTGCGAGCAGCGCCAACTAGAACTCGATAACGAATAGCTGGCAACCCCGAGACGTTTATCTGGGTTGTTATTGAAGGATATTTCCATTGATTCAGTACTCGACCATCGTTTGGTTTAGACGTGCCACCATCGACTGCCCAAGCCTCGTCAACAGGTAACACCGCTGCCATCCGTTTTATCATTTGTATTTTTACATTTTTATATTACTTCAATAAATAACGGTCACATAATGTAAACACCACTGTTTCATTTCGTTTTACCTCCATTCACCGAGCCTCATCATTTACCCTAATGCTATATTAATCAAAATCAATCAAAATTATCGAATTTAACAGTTAGGTTAGGTTGTTTAAATATAGATATCGCTGATCAAAGTACATGCAAGGACCTGATATGTATCACTGTTACATTATCAAAATAACAATCAATCACTGATCTATTGTATTACTAATTCGTATATATATATATATATATATATATATATATATATATATATATATATATATATATATATATATATATATATATATATATATATATATATATATATATATATATATATATATATATATATATATATATTTAAAAAGTAAACTTAAGATATTTTATACTAAACCACTTGTTGGATAGAGCACATAGATCCAATATAAAAAAATTCATATATAAGTTCATATAATCGTGATTCAAATAAAAGAAAATGTGGCGAATATGGTGGATGCTGCAATAATTCCTATATTAGTCCATCGGCATTTTTCAAAGTAATATTGAGGTCATTTTAATAATCTAAATTTGTTGATTTGCCAGTTTGAGGAACATTCATGGACCTCTAACCGTCTCTAAATGGTAGTTACAATTTGTAGTGACTAAAAAACGTACAACACGCTTTGAATTATTTTTAAAGTTGAATTTATGTTGCAAAAAATGTTTTTTTTTATTTTATCATTACTAAGTAGCAAGACTTTGGCAACACCACGCAATCTAACTGACTAAGAAATATCGATACATTGAAAACATAATAAAATAATAATAGTAACAGATGGAATTAACATGGCTAACTATATGTTATATGATTGATGTTTGGCATTAAAAATCTATAATATATTATTAATGAAATAATAATTACCTTTACCTTGTCCCATTTTGTTGTTATAGAAATAAAACTACACACATCAATTTCCAATCACAGAATAATATGAATGACATAAACGTTTTGTACTTAAAATATACTTAAACATACATATCTATTGATGATAAGTCAGATATAACAATCAAGGAACACTCACATTTAACAATAATATCTCAAGTATCTTTAATCGAGAATACTACAGACATTAAAGCAACTTAAGAAAATTACAATATAAAATATAACAAAGTAAATGTTTGTTAAATTCTCGTTCCTTCTCAAAAACGGTAGTTTTTATTAAAAATTAAATAACTGACTTGTGAATATTGCCCAAAAAAATGGAGGCGACTCTGCCAATACTTAAAATATACTTAAACATACATATCTATTGATGATAAGTCAGATATAACAATCAAGGAACACTCACATTTAACAATAATATCTCAAGTATCTTTAATCGAGAAGTCCAAGACTAGCATTTGTCCAAATATTCTTGTTTTGTTTGATTACAAGTTTAGAATATTTGATATAAAATCACTAGTATCAAGAAAGGATTATCACAATTGAAGCAGGAATGAGCTCAAATATTGACACAAAAAAGTGAATTGTTGTGATTAGTGAGAATCTAGAGAGTGTGAGAGACTAATGGATGAAACTTCTTATTAACTAATCAAAATTCGATAAATTCAATTTGAACTATCTACCAATTTAATATACTCATTATATATGATCTCCAAGAATTGTTGGTGTCTCGCAAATCATTTAATGACTCCAGAAAAAAATGGTTTACTTCAAAATTAAAATCATAGAGGAAACAAATCCCTCCAAAGGTTATTCTGACAATAAGCATGCATCATTCTAAAGAGAAAAAACATAACAATATTAAAAAAAAACATTGAACTGATAATATGATAAAACAACAATTTTTAACCAAAATGTAATACGTGTTCATCAAGATACTTTTGTATACTTTTTGGAAATCTTTATTGTCCAGATGGTCAAAATAGGCCTTAACTTCTATGCTAGAGCCAAACCTCTTTTCCTAGAGTATTTTTAATTGAATTTTAAGGTCTGCAAACATCCAGCACTTAATGAGGGCCAGATCTGGATCATAGTGTAGGCAAAGCCATTTGAACTCGAAGTCATTCATTTTAATCAATTAGTGGCTGTTTTGAAAGTAACAAAAAAATATTTAATTTAAATATATATTTTAAATTTACTGTATCTTTTAAACTACATGTCAGATTATAGAAGATTAAGAAGTAGTGTCAACTGTATGTTAGGCCAGGAATTTATTGAATAATGAATTTTCCCTTAAGCAAAACTACTGAAACTTTGAATACATTTTCGCTATAACTTTTTCACAATATAAACCTTTTTATTTCGAAAAATTTGTATGTGAAGCAGACTATTTTATAACAAACAATAACTATTTTGCATTTGATAAAAGAAGCCAAGATATAAACCAAACTTTAAATTCACAAAATAAACGTTAATTATTCGAAATAAAGAACGAAAAGGAAAAAATATCGTGAGTAAATTGATTGGATTAAAAGTATATTGTTACTAATTATGCCGGATACTTTTCAGACAGTGTATCATATCAATAACAATATACAAGCATCAATTAATCATGGTTTTATATTGTTTATCACAAGTGCATATAAAAGTTATCTCTGTAGTACTAAACCCAAAATCGTAGGAAAAGAATATATTAATATAAAACACCGGACAATTTTGAACGAATAAAAGTATCCGATTACATAATTAATTGAGGTTATAGTTACCCTTTTGTTTCATGTTTTCTCTTGTTTTAAATCGGACTCACTGCACTACAAGAAGCTTCAGCCGGATACTAAACAAACAAACGTTCGACGATGATGAATTATACGATCATAAAATTGACCATATCAACACGAGGATGAACTCAGATCGAACATATCATTGCAATCGGGTAAACGAATTACGTTTGGATGAAGACCGTTTTCATAACAAAATATTATATGTCGGCTTCATTATCTTTACTCAGATAATGGAGCCTATATTTACAAGTTACTATCTGGTAGCAGTGACAGACAGATCGTTGTTTATCGTTGGATTAGTATAAGAATAACGCTATAGTAAAAACGTAATTATCGGGCTTAGGTCGTCCCAATTTATAAACGCGTAAAAACAGAATTCTTCAACTTCATTTAATCAGTATTGTTTCGGTAATACCACGGTAATCTAAAACGACAACTATGTGTATTTAACAGGCCAATTGAAATGTCCCCGGCCTGACACATAGATGGCGCTACTTAAATTAAATTCAATGTTTTTTAGTTAGCCCTAACCCTCAAAACATGCGTATATAAATTTAACAGCTGTCGGATCATTAGTTTGTGAATTATAGCATTTTAAGTGAAGCAACTTGAGGATAAAAAGGAATTTCGCGTGTTGATAAATATTGATATTGCTTTTTAAAGGGAAAAAATATAGTTGAAGCAAAAACTTGGCTTGATGTCGAGTTTCAGGACACTGCCCCAAGAAAATCAACCATCAACGATTGGTATGCTAAGTTTAGACGTGGTGAAATGAGCACCGAAGACGGTGAATGCTGTGGACGTCCAAAAGAGGTTGTTACCGACGAAAACATTTAAAAAATCCACAAAATAATTTTAAATGACCGTAAATTGAAATTGAATGAAATAGCAGACAGTCTAAAGATATCAACTGAACGTGTACATCATATCAATCACGAATATTTGGGTATCAGAAAGTTCCGTGCAAAGTGGGTGCCGCGCAAGCTCACTTTTGACCAAAAACAACGACGATAACGTTGATGATTCGGAGCAGTGTTTGAAGATGATCAAGCATAATAAATCAGAGTTTTTGCGTCGATATGTGACAATGGATGAAACATGGCTCCATCATTTCACTCCGAAGACTAATCGACAGTCATCCGAGTGGACTGCACACGATGAATCCGCTCCAAAGCGTGGGAAAACGCGACAGTCGGCTGGCAAGGTTATGGCATCTATATTTTGGGATGCGCATGGAATAATTTTCATTAACTACCTTCAAAAAGGAAGAACCATCAACAGTGACTATTACCTAGAGTTATTTGACCGTTTGAAAAAGGAAATCGCCGAAAATCGGCCGCATTTGAAGAAAAAGAAAGCGCTGCTTCACCAAGACAATGCACACTGTCACAAGTCAGTGAAAACGATGTCAAGGCAAAAATCCATGAATTTTCGAATTGCTTCCTTATCCACCGTTCTCTAGATCTGGCCCCAGCGACTAATTCTTGTTCTCAGATCTCAAAATAATGCTCGCTGGAAGGAAATTTTCGTCGAATGTTGGAAGTTGATAATTCTAGCAGATTTTGAAGATGATGAAGCATAATTAACCCGAGTTTTTGCATCGATTTGTGACAATGGATGAAACATGGCTCCATCATTTCACCCCAAAGACCAATCGACTGTCATCCGAGTGGACGGCACACGATGAACCCGCTCCAAAGCGTGGGAAAACGCAACAGTCGGCTGGCAAGGTTATCGCGTCTGTATTTTGGGATGCGCAAAGACTAATTTTCATTGACTATCTTGAAAAAGGAAATACCATCAACGGCGACTATTACATAGCGTTATTGGACAGTTTGAAGGACGAAATCGCCGAAAAACGGCATCGTGTCACAAGTCAGTGAAAACGATGGCAAAAATCCATGAATTGGACTTCGAATTGCTTCCTCGTCCACCGTATTCTTCAGATCTGGTCACCAGCGACTCTTTCCCGTTCTCAGATCTCAAAAGAATGCTCGCTGGGAAGAAATTTTCGTCGAATGAAGAGGCGATCTCTGAAACTGAGGACTATTTTGAAGCAATGGGTAAATCGTTCTACAAAAATGGTACCGAAAAGGTGGAGGGTCGCTATAATCAGTATATCACCCTTGAAGGGAATTATGTTGAATAAAAAAAACTACATGATGACCTCGAAATCAAATGGAACTACGAAGTTATCCAAGATTTCGAATTAAAACGTGAAATAAAGTTACTAACTAGTTAAATACTAATGAAATACTATAGCAACATACAAAATAGCAACAAACACTATAGCAACGTAGAAGAAATATAGCTACTGAACAACGTGCAGGAAATTAGAAGATTGAAACGACCTAAGCTATACGAACTTTGTACAGTGTATACTCAACTTTTAATCTTAAGTATACTTATTTAATTTTTATTTGTGAAATCATGCTGATGTATGAATCCCGTACTTGCCTTACTTGTGTATTAATTCAAGTACAACAGAGCAGTAGTAATAAATTAATTTGTAAATTAAGATTGTACTAAGCATATCTAATTTAATGTGTAATAAAAAAATATGAAAGTTATTTAGCGAACAATTACACATAAAATGAACACTAACCTTTTTTCTTTGTTTTCTTCTTGGATTTCCCCTTGTCTTCTTTGATCTCCTCTATACCGTCGGCGCCGCCGCTCTTCATCTTGAACGTGTGCCTTCTGATGCTCTTTTTTAGCTGTTGTAAGGCCGATACTTGTAACAGCACCTCAGCTGGCTTCGCGCTGTCCTGGACTGTCTTGCTTTCCACCGGTATCGCTATTGCGGACATAGCCGGCGATCTGCAACAAAAATGTCCAAACCTGTTCAGAGAAATATACTATCTGGTTTTGCGAAGTGCAATTGCGTGAGATGAAAATAACTTTTTTTGGGTAAATGACTTTAGTTCTCTGCTATCCGATGCTAATTGTAGGAGAATATGTGAAATGTGTCCCAGAGAGTTCATCGAAATAATAAAATTACATTAATTAAACGATTATTTGTTTACCAATCATAATTAGCCTCTGGCGATTAGGTGCATGCCAAGTTAGGTGTCGATCTAGATGCACACCAAGATAAGACTGGTGGATATGTTCTACGCAGTGTTTTCGTTGGCTTTTATATGCCATTTTTTCAGCCACATTTGTATTTGATTTAGGTGTGTCCGTAGGTTCATTGATGCTATGGCTGGATCTTCATAAGAGGCTAAGGCTGCCGTGTCGTCTGCGTATGTTGCCACAGTGGTTATTTTTGTTGTAGGTAGATCAGCTGTGTACAAAAGTACTGGACCCAGTACACTACCTTGTGGAACTCCTGAACATATTGCATATATTTCGATATGTTAATCGCATTGTTGATAATAACAGACCGAAAAAGATCGTTACCAAACCTACTTCAAATCCAAGAAAGATGTTTAATAGCTCATAATAATTTGCTCAAACTCTCTATTGTCAACAATTAATGCAATTAAGAAATTCAATTAAAAACACCACAATAACTGATCACGTATCTTTAGTGACTAGCACAAAGTAAGAGAGATTAGTTGCTATTTTTTCTGGTCTCCGCGATACAGTCTTAATGGCGTAAAGTTGGTTTCAAAAGAAGCAAAACATCATTCACAAAGCAAGGAACGGGCACATCATTCATTAGGGTTTGAAAATTATACAAACCAATTTTCACCAATTTTTTCACCAAATCGCCATTTCGTTTATTCAAGCGTATTATCGTCTGTCTGTCATTTAAATTCTTAACACAGTACCTGATAACTTTCTATTCAGGCTGTGACATCGCAAGGTTGTGTACGGTCAAAATATTAATTATATTTAATAAAACCACCAAAGACCAAAGCTTCAAAAAAGTCAATAGTTCGACCTGTACTGATATTGTCTTATCACAGCCGTAAATATATTTTATACAAATTCGTTTCATTCTTAAGATAATATCGAGTATGTATAACTAAGCATTTAATGATGTTTGGTTTATATCACTCATTATTCAGAGTCACACACATTTATCAACTAATCGTGTGCGCTAAATTTGGTGGAACATACGAAGGACTACAAGCAAGGACATTTTATTAAAAATCACATAGGAAGTTAATTATCAAGTCAAATTTATTTTGGCGTATCATAATCAAGAAATATGTTTCTAAATGAAAATGCTGATCCTCTTTGTACTCAACAAATAAGCTACTGTTAACCTCCACAAGACTTCGTTTAAAAAAAGCGACCCACCATAAGTTATACTTACTCTTGAGAGGCAAGTCACGATATACTATATTCACCAGACTTACTACTTTTATAATAATAATTGATGGAAAGAAGATTATTGATTATTCAATAAGTTGGCGGATATGAAGTTGAACTTTCCAAATATGAAAATAATTTTCGCTTATTCCAACGAATCCAGACGAGAAGTACTGCAGATGCAGTCAAATACTACAGTAATAGCTATTTACACCGAAAATTTCAATTTCCAATAGGAGAAAAATGCTGATTCTTTTTGTACTCAATCAGCTACTATTAATCTCCACAAAAGACTTGGTTTAAAAAAGTTATCCACCATAAGTTATACTTACTCTAAATCATCAAAAATTAAGTCATCGTTTTGATTTAAAAGGCAATGAAAACCAGGCGAAGACAATTAATGTAGAATAAAAAAAAAATTAGACAGCGCTATAAATAGCTAATTCTATTAATAAAAATGAAATATGAAATAAAACTAAAACAAGAAGAGTCAGAGGAGTAACAAATATAGAAATAATGAGAAGTAAAGAAAAAGAAAAGTTGATGGTTGATCCCACCAAAAATTGGTTGGTGGGTTATAACACATGGAAAACACAGGACAAGTAAAAAGAACAAGGGAGGCAAGTATGGAGAGGAGAAAGACCACAGGACAACTTTAGCAAACATGGAATGACAGTATCACAGAAATACTTCAGAAGAGAGGAAAAATAGACAAAAGAGAACAGACACTAAACATAGCTTAACTACACCACGTATTGGTATAGGTGTTTTTGACTCATATATAAAAAAATAATAAAAATATAATAGAATAACTTTGGCAAAGTAAATGGTTGTGTAGTCTTTTATCTACCCAGGTTAGTTGTCCCAAGAAAAAGTTCAAGACAACCCTACACGAATATGAAGAAACGTCATCAACAGTAATTGGACAGAGGTGGTATAAATTACAAAATAAGTGCTGGTATTAAACAAAATTGTAAAAATCGCATCAGTGTTCAAGATTTCAGAGATTGCGGCTTCACCCTCAACTGACCGATTTTTTTCAGATAGTTATTTCAATAATCTACCGACGAAAGAAAACCTAATGCTACATTAACTGTACCAAAAATATATTGATAAAAGTACAATAAAAACCGATAAGGTGATACTTAACACTGTAAATCGTTGTTAGTCTGAACTCAATGAACTTTAAAATCAACTATTATCCCAGAGATAATCAGATAAAAGTTTTAAAATTGTGTGTACTTTGTTAATCTTTTTATCGCCATATTATGACTAAAATATTCGGTAAAAGATATCAAAAACTTAAATGATAATAATTAATATAAATTGACATTAGAAATATTCGAAAAACCAGACAAAAATTTTAGATTTTTAATAGAAATATTTTGTCAAATATGGAACTTGAAGTACAATTATCGATACTTTTTTGAAAAAAAATATCAATATACCGACGAAAAATAAGATATTTTTTCGGTATTCCTACTGAAGTTAACATCATATTAGACAAAAAGCAAAACACATTAGAACCAAAATAAAACTATACTGGTTAGTCGGAGGATACTCTCAACTTGATCTAAAATCAAAGAGATTGATTTATCAGACAATCATAAACCCAATTTGGACCTATGCGGTGCAAATATGGGGCTGCACTAAAAATTCAAATCAAGTAGTCATCCAACGCTATCAAAACAAAATTCTTCGTTTAATTACCAACGGCTATGGCTACGTAAACAACGAAGAACTGCACGATGAGATCGAAGCGAACCAAACCATATGAATTTATATAAAGTGTATACCTTTAGTGTAAACTATAGCTTAAGTTATTATAATTTTATAATTGAGGAATACATATTGATGTATTTATCTCGCACTTGTCTTGCTTGCGAATTAACCCAAGTACAAATGAAATTTAGTAATAAATTAATTTACAATTAAGATTGTACTAAATATGCAATAAAGATTTCAAAAAATCCCATTGAAGTCCAGTATGTAATGAAATAAAATTTACCTCTGTTTTTTTTTGTTTAAAAAAAATCGACAAAATACTAGAGCAATAAGAAACCAATAAAAATTAATAATAAATCTATTAAGAAAATGAATATCATGAAATATGCCTATGAAATAAACATATATATAAATAAAACAATGGTAATCATTATAATAATAGAAAATACAACATGAAGCAACAATAAATAAATTTAGAAACTAATAATAAAAAATAAAAAATATTATGAGCTGTTTAAGTATAGAAATGAAAGAATATGATAAAAAATGTTACATCAATAAAACATTTACAAAGAGACAACTTATTGATCAAAATTTATATATTGATTTATATTACTGATTTATATATTTTATAATTATTTCAAAATTGGCATGACAACGAAAACAGACAGTATCTTTGAATTGAACTGACTGACAGCTGAACCGAAAACAAATAAAAATAAGTTGTTCCTCAAAATAAATCGAAAAAAAATGTATTACTCTTAAAAGAATAATTTTACTCTTAAGAAAATACTTTGATGAAAAAAGTAGTGATTTCCAGAAAAAAACTTCTTTTAACTAGACCGGAAACTTATTGAATTATATATCAGAAATTAATAAAAGAAGCAAGACTAGGCAACCTTGAAACAAATGGTGAACGTAATATTTTACATATCGGAAATATTTTAACGCAAACCAAAATATAAAAGAAAAAAATTAATTACAGTAGGCCAAGTTGACAGGAAAAAAATTAACACCAATCCTATATATTAATATAGTTATCAAAATAAATTATATTTTAACAGTACCAGTGTACTTAAGAAGACAAAACGGCAGTATAAACTCCCTCAATTCAAAATTAATACTGCAAATAAAAAGTTAACTCTAATCCAACCCAAACTTACCATTTCATATAAAACCACAAATATTATTTAATGTTAAACCTGCATTTTAACATAACCAGTTCTATGCGGTCTTTTGATTTCGAAAAAAAGGTTATAGAAATGTTAGTAGAGCCTGTCGATTTATTATAATAATGATTTCGTTATCATTTATTATTTTTTAACGTCAAATAACCATATCGATTAGTTTGAAGTGTCAGGTAGCTATACGAAGATTCTCAAGAACTAATTCATATATCGGTTATCACAGTATTTGTATTAAAAAAAAACACAATTTTTCCATAAATTATGTATGTATCGTAATATTCAAACAAATATAATAAGTATTATAATAAGTGATTAATATCGTAACATAACCTCAAAACGATTTACATTTAAAGTATGTCATGTCATATTAAACAATGTATACTTATTTACTTTGACAGATCTCACAGGAAGTCCAGAAAAATAATGTCAATTTTATTGTCCATTGTTAAAAAATAATTGTCGCTCTTATGTCCAGCAATTACATACGTAATAAATATATGAAACCCATATATATTTATGAATCGAAACATGCAGTGAAACGTAGAATCCAAAAGATGAAAAATACCCGGTTTAGTTTAATTATGACATCAGTAATCAAATAACTGTATCATTAAACATCCAGTGAGGCTAGATTTACAATTTTTGAAACAAGAGACAAAAAACAATTCTAAATATGGAACTCTGGCGATGATTTATTTATTAATTGTATTTTTTTAATTGAAAATAACCTTGAAAAAATATTAATAAGGAATTATTAAGACCAACTGAATATAGAAATAATGAAAAAACAACGTCTCATGGACAAATAAGAAACGTTACTTCGTCAAAACACAATGCAGAGTGTCAACGTTGATGAAATATGCTAGGAATCGCTTTCCTACTCACCGTATTCTCTAGATCTGAGTCTCAGCAAGAATTGGATTTTTGTAGATATGAAAAGATGCTTCAATGAAATATACTTAGCTGAGGTCCATTTTGAGAGTAAAAACAAATTGTTCTACAAAAAATCTGTTTCTTTGAAATTGTTTAGGCGTAATAAATCAGACTTTTGCGTCAATAATAGAAATTGATGAAACTAGGATAAACCATTACTCATTAGACAGATAAATTACCAGAAATTTAATTCACTAAGAAGATAAGCAAAGCAAATGAGTATATTTAGCATTTTAATAAAATATTTAAAAAATATTAATGCAAAAAAAACTATTAATGTTAGTCTATAATGACGACAAGAAAATTGTCTTCTTAGAAAAAATATAGAATTTTTGATCCATCCATTTTATTCACCAGACCTAATCCTATTATATTTTTTTGGTAAACCTTTAATTTTTACTTAAAATTTTTTCTTAATATTAAACAAAGAACATTTTATGATGTAACATAACTTTTACATAAAAACACATCAACTTTTATTATTATATTGCAGCATTGATAGTGTTAATAAATAACCGAGCATTTTGCCTCGAAAAATCCTAGTACACAAAAGTAAATAAAAATAATCTGTATAACATTTTTACCTTTTTATTTACGTTCCACAGTGTACGTTTCATTTACGTTTCACACGCTGTATAAACCGAACCAACAAGTGATTGTGCTCTAGGTATTGGTGCTTTAGGTGGTACCAACGAGGACTAGTTAAAAAAGAGCCTTCGTCGTGTGCTATAACCTCCCACCAGAATTGCATAGGAGAGTTCTGAATATTAACCCGACAATAGCATCATTAGATGTAATAAGGGGGACTGGTGTCAATGTACGTGTTGGTGTACTCTATACGTACCCGATTCGAGTCCATGATGGGGTTAAATTGCTCAATCTAAAGGAATTACAAGAATGAACGACAGATTCTCGTACGCTCGGTGAAAGTCTGCGGCAACATCGCAGTAACTTGACGCACAACACACGCTATCGACCTCTTTTACATTCCGGTAGGAAACTGCAGAAAACAACAAACTGGATGCGGTGGTGTCGGTGCAGTACCGCATCGATTATTCGAACGGCAAAGAGAAGATATCTATAATGCTATAAAATACATATGTGGCATATGTGAAAATTCCGCTATAATGCTGGCCACTTATGTAACGTTCAATGAAATGTGATCACTTTCAAAACATACTGCATGACATCGAATTTAAATGGCTTGATAATTTTGTTGCAATCTCTTTAAAATTGGATAACATTAAATAAATTTTAATATCATCAGATTCGTTAGTATTGTATTATTATATTTTTTTATAATATGACAATATACAGGGTTTGTGTTCATGTACAATAAAATATTTTCTCTATATCGTTGATATTTAGCTAACTAAATCTCTTGTTGTCTCTGATTTAGTAACACTTAATAATTAAAAAAGAAGAGAATACCACTTTTAAAATAATACACGTTTTTCTTTAATACATAATTAATAGAATGAGTAAATAATAACATTAAAAAACAAAAAAGTACATACCAGAAATTTTCCTTCAAACTAAAAAAGGTTTCAACCGCCTTTATATTTCTCCAAAATCAATTCTCCAATATATATCAATCACTGGCTCACCATGTTGTTATGTAAAAATTACGTCTTCCATATATAAAAGTCTTTAAAATATTCAAAATCCACTGCATTCCACAAATTATCGTTTTAGTCGACCAGAGGCTTATCATCCCCTTTATTTACGATAACTTACTCCATATCCCCGCAAAGTCACTTCCTATAAAGCTCTTATTTATTTCCTTTATTAAAATTCTCAGATTTCGTCAAGATTTATAATTAAGTAAATCAGTACCCCCCATTTGCTATCATCCATTATGAAAAATCACGACATCCATATATACAACTTTTATTGACTTCATACTATTCTGCAGTTATTTGGTTTTGTACAGGTGTGTAAACCATAGTCGGCCAGAATATACCTTAATAATCAAAAACTTGGTATCCAAGATGCCTTTCAAATAATATTACATTGTTGAAACTTTTCAAGCCACATTGTATTTTATACAGACCATATAAAGAGAAGGACCCATGAAGACCATAAGCCTTCCCCATAATACTCATTTTCCAGACTCTAAGCCGTCATGATCAGTATGAATATCAATCAATATCATGTCTTATAGAAATTATTGATAAAAGAATTTACAATTTTTTACAAAATCAATTACAAGACGATTTAATAGCATTAAAGCAACCAATCAAAAAAAAACTACAACATTTCAACAATAATGATTTATTAGTTTAAATAAAAAAATAAAAACAAAGTAACAAAAATCATATTTGCCTTACAGGACAATCTATTATAGTTCTCTACGCCTTTTTTCTTCAGAAGAAAAAAGACCTCTATTCCTAAACACAATAAATAATCTCGTATAGCACCTTTAATTCTAAATGTACAAGAAATAAATTAAAACTAATAATTTAATAGGATGTGCGGCACTGCCATAACAATTTCGAAACTCTATCTTGGAATATATTTTTAATTGTATACAATAGACTATATATTGAGGAGCGATCGACACAACGGATACTCTCACTATTATTTCCACTAAAGTTGTAAATTTTTAATACCCTGTACAAGTGTTTGGGTATCTACCTGTCGTATTATCGATGAACACCCATCACTGAAAACTTAGTCCATATTTCTGAGTCACCTGTGGCGTGTGCGTCGAAGCCACGGCCATCAACAAAGGAACATCGTTAACTTCCACCTTCAACGCGGAAGTCAACAGTTCGATGCTGCAGAACTCGCTGGCCAACAACAGTTGAGCTAGAGCGCGCGATCTCAAACACAATTCTTGTAATTTCTGTTCGATATGCTTCAAACACTGCAAAAAAAAATGGCGGTGATTAATAAAGGAAACCATAAATCTGGGGATATTTACAAACAACGAGATTAAACAAATGAAAATCGTATTTAAATATTTGTTTCAAGACATCGAGAGAACTAACATACACCAGTCTGGTTAATAATAAAAACAAGAGATTCCAAGGCTAATGCAATAAAAATTTATTTTATTTATAGATCAGCCAGCCACAGATAATAGAATTTTTTACGTATACTGTAGGTTCTATAATGTATAATTGAAAAATATTTCAAAAGCAACGTAAAAAGCCAATATAACAATAAGCCTACTTTGATAAAATAGTGTTTGGAGTGTAATTTCAAATAATAATGATATTTTTGTAACAAACTAAAAAAATACTCACATGTTGAGTTGGAATATGTGCTTTCCACATATGTAACAGAGTTTCAAGCATATTAGCTACCAATTGTGACATACCAATTCTAACACCATTTGATCCTTTATCAATCACATATGTATGACTAGACATAAGTTGAACTTCCCTAAAAAATAACCATGTTATCACAAAATGAGTTTAAGTAAAATGTTGTATGATCATTTACCAAGTATCAGTACTGGCTACAACGGCTAAAGCTTCTTCTACAGGTTGATCTAGTAAGGAATGTTGAGTCTGTCTAGCCAGATTCTTCTTCAGCTTAGATTCCCAATGGGCTTGTGGACTTGTAGTTCCTTGTAGGACCATATCAGGGATATACTGCTCTACCAAACCTTTTATTACAGTTGAAGAATATGGAATCGATGGTTCCAAACTCTCTGAGACTGATGTCCTGTAATGTGTACAGTTACTGTTAAGACATTATTATTTTTAGCAAGATGTAACATACCTTGGCATAGGAATATTGACAATTTTCATCATTTTTCCTGTGTTCTCAAATACAGGACTGGCTGGTTTTTGCTCCTCCCTGGTGTCAACGCACATGTCACTGGTAAACTCCATTTCGGAAGCGTTCGACGGAGTCTGTAGTCCTTCCACTTGTTCAGAATCGCTGCCATACCCGGAGAAATCCAGGCTGATATTGTACTGAACCGTAGCAAACTTGTCAAACACTTTCTCGCCCAAGGAAAATCCTTCCAACTCGATGTTTTTGCTCTTCATGTAGTTTTTGACGACTTGCGGATATTGCTGCAGATTGAATTTCACCTGAGAGTATTGGTACCTCGGGCTGGTCAATTTTTTGTTTTCCGGTGGCTCGCTCTGGGCACGAGTGAACGTTTTCGATTCGTTTGGTTTAAACGGAACGACTTTTAAGTCTTTTTCTTCGAGGCAGAGCGACTCGAGAGATGACCGTGACTTTAGACACCTTTTATCGGATTTGGATAAATCGGAAACTTTAGTATCGACTCTCTTGAGAGGTTCTGCTGTTGTTTTCGAGAAGTTTAAGGTGGAAGGTCGCTTGACCGTGGATATCTTTCTCCGTGCCCCAGATCCAATCGTCGAGCATTCAGTTTGAGCTTCGTCTCTCTTCAAACCAACCAATTTATCGTTATCACCCAGAACAAAAATCACATTGTTCTTTTCACATGTAGCGTCCAAAACAGCTTTGTTCATATCACAGTAATCGATTTTTTCGTAGTCAGTCTTATTCTCTATATCATTTAAGGGTGTCGATTGTACCAGTTTTTTGTTCTTTGAGTCAATAACACTCAAGTCTTCATAATGAATATTAGAGCATTTTCTTGCATCCTTCATATCTTTTTGTTGTAATGTTCCGGATGATTCCGCGTTATTCATCGCGGCTAAATCACCGTGCGTTTTTACTTTGGTCAATCCTCTAGTCGCTTTCTGGGGTTTTAAAGTTTTCTCGTTGTGGTTCTTTTTATTTTTCGTCTGCGACGATGGCGACTTTGGCTTATTGTTCTCGTCAGACAACATCTCCCTCAAATGATCTTCGTAACTCTTGTAGTACTCTTTGGGAATGCAATTATTCTGACTGAAAATCATTTCCGCATATCGGTTCTCTCGTTCAACACTGACCCTTTCCGTGTGTTTTCTCTCGATGGAATTAAAACGGATGAAGTAGGTGAGCGAGTTCAGTATTTTCGTTATGATGCGGTTCTTGTTAGTGCCGGTGATTACGGTTTGAGCAATTTTGACTGGGTAACCAACAGCACCGTACATATCGACTAGTTGTCCCCAGAGAGCGTTATAAGGAACCTTAGAGGAAATTATGTCTCTGTCGGTTGGGAAAACTGTTGAAACCCATCCTAGGTGGTGCGTGAGAACTGCTGTGAGCAATGTACTGATGAAACTAAAAATAACATGGATATTATTAATTAGAACGAAAGAAAATGTTATCACAAACATACAAATTCGTGTCCTTGACGTCGTAGACCTCCACCAGCTCACAAAACTCTCTCAGGAACTTGTCGCCGATGAAGCCTTCTCCGCCGAAACCCTTTCTAGTGTTCTTCTCCGCGTCAGTCTTGAAAAAGTTCACGAAACTAAAATTAAAAACATCAGTCCGGTCCTGTTTCCCGGTGGGGTACCCGTTGAACGAGTTGACGAGACGCATCCTGCACGAGTTCTTCTCCACGCCCCACAGAGCTTCGTTCGAACTGATTCTTCCGGTCTGGCGAAGTCCATTTTCTGGTACTAGCGAGTTAATACTGATTCGGTTATCACAATCGGTGGACAGCGTCTGCCAGAGATTGATCAGGATGCGGGGGGCGTTCAGGATGTTGACCAGGCCGCAGGCGGTAGACTGAGCGATGTCCATCATCGATGATATGAATACGGCAGGGCGATAGTAAGCTTGTTCAATCGACTGGCGTGTGCGCCAGATGAGAGCGTCTAAGAGGGCGATGTGTTCCATCAAAAACTGAATAAGGAATCTGTAAATGTCCGTCACTCATCAAAATAATCAAAAGAGCCATAACTAACTCACTCTTTAGATTCCGCTGGTATTTCTACGATGATACACAGTCCCAATTTGCTAACTCGATGACGATGCTTCGGCAGAACTTCCTCAGTGGAATTCGGCAATGACGTGGAGCTCTGCTGCAATGACCTCGTCGAATTCCTCAGCAGTCTTTTAAATGCATAGCACGACGGGAATGAGTATCCTAAAATAGGCGAGGTTAGACCGGCTGTCAGGATAAAATACCGGTAAATATACCTGCACAATTGGCGAACAATGACTCCCACGTAGAAAAAGTCACCGGTCCGGTACTGAAACTGGAGAACGAGTGTTCAGTGAATCCGGAGTCAACTGCCAAACTATTTCTGGATATGCTGCTGCTAATTCTAGGTACATCTAAAGGACTGCTCTGTAATCTTCTACAAACTAGAAAATATATCATATATGAGTTGCTTTGTGCTCAATTTATATTATATAAGGGTTACTCAATTAGTTCTTATTGTGTGTTTATGTGTTAAGTGTTAGGTCGGTGGTATAGACAACACGTCTGGCTTGACGTAACGTTTAGGTAATATTTAACGAACATGTCAAACGGAGTTTATTTTCATTTTGGGTTTTACTTAAATGGACAGAACTATTGAATTTAGTTTGGCTTGTGAACAAAAACCAATATATAGTGATGAAGAAGCCGTTACATCTTAAAACAGTGAAGAGAGTTTGGCTTGAATTTGTTTTTGATAAACAATTTTAGTTCCAACGGGATGGAGTAGTGTGGAATACCAACTGTGAAATAATCATTACATAAAATGACCCAAACAGAGTTAGCACACATTATATTAAAATAAAATGTCGAACCATTAACGAAACAATCAAGAGTGCGTTGTAATTTTGTTTGGGTTAATTGAAATTCTTAAAAATATTCGGAAGTTGTACCCTCTCGTGTCCTTGAAAAACACAATCATTTAAAAATATTTACAAATGCAGTTTCAACACCATTATCAATACGATAACTCACCCTATATATATCCTCAATAATCATGTGATAGTTCTTAATATATTTTTACATACGCTGAGATAACAATCTCATGTGAAAATAAGGTGAAGTGGTTAAATATAACTAGAGTATGACTTCAGTATTTCACATCGAATTACGGTTTATATAAATAATTTAAGAGCATTATTGAAATATTTATTTTCGAAAACAATTCCAAAAATCCGATAGGCGATTTGGTCAAAGGCCTATTTTCAAAGCGGTTTCTTCGTAAAAATAACAATTCTGGTTATTTTCAACTATATTTTGAGAATAAATCGTGAGAGCCAACGTGTGTCTCGTGAATTTACTATAGTTATCATATATAAAAATATCCGGGATTATTAAATAACATTAAGAACGAAAATTAAAGTACTCATCAAAGTTGTAAATAGATAGGCTCTATAAAACTCAACCCAATTATCACTGTATTTTTCGCGGGCTAATTAAAACATAACCTTCAAATCATGCAGTGGATTTTCTTTATGTGACGTCATAAACTCGACTTCTTCATTTTGTTAATTGTTCTGTTTCTAACGTGCATGACCCATTGTATGTTTTCAGTGATATTTTCTACGATTTGACATATACAACTTTTTCGGAAAGTTATAAGTTCATTGATTACTAATATTTATATTGATTAGGTTCGAAAAATGTTACTTTAGCGACTGTTAATTTTATGAGACTCTTGACTAATGTATATCTAGCCATTATTATGTGAAAAATAATGAGTATCACGTGATATTAGTCGTTTTTCAATTACCTCCATTAACCGTCACTAAATTTGAGCTTATTGCGGTATTAATCTATATGTTTATCGACACCTTATCGCACTGTAGTAGAAAAGGGATCGCTATGGATACTGAGATCGCTTCCACAGCGGGAACGTCCATTATGAGAGCGGGTCACGTTACCTTGGCATGCTAAACGAATAGATACGAAGAATAATCTGCTGATTTCTGATTCGTCTATCACGTGCCAAGATGCGGACGTGTCCATGCAACAGTTGTCAGATGGCATCAGGCCAACCAACTCATGTGAGTAGGATTTACTTAAAAATATACAGGCATATATATATATATATAATACTGCAGTATCATGATTTATATAACGGTTTTGGGCGTAAGTGGTCGAATATGAAATAGTTGCTTGTGCAGAATGTGTTGCGTTGGCAAGAAAATAATTGCGCTATTTTTTTTGATGAATTAAAGAAACATATTGAGCCTTTAAAGGGTTTCTTCAAACGGTGCGGACTAGGGCTGTATGGAGGTGCAACTATGTTTCCCAAGCAAGTTTCAATAATGTTACTGTCACTGTTATGTGCAGTTGTATTCCTTGTAACTGAGATGAATATCGCAAATGTTGATTAGTTGTGTTAAATGAACGTAATGTAACCAATGTGACTCTTGATTGTGTACAAATTGTGATCTTATAGAAATCCTCTTGAATTATAGCATTAATTTGATCATCAGCTAATTGCTGGTTCTAGGAAAAAGGTCGCGGCGTTCCCCCCGATAGATGGAGCCACTTGCAATGAAACTCGGGAAACATATATGATCGCAGCGACACCACCAGACATTTAGAGGAAATGTGAAACCTCGACTGTTACCTTAATATAAATGTATATAAACAGCGAAAGAGTGAAGCGCTTGGGGAGCTATTTCCGTTTGAAAATAGAGAAAAGTAATGAATATATATTATATGACTTTTTAGAAGATTGTGCTATAAAAAATATAATGAATGAACTTCATCAAAATCTGTTCAAATTCTGGTAATTTTGACGTAAAAATTGAGACATAAGACAAGAAAATACATCTTTAATAAGTCAAAAATTAATAAAAACCAATGATAATAGAGTTATAAGCAAAACTCTTTGATACATAGTATATTTTTATGAAACATTAGGGAAACACATAGGTCATCGACTCTATCACTAGTTGAACCTATTAAATATGTCCTGCTATTATCAAATAAAACTTTGCCGAAATAGTCACAGCTTAAACTAACACGGTGAACAAATGCTGATGACTTTTATTATCTCGGTGAAAAAATATGTTACTTACTTATGCTCCTTTGATAAAATTTAACTTGAATTATGACATTGATTTTGTTTCGTTAGACACCAGATGAATGACAGAAAACAAATTCAACAGCTATCTAGATCTCTTAATGTACAGCATCAGTTTTTCCCTACTACATTTTTCTTCTGTAAGTACATTTGAATCCCCTATAATTTTCACAGTGCCAAATGAGATGAATAGAGAGTGTCTGTGGGTGTATATTTTGGGTTTTAAATGAAATTTCATCATTTGAATGTTGATAAACCTTAGCAAGACTAATTGTCATCATCTGGTTGGGGTTAGTGAGATTTTTTCTTTGTGAAACAACTAGAATTCAACATCCATTGAATAAAATGTGTGTATCATCTTAATAGACATTCGTCAAAGATTTATATTTCGAAATATTGTATAAATTTATGGTTTAAACTGGGAATTTCTCAACTAATGCGCTATATATATCTGCATGATATCATAGCATAAATATTAGCTAATAATTTATACTTTCATACAAAATATTTCAAACATCGTCACTACATATATATAAAAACACTTAAAACATCGTAAACAGCATTGCCAGGAGAGTGTATAGAAAGTTTCAAAATAAATTGTGAAACTATCTAAACACCCATTCAACGTTCAGAAAATAAACATTTTTTTTTTCATATCCCGATAACTATAAGGCGAAAAATAACTTTCCGCGATGTACGCGAAACAACAATACGATTTGGACGCGACCAGATGTTGAAAGGCGTTGGAAACTCGTCAAAAAACATTAGTTCGACTAATAGATCCAACGACACTGATGAATAAGCGTCGGATTAACCAGGATCGAGCATCAGAACTCACCTAAAACCGTATCAGAGGCCGTGCTCCTATCAGAGAGGCGATCGCTGGTAGAGAACGTGCTGCTGCCGCCGGAATGTTCGAAGCTGCTGGGGGAGGACACGCGCGAGGGTTGGCTAGAATTCGAGATTCCCTGACGCCGACCGTGCGGGCTCTGGAATACCTGCAAAACTCGTTGTGAAATCATTCGTGTTTAACCACGAGCACTCCCGATCCTACGTGAGTAAACATCAGCTTCGTGGGGGAATTGAGATGGTGGATCTTGAAGTAGCTGCCCTGGAAGCTCATGGCTACCGAACCGAATACCATCTCGGAGATCTGATGGTAATCCGAGTTTTGTTTGGATATCTGCAAAAGAAATATCTGTATAAAGAAGAATGTATAGAAAAATTGAACCATTAGACCATAAGTTTTACCAGATATCCGTTTTCGTACGCTGAAGAAGCAAAACTGAAGTCTTTATTCATACAGCTTATAAAAAGGTTGTATTTCCAATTGTAGTAATAGAAATTTGTGGATATATAGTCCTTCCAATAAAACAACCGATGCGTGTCACCAAAAGCGTCGAATGTATTGCCAAATTCAATTTATAAAAACGTAAAATCCGTTTTAAACTCATTTAAGCATTTAGTTAGCATTTTTCTTTGTCATTTTACTAATTAGCATTATCCTAGTTAAAAAGAGACATAACAAAGTCTGATGCGTTCGAACATATAACCAAATCCGTTTATAAAATTATATTTATGTTGATACTGGTCGACACCGTTGTCATATGTCAATGTAGGTATATTAAAAACAACTCTAACCTACAAAATATTGTGGATGTATAATTAACTTTAGTAGTTTAAGTCCTTCAGTAAATAGGCATTAGATGCACTGTAATGTTAAAATTATGTGTTATAAGGTTATTTTCGTTTTATTATTTTATTTATATTGGTATTTTGTCAGAGTCAAAATAAACGAAAACTTAAATTTGATGCGGCAACGTTGCATTATAAATTTTGATGGCGTGCATTGACTGTTTTATTGCAACGACTATAGCTCTAAAGATAAGGTACATATTCCAGAAACTAACGTTGCAAATTTATCAACATTTTCATGTGAAATCATAAAAAGGTTCACCAAAATAATTAGTTCAATCAACCATAAAGAATCATTAATATGAACAAAACCAGGCAAGGAAAATATTTACCAAACTAACTTATGAAATAAGTCCACTGGTAGTTTGCCCACTCAGTATAATTAGTTGTTATTTATATAAACCACATCATTTTAAACAAAAATCTGAGCAAATTAGACTCAAAATTAAAGAACTGCACTGGTTAGTGAGGAAGGGATACTCCCAGCTAGACCTAAAATCACAGAGACTGGTTGGTCAGTCAATTATAAAGCCAATTCGGACTATGGGATGCAAGTATGGAGTTGCACTAAAGCATCAAACCGACTAGTAATCTAAAGCTACTAAAACAAAGCTCTTTGATTAATTACCAATGTTCATCGTTACGTAGCCAATGAAGAACTACATGATGACCTCGAAATGTACGAAGTTATCCAAGATTTTGCTTTAAAACGTTAATTAAGCCACAGTAACATGGAAGCAATACAGTTACAGACAACGCATAAGAAACGAGAAGATTGAACTAATCCACACGTACTTGTTTAGTGTGTAACCATTATTCTTAACTTTAATTTAAATAGGAAAATACATACTGATAATACTAATAAATTAATTTACAAATTAAGATTATAATAAGCATATCTAATGTAAGATGTAATAAAAAAAAATAAACCTATACATCTACTCACAAAATATCCGACGTTGTTGGTAACCTCGATGAACTTTTTATCTTGTTCCGTCTTGTCCATCGGAACTTTCTCAGTGGCATCATGGTCAAACAGTAACTTCCGACCACGGAAGTCGCACTCTTGGAATAAAAGGATCCGAACATGGTCGGTGCTAAATGCAGTGTTTTTGTAACTGTAAAAAAAGTATACGTATCACTCAAAATGTATATTAACGGTCAAAATGATCAACAATATAACGAGCTATAAAATAGTAGTCGGTTATGTGCGCAAAATGGAGTAAATCCGCAAAATATATTTAAACGAGATAAATGTGACACTAGGTCCGCCCTGTACAAGCATTTATCGTTGATCTAGGCTATCATTAACGAGTGTTTAAGTTATTTTTTAAGGGTCATTAATAGTGGAAGTGTAATAGAACCAGTATTTTTATACTTGTATGTTATTATATCACTGATATAGTTACTGCATATAATTTCATCGGTATAGTAATGCAGATCTGACTGACATGTTTAATATTGGATGAAATAAATAACAACACAATCTCTGACATTAATAATAACGTTTAATGAGGAAATAGCAATTAAAATATATACATGTAATTATATAACAACTTACTATTATAACGATTTTTTAAACGCAAAATGATCGATATATTAATATTGATAAATATAATATCTAAAATATTATGTCTATTAAATAATAAAATTATATAGTATTATATAACTAACTAACTTTATCCTCCCATGTTATATGTAATTATATATTTAATTTAATAAACAATTGTTAATTAAAAACAAAGTAATAGAGAAAACTATATTTTCCCAATAAATAGTCTCGTAAAAATGACACAAGAAAGGTTTACAAAACGATACTGAATATATTCAACTCATATTTAATTGACATTAATTGAAGCCCGTCTGGTTCCAACATCTGGAATTTTTACGCTTTCGTAAGCTTCCATTGCATTTATTCCATTCAGTCAAATACTGTCAGTACTGCCCAAAATACTAAGTAACAAAGCTGAATTAATACTTTCCCTATTACGACGATTGATGAAACGAACATAATCTAAGTGTATAGAATAGCAGAAATACACACCTGACGGGGTCTTCGTTAGTTTTTTGTTGTATAGCTTTATGTCGTGGAAATAGTTTATATAGAGCCATAGCATAGACGTTACACTATTCACATTCATGAGTAGCAAAGCCAGCACGAGTTTTGCCTCATACCCAGCTACAGTGAAAACAATAAATAAAAATCACGTGCGCCCGAGTCATATGATACACTTTATCTCTCTCGCCGGATCACTCGGGTCAGTCTCGCTTCGACTTGTAGTGGATGTTCAACTAACGAATGGACGTATGTATACCTACGCAAAACAGCATCAATAAGGTCATGGGACTATGTCGCACATATTTCACGCGAATGGAGGATGAGATAAAAATAAAAAATCAAAGGAACTATTCACACTGATTTACTTTATCTGATTCCAAAATAGATGTCATCCAGGAACATTTACAAAAACGATAGCTCCGTGATCAATCGAATTTATTTGCTAATTCGACAATAGGCTATATTTAAAAGGAATTGTCTATTTTTAGCTACGTGAAAGCGATTTAATAAAGGAAAAAAACAATGTTTACCGAACGATTACCAAGTTACGTTGACAATTTTAAAATGCCAAATTTGACATAGTGAGGTTAAATTATTGTTTCACATTTTGGGTAGATAACTAGTAATACTACAACCTATTGATTACTTTTTGTTTACCGAACCTATTAGAAGTATTTTTATATAAGTCTTTAATGTATAGATCAAACAATTTCACAATTTATTCTTAATAAAAAGCTCTTAACCGTTTTACTACCGACGACTCAATATACGCATATATTTTATTCAGTCAGACACATTTTAAATGTTATTTATCAGTTCGAATTCGCTATAAAATAATAAAATTTGGTCGCACTACATTAATAAATTATTATTTCATTAAAAAATTGAATAATAATGTTATCAATTTAAATAGTCTATGCTAGCTAACTAAAAATACACCAACGTTATTGTTTATTAATTCTGAATTAAATATTTGAAAATTAACAAGCTCCACACACTTTTAAAATTTTGTACATAAGTATTTAATATAACTTTCTATGCTGGTTTCATGTGAATAATTTGATAAATCTATCAAACTCATATAACCTCTCTTCTATGACATAACCTAGTTTGTTTCCTAGTAGTTTTGTATTTTGGTTATGTCGTGTTTTATGGACGCCCAAAATTGGCTTATCTTAACTATCTATAACGCTATAGGTTTTTGATGAACAGACGTATACTGTTTTCTTTGTAATAAACTACATTTTGCACAGGAATATTAATAATCTATTTTGTAAATAAGAAAAATGTCGGATTTGTAAGTAAAAAAAATTAAAACATTCTACCTTCTTAAAATTGGTTTTATCACTTTTTATGTTCCTTTTGTTTAAGAACTGAAGAATTTTTAAATGAGGATGATGGCGATTTTGCGGATGTAGCTGAAGCTGATGAAGAAGCTTTGTTACAAGATGATGAAGATGTGCTTAATTTAGTACCTGAGGAGGATCTTGGTGAAACAATAGATGGTAAAAATTAGCCTGATTAGTATTATTTATCATTATTTACGTCGTCTTTTTTAGAACCTAAAACAGGTGTAACACAAACTGACTCTAATAGAGCAGACAGAGAAAAGTTTTCAAGTGAAAGACAAAAAGCAGGGTCGTCAGATTCAAGTAAGATATATGTTCGGTTTAAAGAAAGAAAATTGATTTAGCATTTGTTTTAGCCAAATTTCGACAACAGCCAGGAGATAGAGGAAAAGGATTTCGGAGACAAAATATCAGACAAAATGGAAGAGGGAATTTCACTCATGGGAGGAGGTTCTTTAACAGGAATAATGCTCCTGGCAAAAATAAGACCGTATTAATTAATCCTAGATTTCAGGGTATTGTTCATGTAAATAATAATGGTAATAATAATAAAAATATACCAATAGAATTGTCATATAGTATATGTAATGTAGCTCGTTTAGCATGGGATAATACGCAAGGCATGCCACAGCAGCATTGTCCAGTTAATCCGTGGTCTTCTGGTGGGATGGGTCCACCTATACAACCTCCACCACATATGCAGCATTTCTCTGATCATCCCAATCAAAATATGCAACCATTGCAATTTGTGCCACCTCACCAACAAACCTTTGTGCCTCAGCCACTACATCAAGGCATGCATTCACATGCACCAATGCAGGTATATTAAAAGCTATTTAGTTTTTATGTGTTATGCCTATTTTTTCTCTACAGTCTCTGCAAAATCAGCCTTATTGGGATACACCAAATAATCAATATCCACCAATTCAGGTAAACTCAATGGGTGATAAGTATTTTATTTGAAACTTATATGCAGTATATTATAGGGTCATAATCAATGGCCATTCCCTGGTCAAGCTCCTTCTCCAGACAACTACATGCAAAATAATTTCCAGGGTCCTCCTCCGATATTAATTAATACTAACCAACCGCCGCCTCAATTTCCACCCCATAATCACCAGAATCAATCTTTGAATTTTGTACCTCCACGTCCCAATTTTCCAAACAATTCAAATATGAATCACTACCGGAATTATAACCAGGGATATAAGGAAAGGGCAATGAATAGGAAAAATTCGGGTGGAAATTTCCTACAGAACCGTAAAAACGTCCACGAGCGCTTAGGTGTAGTCAAACCGTCACAAACAAAACAGAAATCAATCAGAACAGATGAGAGACCACATGTGGTGACTGAAGTTCGCTTGACTAATGTAACTCCAGTAAAAATTGTAAGTAATGTTTATTAATTCATTATTAGTGTGTTGTGGACTTGCATTTTATTTTTAAATACGTTCAATGATTTATTTTCGTTATTTTATAGGAGGAAGACGAAGAGACCCGAGACCTTCGTCTAAAAATTGAAGAACAGAAACGGAAACGCGAGGAAGTGTTCAAGTGGAAGGAAGAACGTCGACTGCAAAAGCTCAAGCAGGTCTCTCCAGAAGTAAAACTCGTAGTCGAAGCGGCTGAGCCGCAACAGGAACAGAAAGTGTCTCCGCAACAGTTTAAGATGAAAAAACGGGCGAATAACATAGTCGTCACCAACGGCTATTCGAAAAAAGTCACCAAATATCAGAGGAATGTTAAAAATGCTAACGTTTCGACGGCCTCGGACATAAACAGTGAAGTTGTGCAGGTGAAGCAGGAACCCGACCTGGAATTGGATCCGAAACACCTGTCCAGCTTTCTGGCGGATAGGAAGGTCCTAACCAAGGACGAAACGTTAATGTCAACGCGAAAGGTAGTGATTAAAAACATCTCCACCAGTACTACCAACAAAAAAATTATACAAATTTGTGCGAATATTGGGGAAGTACAGGTAAGCATTATTCGACAGTCTTAATTGTCATGGGTAGCATATATGTTACAGTATGTCGTTTGAACTATGTACATCTATCGAATTTTACATTAAAAGTGATGAAACATATCAGTAAATTCTAGGTTGTCGAAAAATATCTTTAGTTTAAATATCAAGGTTGCTGTGATAAACTTCAACACTCTTAACAATAAGTTAGATTTAGAATGTCATCAAATATTAAACTAATGGTAGCTCACACTATTGTTAGTCGTTAATATATCTGTGCTGCAAATTGTTTAATTTAATAAGTAACTCTAAAATATTCTCAAGACAATCTTAATTGCCATGGGTAACATATATGTTACTGTATGTCGTTTGGACTATATAAATCTGTCAAATTTTACGTTAAAAGTGATGAGACGTATCAGTATATTCTAGGTTGTCCAAAAAAATCTTTAGTTTAAATATCTAGGTTGCTGTGATAAACTTCAAAACTCGTAACAATAAATTAGGTTAAGAATGTCATCAAATATTTAACTAATGATAACTCATACAATTGTTAGTCGTTAATATATCAGTGTTGCAAATTGCTTAATTTAATAAGTAACTAAAAAGTTCTCAAGAGAATCTTAATTGTTATGGGAAGCGTATGTATGTCGTTTGGAGTATATACATCTGTCAAATTTTACGTTAAAAGTGATGAGACGTATCAGTAAATTCTAGGTTCTCCAAAAAATATTTAGTTCAAACATCAAAGTTGCTGTGATAAACTTCAAAACTCGTAATAATAAATTAGGTCGAGAAGGTCATCAAATATTTAACTAATGATAGCTCATATAATTGTTAGTCGTTAATATATCACTGTTGCAAATTGCTTAATTTAATAAGTAACTAAAAGATTCTCAAGAGAATCTTAATTGTCATGGGAAGCATATGTATGTTGTTTAGACTATATACATCTGTCAAATTTTACGTTAAAAGTGATGAGACGTATCAGTAAATTCTAGGTTGTCCAAAAAAATCTTTAGTTTAAATATCAAGGTTGCTGTGATAAACTTCAAAACTCGTAACAATAAATTAGGTTAAGAATGTCATCAAATATTTAACTAATGATAACTCATACAATTGTTAGTCGTTAATATATTAGTGTTGCAAATTGCTTAATTTAATAAGTAACTAAAAAGTTCTCAAGAGAATCATAATTGTCATGGGAAGCATATGTATGTCGTTTGTACGATATACATCTGTCAAATTTTACGTTAAAAGTGATGAGACGTATCAGTAAATTCTATGTTCTCCAAAAAATCTTTAGTTCAAACATCAAGGTTGCTGTGATAAACTTCAAAACTCCTAATAATAAATTAGGTCGAGAAGGTCATCAAATATTTAACTAATGATAGCTCATACTATTGTTAGTCGTTAATATATCTGTGATGCAAGTTACTCAATTTGATAAGTAATTAGATAATTTAATGCCACCCTGTGCATTGTCAATTATAAATTAATGTGGTCTTTTTTCCCCCTAATTCACCGTTTTTATCCATCAACACATTTTTATGCCAAAAAAACCTTTTTACAATTTTAAGCCACATTTTTATATTAAAAGATATTTGTAAATGCCGGATTCATTTTTTTCTTCTATTCTCTCCCAGATGGACTTATTTATTATTTTAAACCCTTTTTTCTTTTATATTGTTCTCTGTTTAAATATGTTTTATATCGATCGTCGTTTTTCAGTATTCAAGGACAGTATTGTGTCAATAAAAGCCAAAGTGATATAGAAGATTCTTTTATGTTTCTAGTTTTTAATATTGTTGGAACATATTTTGATACATTTACCTTTAATATCAGTACTGCAAAGTAAACAATATAATTCGATAACTAGTGGTATATGTTAATATTTTAAAATTAAGAAAATAATAGATTTATTTAGTGCCACGAATGTTGGATAAAATATTGTTTATTTGTCAATATATCTTCGATTTCATCAAAATATGGCAGTTATTTATGGATTACAGGGTTTGATCAAAAACATTCTGCATAAAAAATAAATTGTTTTAGTGGTTTACTCTTCATACTGTTTCCTCCTTATTAAATGTTTTGTAAATAACCTTTTCCATTAGGAAGAAAAAATATTTTGATCAGACCAAGTATTAAATGTAAACTGCAATAATTATAATGTGCCATATTTTAGGTATACTTTTGTAGAATGTAGGAGTAACTATTTTGCCTAGATTTGTCGCAAGATAGTTTCAGGTGCAATTTTACAATTTCAGGTTAATAATTTTCAAGGCATTTTTCTCTTTTCTCATATTTTGTTGTTGCCTATTTTTTTTTAAGTTTAGTTTTTTTTTTCAAAATTGAGTTGTAGCTACACTATGCAAGTTTTCAGAATATTTGGTTCTATTTAATTTACGGGTAATAATGTTTCGTTTATTTGCTTTTTTTGTTTTTTGTTTTACTTGCATAAGTGTATTTGAGGAATTTGTACTATTTTATGACGCCTTACAAGTGAATGTGATTTTTAATATAAGACTGTTAATTATTTATATTGTCGACGGGATATCATGCTCTTAGTATATTTTTTTTTGAAACGGAACTTGTGTTGAACATAAAACTTTTTCCGAATATGCCTCTTATTAATATTAATAGCCTATTTATTTTGGAAAATTACATTTACAATTCAGATAGGCAGTCTGTGTCCATTTTTTTTGTTATTAGAATGCCCACATTAATGGAATAATCATGCCTCTGTAGAATCTCGTACAGTTTCTCGATAAATTTGTGGGTATTTTATCGAATCTTTACTGTTTGAAAAACCGATGGTTGACATTTGAATTTTTATGTTATATCTTAACATAATTATTATGTAGATTTCAAGGGTGCTTCATATTTGACTTGTTTTGTGTGATTGGTTTAGAGAAAGATCCAAGATGTCTTCGGTCAGTTAGGAATTTATAGAGCTTGTTGCTTTTTTAGACGCACTGTTATGACATTTTAAATATTTTCGTGCTATTTTAGTTCTGATCTTTGACTAAATTTTAGGGAAATAAACGAGAAGAATCAATGAAGCACCCCCAAAATTTGTAGATTTGTATTTGAATGGGAGATCAATTGAATGGCAACATCAATTGAATTTTTACTGTAAAATTAGATCGTCATTAAATATTTATCGTTCTCCTGTTCAAAATCGACCCCCGCCCACCGTAAACGTTAACCCCCCCCCGCCTCTTTTAATATTACTTTTAAGTTCACAGTACTCGCCGTACCATCCAGCTAAATGACTTTGTTACTGCATTTCAGAATCTGCAAAGGGATATAAACGAGCGTCAAGCAACGATACTTTTCAAAAGCGTTGCTTCAGCTCATAATTTTTTTAAGCGCTACCAACGGCACATGCTCGATTTGTCGATGATTGAGGTGTCGCTGAGTCCAATGTCGGAGTCAGAATAGACTACCTGTTTGGTTTGGTCGCCGTTCACTCGCGCGACCATTCAGTGATTCTATCCAATGTGTGCGTGTATGTGTAGGTTAAGTGTATTTTATCGGCTACGGGTCGAGTAATTTGACGAAGCCGTCTCTTAAATATGTTTTAATTTGTACGCATCCAATGTATCATTTAAATTATATATCTCGAATGGGGAGTGTTTAAGGTGAAGGTCTTGCCTTCACGGATACGTTGTTGTAATGGAATGAGGCGACGTTGAACGACACTGCTCCCTAAACACTCTCCTGTTCACCATATAAGAATAGGAACGATTATGTAGAAGAAATGTAGTAGATAGATATTTAATTGGGGTGATATTCTTCGAAAACCAACCAACTTTTTTCTTACTTTAAGACGTTATTTTTGAAATAAAAATTGTTATTTTCTACTGTAGACGTTTTACGTATACGTACTTTTTACATAAGCTGACAATGTTCTGTTCAATTGTGTTATTAAGACCATAATGTTATAGAGGTGGGTCCTGAAGTTTTAATACAATTTAATTTTAGAACTGTGTTTTTTTTAATTCCTACTACCTATTTCTTTTTATTTAGGGTTGATGGTTAGTTGTTAACTTTGAGGAAATATTTGTTGAAATTTCCTGAAACCAGATTTTAACGTATCATCTGTCCACTTGGTATTTCGATTGATTAGATATGGTAACTGTGTTCTTTACGTTCTTAATCGTATGGGCATTTGTTTTTATTTATTGGGGTTTATACTATTTATATATCATTATTACATTATAACTTGAATTGATGCGAAATGTTTTTAATGTAATGTTTTATAATTTTTTCATTTTGGTTTATTTGTTGGATGAAAATTCTGTTTTAGTTTTATTAGATGTTTAATCCTATTTTGGGCATTTTTTTGTTATATTCATTTATACAGATTCATTTTTGTTATATGTTTACCAAGTAAAACGATAGCACTGTTACCTATAACTGTCACATAATGTAAATCAAGTCCTGGATCTATCACAGTAACAAGAACGATTCTATCGCTTTCAACACTTGCAACAAAGTAGATTGTGAGGTAATTTCAGTTCTCACAGAATTTCTTTATCAGTTTAGAAATAATAAATCTGATGTCTCTATTTTGATCAGGTACTATAGTGTATCAAACATATCTGTAAATAAAGGAAGAGTTAAGGCCATGAGGACTTATTGTGCCTTTTTAACGATTGATGAAGAAAGAAACTTTGGCATTTTTGTCCATTTTGAGTCTATACAAAGAGTTCAAGAACCTAATTCTAGACAGATTGAGTAAAAATCTGACTTGAAATATATGCGCATCTCTTAGGGTTTATAGATAAATTACAATATGAAAAGTAGTGTTATGTCTGGTCAGATATTTTATTATTAGGAGTGAATCTTAATGACTACAGCACAGGGTAAATGCCTCGGCATTGTAAAACATTATTGGCGTTAAAAATAGTGTTATATTGACTCATTGATTTTACCACACAAGTGGATTGGCGGATAGTAGAAGACACTAAAGAGCTATGAACATGTTTTTCAATTTAGAAGCTAGATGCTGTTGACAACTGATGTTTTTCTCCTTTTTAATAAGATATTTGTTCATATCAAATTGATTTGAAGATAAAATTAGACGTTTCTTTTCTATTCCAGTTTTAGGCAAGTAAGCGTAATTTCTGAGGGCCTTTTACTTCGATATACGAATAAATGTAATGTGAAGAAGTGTTACAAACATAATTAATTTTTAAAATATTTTGAAAAAAGAATACAAAACAATATGTAAGATAAGAAATGTAATTATTGATTATTTTGTTTGGCTAGAGAGCTACATGTGATAATATTTTTATCAAAATGCGAAACTGTAACCTCAACAAAAGAGGGTTTTGCTGTCCTTTCAATAGTATCTTTCCACACTACAAAATCTTCAAACAAGTCAAACCTCAATGTTTCCCCTTCAATTTTAATGTTGTCGAATATTCTATATGATCAACGATTTGTAATTTTGAAGTGTATGCTCACATAAAGGACATCGAGTCATATTTATCTGTACTTTTACTTTTGCAGTGTCAAATATGAAATATAAAATGGCAAAATAAAAATCAAATAGATACGCACCTGGCATAGAATATCTTCATATGTATGTTCAGATTAAAAGTGTTATAAAAGCTTTTTTGATAATATTCACAAATCGATAGTTTATCGATTACTGCCTACTATTTATAATCAAAATATGAAAAGTACAAGAATAAATAAACTATAAACAACAACATTCTTGACCGGTATCAGGTTCAAATCCAAAATGGTCGTTGTAGTTTGTTTAATTCTACCTCTCGATTGTTTGTAAATGGCAACGTCGCAAAATTAGGCGGAAATTATCGAAATTTACTGAATGCCTTCTAGGATTCTCTAAAAATAGCCACTCTGTCTCAGAATAGCTACTATTTAGGAGCAGGTACAATGAAAAGGTTTAAAAGTTGTAATCTGGGATGGAATTTGTTTATTAGTTTAGAAATAATGTATTGTTTTTCTTCATTTTGAATCAATTAGAGTGTTTATTGAGTCAAATAGACTTGTGGATGATAGATAAGGTGAGTATTTGACCCAATAGGTACCTGACCAACCATTCTTGACATTTTTCTCCAATCTGTCCAAATAAATTGTTAATTTATATCATAAACAAGTTTAAGAAGAGAAAGTTAAACAACATAACATCAGTAAGAACTCTTTTTGCTTCATTTATTTTAATTTTTATCCATCCATGCGAAAGTTATAATTACTCTTAACGATAATTTATTTTAAACAATGTAGTTTTTGTGTTTTTTGTTGGTGTCGTGATAGTCCCCTTGCATTTATTAAAGGTTTTTACGCCTGAACGGTGAAATCAAGTCCAACCGGCATATTATGAGAGAAAATAACGGTTTCCGACGACTGAAAAAAGTTCGGTTTTTCAACACGCGGGAAACTCTCGTCCCAAATTAATTACGAAAATTACATATTCCCGCGTTTGTTGATCCAAGTTATAGATTTGAATCGACGTGCCGTGCAATTTAATTTTTAATGGCCGATGTATTTTTATCATTGTCCGAAATTGATTTTTCCTTCCGCGTAGTTGTTTTGGCGCCGTTTAATTGGTCTCCGTTGTTGTTATAACGTTATTGGTATTAAATTTTGTTTTAATTACTAGTTACGAATGCATTTATTGTTGTTTATGCGAAGCTTGATGTTTTATAACAGAAAAAGTAGAAATGATGCAATAAATAAATTAAATTTTTTATCATAAAAAATCGCCAATAGATGGCGCAACGAGAACAAAGTTTATTCTAGATTTTGTCGTACACAATTATTGATTACAATTTTTAGACACCCGATTGACACCGAAAGACTGGCAAACAAAAAATGGTTGTGTACCAATCAGAATTTACTGGTCTACGATCCTCTAGAGGCACTGTTGCAGTATGACTAGGTTTCCCAAATAAACAGGCCACCATTTTCTTTGAAGTGCTTCGTGCGCGAACAACTTTTGTTGGATTTGGTTAATCTTGGAACACCCATACAGTTGACTGCTGCTTACTTATTAAATTTCTTAAGCATTTCTTTGCACCAATCGACACTAGCCTTTTTAATGCGAACATAACTTTCGCACAGGTAAGTGTTCATGTAAAATCGCATATATGCTGGTGGAACTAATGCTTAGGGATGTCTCAATCTCACAATAGGTGACATGAAGATCTTGCTTAATTATTTCGCACATCGATGTTTTCTGGCACAACAGCCGATTTTGGACGACCTTCACGAAACTCGTCGGACAGCGAAATACGACCACGATTAAATTCACTAAGCCAAGGATACACGGTGGTTTTTGATGGAGCTTTATCGCCAAAAGTCAAATTAAATTGATTGATGCACTCTTGTTGTGATAACCCACGTCGAAAATCGTAAAAAATCATCGCACGAAAATGTTCACGATTCAGTTCCATTTTATGCCGAGACGAAACTTTCAACTAAATATAAAATAAACAAATAGCGTCAAAATGTTCTGGGTACGAATATCGTCAAAAATGTCAAACTTTACGATGGAACCGTCAGATGGACTCACATGACAACAGTGTTACCAATTCCCGAAATATAAATAGTGACCCTCGTAGCTCTTTTTCCCTTTTTCATATTTTTTAGTGTTATCAATTAAAATGAGATGTATTAAAGTTTCTATCTTTTTGTTCCCTCATACTGAAAGCAAAGCAGCACAGCTGAAAGTCTGTGTCTGTTAATATTTTTATTTTTTAAATTATTATTATTTTTACAATATTTATTATAATATATTATAAAATCAAGCTCATTTTGTTGGTCTGCAAATTGTATTATATTATTTTGTATTAATGTACTTTATTAACATCCTTGTAGAAAAAGTTATCTTGATTAAGTAGCTTTAAGCCAAAATATTAATTACAAGTATCTTAGCCATCACACACTTATTTCAAGTAAATGAACCCCTTCAAAATAATTAAGTTTTATATTGATGACACTTTACAAACAACTTTTTTAAAAGGTAACGAAAACTTCTCATGAAGTATCATCACATTTACCTTCAATGTAATTTTACCATTGCCTAATTTGGACACATTTTGGTTTGAAAGTGTGAGTAATATTATCATGATTCCTTCTGTTGTAGTCCTGCAAATAGTAATGTATATGAACAGAAATGCTTTATATAAATAATTATATACGTACCAGGTAATCTAGCTAACTTGTGGTGTTTCTTCCAAGGAAAACTACGTCTGGTTTTTATTTCGGCACATACACTGGATACACAACAGTTTTGAGAAAAAAGATACATTATAATCAAATAATAGTGATTATATTTAAGACATAAGAATGCTGATCGTACTTTATGTCAGACACACAAAAATGGCGTCGTAAACAAACAATCGCGTTATAGAAATTAGCCAATTAAATGCCTTTGTAGGCCAATTCAAATGAACCAATCAAAAAAGTGACCTCAGAGCCAGCATTGAACGGACCACACAAAACATTTCCTCGGTTTCGCCTATTTAAGGAAAACCTCTATATAATACTCTATGATGAATTTTTACTATAATACTTTACTACAAACCGTCGAATTGTTTTGCCACCCACACTATAGACCAGAACTGGCGCCTGGTGATTACTGGTCGTTCGCATACCTTAAATTTAAGTTCCAGGGAAATATATTTGGTTGAAATGAAGAAATGGTTATTTATATTTTGTTACGAAAATGCACTAAAGATAATACTGTCAAAATTTAATTTAAACAAAACTGTCGAATTGTTTTGCCACCCACACTATAAACCAGAACTGGCGCCTGGCGATTACTGGTCGTTCGCATACCTTAAATTTAAGTCCCAGGGAAATATATTTGGTTGAAATGAAGAAATGGTTATTTATATTTTGTTACGAAAATGCACTAATGATAATACTGTCAAAATTTAATTTAAACAAAACTGTCGAATTGTTTTGCCACCCACACTATAAACCAGAACTGGCGCCTGGCGATTACTGGTCGTTCGCATACCTTAAATTTAAGTCCCAGGGAAATATATTTGGTTGAAATGAAGAAATGGTTATTTATATTTTGTTACGAAAATGCACTAATGATAATACTGTCAAAATTTAATTTAAACAAAACTGTCGAATTGTTTTGCCACCCACACTATAAACCAGAACTGGCGCCTGGCGATTACTGGTCGTTCGCATACCTTAATTTTAAGTCCCAGGGAAATATATTTGGTTGAAATGAAGAAATGGTTATTTATATTTTGTTACGAAAATGCACTAATGATAATACTGTCAAAATTTAATTTAAACAAAACTGTCGAATTGTTTTGCCACCCACACTATAAACCAGAACTGGCGCCTGGCGATTACTGGTCGTTCGCATACCTTAAATTTAAGTCCCAGGGAAATATATTTGGTTGAAATGAAGAAATGGTTATTTATATTTTGTTACGAAAATGCACTAAAGATAATACTGTCAAATTTTAATTTAAACAAAGCTTTTTCCTAATTTATAGTAGGTCACTAATTAGGATTCCAACATTTGTCGATGCCAATTTCAGATAGTGCAGTTTGATATAGCGGAATTTTTAAATTTTTGCCTTTTGTTTGTTGCTGCGCATTTTAACCGCGGCATCCAAATTGGATGTTTCATTTTGCTTAGTTACTTTGATTTTAGCTTATTAATTACCTGATATTGTTCCACATAAACGTAAATAAAAATGCAACAGCCTTTGTGTGCATCAATGTTATAAAGTTAGGTTATGATTAATTTTTAATGTTGTTCTTTTATTAGTTATATTAGACTGTTGAATAAGTTCGTGGAATACTTACCTATTTTTACTTACTCATTCTTCATTACAAGCTCTTCAAAATATATGTGTTTTATCAATAGAAATAATTGAATATCGTGGTGGTAAGGCATTCTTTATAAAACAAAAATTGGTTAAAAAATGTGAAAATTCGTGCTCAACTGGCAATTCTCTTTGAAAAATCTTCAAAAATACCAACATATCAGGAATTCTAGACGTAAACAACAGTATTTTAATTTAAATTTTGGGCTTGAGAGCTTCATTAATGCATCATCGAATTTGCTACTTCAATGTACAGGTGGTTGTGGATTTGTTGACGTAGACCTTGACTTGACTTAGACTGTCTAACTGATTTTAAGAGTAGCCGACATTTTGTCCCACAAATGATGAATTAACTTATCAAAATTATATCATTTATATCCAACAGTTTTTATAATGGCTTGCAGCGTACATATTTAACGCTAATCAATTATATATATGTCGTTTGGATCGATGACCCTTTGATACTTTTTTGGCAAAATCATGATTTGGTTTCTGTTGAATTTATGAAATTTCTGGGCGGAAAATGATTTAAATTTATTTTCGCAACTCTTTTTCGAAGCTAGCTTTGCATCATCACGGGATGACGGGGCAAAGTTGGTGTGGAAATATCAATACCTCCTAGCCAATCTCTCAATTTTTGCTGAGTTATTAAAGATGTATGGGGAGACTGTTGGAGAAAGGAGATTTGTTTTTAATGTTAATTCAAGTGAAAATCAAGTGTGGAACTCTTTTTGGTACCAAGTCTTGTGTAAGTGGTTGTTCTGGTTAGTTTTAGGCCCAAATTGTTTAAAGTTGTTTTATGGCTGATACGAGTTCCATAGTGATTGATGTAGCAAGATAAAATATGACGACTTTCCTTGACATTTTAAAGAATTCCCATCAACTTTCTCACAGGTTAATTCTTAATTTCGGTTATTTTTAACTAGCTCTGACTGGTACTATCCACTTAAGCTCTCACACAAATATGAACAACACACAATTTTTAATTAGTTTAACTGCATTTTTCCATTTTTCGAAGCAAAACTACAAAATATAACAAACGTATTCAAAAAGTTCTGGATGGAGTCTCCATTTTCAAAGCACAATAATTTTTGAAAGAGTAGAAGAATGACCTCACATTATGCATGGAAGGTTCAATTGACTGTTACCTTTCAATAAGTATTACTAGAGTTATGCGAAAAAGAAAAAGAATGAAATAACTTTTTCCCCAACTTAGTATATTCTGTTAATTATGTAATAGTACCGTCAGATATGTTCAAACGGTATCAAACCGTTCGGTCTAGTACTGTTAAGCGTCAAACCTGCCGGTACTACCGTTAGAAACAGGAATGTCCATCTAAATTCTCATGAGACCCCTGTACGTACGCGTACCATTTCTTCTATCACCGCAAATATGCGAATCCCGTCTCGAGTGGTACCGTTGTTGAGTCGCCCAGACATCTTTCGCTCGCACGGTACTTTCTTTTTGGGTTTTTGTTGTAATCATCCGTGGTGAACGGTCCGCAGTCACATGGTTTGGACCCCGATTGGCATGCGGTAGTACGTGGTGGTACCCATCGTTCATGTGTTGGTGATTCCGCCGGATTTGATTGTTTGTTGTTGTGATTAGTGTTAGGTGTACGACCGCTGGTTGAAGTTAAGATGAAGACGACAGTACTGTTTATGGTACGTTTTTTTTTAATTTTAGCAAAAGCCTCTTATTTGTTATGTCGAACTAAAAAATACATACACCTATTTTAAAAAATAAGATGTTTAATTGATTTTTTATCACTTTTAGACAGTTAACATTTCGTTATAATTAATTTTAGGTAACTTGTATATATATTTGAATTTAAATATGACTTAAGTAGAATAAACTAAAGGATTCCATAAGTTATAATATATTTTTGGTTAGATATTGCTTCAATTTATATATTTTAATATTTTGTGATCTGTTTTGTTGGAATTTTCTATTCAGATATTCAAGAAAAACTATAATATTTGTTTATTTTCATGCGATTATAATTACGGATTAAACAAAGACAGCTTTACACCTAAGGAATTATGTAATTATCTAGTTATTATTAAATTATGTAAAATATACTGTTAATTAACTGGGCAAGCTCATTTTTCTAAATCAATCTAGTAGTCTGATGGATTTCTGACGAAAATTTGTTTCTATTCTTATTTAAATAAATATGGATTAATGAAAACATTAGGATATATGTAAAACAGATTGGTAATTAATATTTATATTAATTATTAATTATTATATTTTATTAATCATTTTCCTTTTTTTGAAAAAAACTATAGTATCACAATACAAGTGATATAAAATATAATTCTAATTAACATCAAATAGTTTCTTGTATACTGAAGCAGTATAACATCTGAAACATAGTAAGTTTTTGGTGAAAAATGTAATATTGCATCATCGACCTTAATGAATATGCTATAGATGATCGCGGATGGCCAAGAAATTGACTTTATATCTACTGTTAAGGTTAGTGCACCACAGGAATTTCCAATACATTTTATAATTGGGGAAATTATTAAATAATGAGTTTCAAAATATTTAACACTAGCCTGTTAGTAGTATAAAGTGCATTCACTGGGTATTTAATGATAATACAGAAGACTAATAAATAGCATAAATGCAGGTCGGAAGGATTAATATCTGGAGAATAGGGCGGGTGGAGTAGAACGTCCTATTTGAGCGTTTCCAAGTGGATGGAGTACTTTCTAGGTCCTAGGTCGATTTTCATCTAATATATTAAAATCTTCATTCAACTAAAACTAAACATACTGACATAAACACTTAATACTAGCCGTAATGCTGGAATACAGTTGTTATTAAGTGATTGTTGAAGTTAGTTGAAGAATCTACTGAAAACTCTAGTACATAAACTAAATTTTGATGTTGAGAATCCAATAACTAATATATATGATAAAAATGAATTAATAAGTATTATAGTAATAATAATGTTTAGTATATACTATGATATATGTTTATTCCGTCATTACCAACAATAATATTCTCAAGGTCAAGTGCGCAAGGGAATATCACAGTTCATATGTGAGAAATTTGATCATTTGTTGACTGAAATTCAAGTGTGCTTTGGAACAGGCGTCTTGAGCTTTCTGAGTTACTTAAAACAAAAATTTCAACAGCTTAACAGTAAAATAAGTAAGTAGCAGAAATGTGCTGACAGATTCTCTGAATTATTAGACCGATGCTATTTGAATTATTACTGAAGTTATCTTTTAAGAAGATTTTTAAAACATTTACCAGCAATATTTATAATATTCCAATATTAAGAAAAAAACTTTTCTTGGGGTTCTTTTTTTATAGAAAAGACAGCCAATGAAAACACCAGAAGATAAATTTACTTCTTAAAAACTTCTACGATAAAAGGGCGAACGATTTCAAGAATGTTATTGCGAATTAAAAGTTGGTTTTGCAGTAACATAAATAGAATCAACGAAAACAACAATTTTAATTTAAAGAAGAACAATATTTCCTCCCAAGGAGGTGATGCTAAACAAAACCGTTATGTTAGTCACTCTTAATTCTGTTAGAGGATACTATTATATATATATATTAAAATAGCATCACGTTAGACAAAAAGCAAAACACATTAGAACCAAAATAAAACAACTATACTGGTTAGTCGGACGATACTCTCAACTTGATCTAAAATCAAAGAGGTTGATCTATAATACAATTTTAAAGCCAATTTGCACCTATGGGGTGCAAATATGGGGTTGCACTAAAAATTCAAATCAACTAGTCATACAACGCTGTCAAAACAAGGTTCTTCGATTGATTACTGATGCCTATCGCTATGTAACCAATGAAGAACTGCACGATGACCTGGAAATCAAATGGATTTGCGAAGTTATTCAAGATTTCGCCTTGAAACACGAAAGAAGATTACTCAATTATACTAACGTGGAAGCAATACAACTGCTGGACAGTGCGCATGATGTCAGGAGATTGAAACGAACAAAACCATACGAACTTATATAAAGTGTGTACATTTAGTGTAAACTATAGCTATAAGTTAATAATTAATAAATAATTATAATTTTATAATTGAGGAATACATACTGATGTATTTTCTCGCACTCATCCTGCTTGTTAATTAATCCAAGTACATAGGAAAAGTAGTAATAAATTAATTGTAAATTAAGATTGTACTAAGCGTATCTAATAATGATGTTATAAAAAATATTTATTAAAAGAAAACGGACCATTTGAGCTGGTAAAGTTATGATGAGGGATCTAAATTGGTCCAGAATGCTTGCAAATTTTTCGATGTCGTGGATGTTTTCTTTAAATAATTTCCTCTGAAACTAAATTATTCTTGGTTTTTTATGTAAACGTATTGGATGCTTGCTGGTATTTTGATATGATTATGTGCGATATGTATTGGTGAAAATGCAAAGTATTTTACCTGTTAAATCGATAGTTTTTATATATTTCTACATAAAGTAATGGTTTTCAATTTAGTATTACTGAGTTATTCAGCTTATATAGATCCTGATCATGGGATATTCAAAATTTTATTTTCAAAAAAAGAAATTACACTCGATGTTCATCAGACATTTTTAGAAACTTATGATTGTATTGCTCATAATTATTTGAAAGTGGTAACATTTATATCAATAACAGTATAGAGAAAAAAATGGCCTAATACCCGCTCACCAGTTTGGGTTTATTAACAAGCATTCAACAACTGACCAGCTGCATAGAATAACAGGTGTAATTGGAAAAACCTATGAAGGCAAAGATGTATGTGCAGCTATATTCTTAGATGTATAGAAGCCTTTGTTGAGGTGGAATTGCATGGAGATCTTATTTCTAAAATATCACGATGGCTATATTTGCTCTTGATACTGCGATTGTTGCTATCAGAGAAAATAGAGAAAAAGCCACACGAAAATTACAATAGTTCTGGAGAACGAAAAAGGTTCGGAGACAAAATAACATGGGTTAGTCTAGGAGAAACACTTTTAACGAGCTGCTAAAACTTCTGAGCTTCTGGAGATCTATCAATATCAATTGAATGAACGACGTATCGTTGCAAAAGATACCAGAAATTGGGAGTAACAGATGCCAAGTTATCCTCTTGTGTGGCAACTCTCGGCTGTATTATAGGAGTTATGAATTATACACTGTTGTAGATCGAATGAGAAGCTCCGAGTGGCCGAGTGGACTCACCAGGCATAGCACCTTCTGATTACCACTTGTTTGGATCGATGTACGATTGCTTGATTAGCAAAGGGTTGATGAAAATATGTGGCTATTAAACCAAAATCGTCCTTTCGACACTATGTCAGCATGTTTCCAGAAATTAAAAAAAAAGACATTATAAAAAATGATGGAGATTATTTTGATTAATGTATATTTTAGCAATTTTCCTCAATAATTCAGAATTTTGAAATATATTCAAACACCTAGATCTCATAACAGGTCAATTGAAAAGTCCCTGGCCTAAAATAGTAAAACACATTTGTTTTGTCAAAATTAATTTTTTTTATTCAACATAATTCGCTTCAAGGGTGATATACTGATTATAGCGACCCTCCCACTTTTCGATACCATTTTTGTAGTACGATTTGTCTTTTGTTTCAAAATAGGCCTCTGTTTCGGCGAAAATATCTTCTCAGCGAGCACTCTTTTGAGATCTGAGAACAGGAAATAGCCGCTGGGGACCAGATCTGGAGAATACGGTGGATAGGGAAGCAATTTGAAGCCCAATTCATGGATTTTGCCATCGTTTTCACTGACTTGTGACACGGTGCATTGTCTTGGTGAAGCAGTACTTTCTTTTTCTTCAAATGCGGCTGTTTTTCGGCGATTTCGTCGTTCAAAGGGCCCAATGATGCGATGTAATAGTCATTGTTGATGATCTTTGATTGTGATTGATCTTTTTTCAAGGAAGTCAATGAAAATTATTACATGCGTATCCCAAAATACAGACACCATAACCTTGCCAGCCGACTGTTGCGTTTTCCCACGCTTTGGAGCGGGTTCGTCGTGTGCAGTCCACTCGGATGACTGTCGATTGGACTTCGGAGTGAAATGATGGGGCCGTGTTTCATCCAATGTCACATATCGATGCAAAAACTCGAGATTATTACGCTTGGTCATCTTCAAACATTACTCTGAATCATCAACTCGTCGTTGTTTTTGGTCAAAAGTGAGCTCGCGCGGCAACCACCTTACACAGAGCTTTCTCATACCCAAATATTCATGAATGAAGTACACGTTCAGTTGATATCTTTAGAGTGTCTGCTATTTCATTCAATTCCTGGGGCAGTGTCCGGAAACTCGGCAATTCCTGGGGCAGTGTCCGGAAACTCGGCATCAAGCCAAGTTTTTGCTTCAACTGTATTCTTCCCTTTAAAAAGCAATAGTTTATCAACACGCCAAATTCCCTTCTCTCAATTTTTTTCACAATAACAAAAGTTGCTTCACACAAAAACTACAATTCACAAACTGATGATCCTACAGCTGTCAAAATTATGCACGCATCTTTTGAGGCGTAGAGCTAACTAAGAAACATATGGATTTAATTCTAGTAGCGCCATCTATGTGTCAGGCCGGCGACTTTTTAATAGATCTGTTAGTGTTATAGTGTTATCAAAAATATTGATATTACATTATTACCATTAGTACGTTTAGTTCGCCATATGTCAGTTTTTATCCCTTTCTGAAAAAAAAACTATAGTCAGCCATACGGAAATCATATTTTTATATATATTTTTCAAATTAGAGCTCAGCAAATAGGTTTATCCAAAAAACAAAACGGAAAAAGCTCCCAAATCGAACTTGTGTTGTCGCTGAAAATTTAATTTAACGCAAATAACAGTCGGCCTTTTCTATTTCGATAAATTCCGTATCCGTTAATAACAATTTGTTATTGGTAAAAATAGAAATAAACCATTATGTATCGACAGATGCGTTTCTGGCGGCGTATGAATAAATTTGCTTAACCAATCAAGCAATCCGAACGGTTTTGTCATGTTTTTTTTTCTCTCGTTATGTATTATTAATTTTAATCTAGTTATCAATCCAAATATGCAACTACAATGGTTCTACATCCGCTCCATATTTATTATAATGTATAAGTAGCTTATATAAGTTATTTTTATTTATGCAAATAAAATTGAATTTACAGAACTAATTAAGTTTATTAATTAAACATCTAAGTAAGCAATAATTAAATTTACTCTTTACTAAATAGGACACTCCATGAAGGTGTATTTGATGTATAGTCTACTCAAAACAGTAGTGATACGGGTGACTTGTTAAAACATCGCGATATTGCTGCAGCAACTCTGAGTTTTAGTACATTTTGGCTCTGAAATTGAACAAAATTTTAATATAAATAAAATAATGAAACAAAAATGTTATGTATTATAATTTATATTAACATCATAGTACATCTAATGCATATATTATCGAAGAGCTTAAAACTACAATTAATATATACAGCCACAATAATTTATAGGTTAGAGTTGTTTTATTATATATACATAACTTTTTTCCACATAGAGGTAGCGTTCTAGGCGCGTCTTTTATATAGTGATATCTCCTGAAGGCCTAATCCACCTAATTAACAATTGTATATCTGAGTAATTTATTTTACTTTCATTAGAGAACATATTTATGTTTTGCGCTTAGTTCTTGTTTGTATGTATCCTTGTAAACTCATTATGATATTACTATATTTCTCTTCCGTTTGTCCTGTTACTACCTGTATACAACTTTATTGATAAAACTACATTTAACCACTGCATTCGCCATATCTGCAAAACAGTACTGCAGCCTTTTTGGCGACTGCGTACTTGTAATCGGATTTTGTTTTCTTTGGAATCTACTCTAATTTTTTTACCTTCTTTATTTCTTCTTTTTTTTGCATTTTCAGGCCTTTCTTTTTTCTTAACTCTCCTTGTTATTCCTTATTTTCTCTATTCTTCTTTTCAATTTCCCTTTTTTTCTATTCTTATAATTTTAAATTCTTTAATTTGATTTTTTTCTTTAATAATTTGCTTTTTGCACTAGCTTCTATTAGTTATAGCTTTACTAATTTTTCGATGTATCTATATCTGTGTTTTTTTCTTCTATTTTCTTTTTTTATTTTTTCAGTATTTAAGAGATCTTATTCACATAACCTTTATTTCCATCTTTTCTTGATTCTTCTTCAGAACTGGACTTGAATTTTCTTATTTTTATATATATATATATATATATATATATATATATATATATTTAAATAAAATTTTATGATAAGATAAATAAAGCTTAGCTTTTGTGGTTAATATTTTGTAGTCATATTTCGTAAAATATATTACTGAAAAAAGGGGTTAACTAAAATGAAAAATGAGTTAATTCATTGCACATAACCTTTATTTCCATCTTTTCTTGATTCTTCTTCAGAACTGGACTTGAATTTTCTTAATTTTATATATATATATATATATATATATATATATATATATATATATATATACATATATAATTTTTTTAAATAAAATTTTATGATAAGATAAATAAAGCTTAGCTTTTGTGGTTAATATTTTGTAGTCATATTTTGTAAAATATATTACTGAAAAAAGGGGTTAACTAAAATGAAAAATGAGTTAATTCATTGCACATAACCTTTATTTCCATCTTTTCTTGATTCTTCTTCAGAACTGGACTTGAATTTTCTTTTTGTATATATATATATATATATATATATATATATATATATATATATATATATATATATATATATATATATATATATACATATATAATTTTTTTAAATAAAATTTTATGATAAGATAAATAAAGCTTAGCTTTTGTGGTTAATATTTTGTAGTCATATTTTGTAAAATATATTACTGAAAAAAGGGGTTAACTAATGAAAAATGAGTTAATTCATTGCAGTATTGCTGGGGGCAGAGAAATCTTGTCAGAAGGAATTTAGTCATCATAATTGTCTCATTTCCAAACAAAAGACCACATATATTTGCTGAAAATTAGGAATGAGCTATGGAACTTTCTATATAAAGGCATGACTGGCGCTCTTTTTTGTCGCAGTTCATTATACAAAGTTGGTCATCAGTAGCAATGAGCTGTGAAACTACCTTGTTTTGATTTTGCCTTAACGCAAAATTGAAATGAACAGATTTGGATCTTCCAGTCTTTAGTCTATTTGTGGATTTTGTTGACTCCCAGTATACTTTTTTTACAGCCTTCGGAAGCGATCTGTCCTTTGTCATAATGACTGTGTTGTTGGCAAATGTTCCAAAGACTGCTTCATTTGTTATACCCAATATAATAGAGAAATATATTGATAAGCGTACACAAAGATTAGATAAATTTCAGTAGCTGATGTCTTCGAGTCCAGAAAAAGCAGTGCTGTGCAGTTTTTTTTTTAAATTCGAAGCAATATATATATATAAGACAATAAGTATGAACGGATTTTTGTTGAAAAACTAATAGACTGTGAATAAATGTACTAAATTCAGACACCATACTTTATCAACTAATTAATCCCACTGAATTATAACAGATTATTAGAACAGCCTGAAATAATTCATAGCGGATTTCCATCGATAATAAAACGCTGTCCCAACATAAATACTTTTTCCGCCATATACGCTTAAACGTGCTATAGATATTGAAGCAGGCTCGACCAATAAACACATTTATTTGTAATAGGACTGTTTATTATTAAAATGATATATTTACTCTGGAGATATCGGAACCAAACCCGATGAATTTCGAATAACGCGTCGAACCAACATAAATATCGGGAATATGTTCAGTTAAATATAATAACGGTTTTAAATTAAGCTTCTATTAAACCGAAAGTAATTCAGTGCGTTTGTTTTTTCGAGATCATTAAGTAACTAGCTCAATTTTGTTGTCATTTTGTTTTCTATCACTGGTAAAATGTGGCAACAATTTCTTGTTATATAACATCCGAGCTGGCTTTGACGAAATATAATTTTTTCGGAATCTAAGTGACTGGAAAAATGATTTTACCACTTTAATTAGCACCGTTGCCTGTAAAAAGCAGGTTACCTTTTATATTTCGAGATTATACTAAATTAGAGTGATCAAAAGAAAATTAATTTCTCTGTAGTACGATGTAATAATTATTATCTTGTTTACGACTTTTAGTTTAGTTTTTAGTTGCTTTGCTATCCTGGTTTTGGTTTAACTTGTATACTTTCTTCATCATTGAGAAGATATCATTCTTCATCCCTGGGACATGTCAATTATTTGTTACCTTAAAATAATTCTTCATTGTGGATGTCTCTTTGATTCCTTGATTAACAATTGAATTTATAGTCAAATCCCGAAATATAAAAAACATCCCCTCTTTTTTCCCCGAACATATTTCTTAGTAAAATAAACCTACTCATACTTTTCTAAACATATCTCCTTGATTAATAGTTGATTTTATAGTCAAATCCTGAAATATAAAAGACAACCCTTACAGATATTAAAGCACATGTCAGGTCCAATATATTTCTTTGTAAAATAAATTAACTCATAATTTTCTAAACATATTATCTTGATTAATAATTGATTTTATGGTCAAATCCTGAAATATAAAGCACAACCCTTGTTTTTCCCTGAATATATCAAAACACATGGTACGTTTAAAATATTTCTTTGTAAAACAAATCAACTCATACTTTTCTAAACATGTCTCCTTGATTAACAATTAATTTTATAGTCAAATCCTGAAATATAAAAGATAACCTTTGTTTTTCCTTGCAGATATTAAAGCACATGTTAGGTCCAATATATTTATGTGTAAAATAAATCAACTCATACTTTTCTAAACATGTCTCCTTGATTAACAATTGGTTTTATAGTCAAATCCCGAAATATAAAACACAACCCTTGTTTTTCCCTGAAAATATCAAAACACATGTTACGTCCAATATATTTCTTTGTAAAACAAACCAACTCATGTTTTTCTGAACATGTCTCCTTGATTAACAATTGATTTTTGGTCACATCCCGAAATGTAAAGCACAACCCTCGTTTTTCCCTGCAGATATGAAGTAAGATCAGATGTAAAAAAATGAAATATTTACGACTTTAAAATTAAATTTGGCATACATTTTATTATTTACCTAAAATCTCTCTTTGTTTACAACACTTTATGACTAGAAATTGTGATGTTCCCAGGCATTTTATCAGTATTATAAAAAGAAAACGATTGTAGGATATTTGTTGTGATATTTGACCACACATTTTTCAGATATCAATAAAAATAAAGTTTCTATCTTCATTTAAAACCCTTAAAATATTTCAATTCATATAAAACTGAAAAATTGTTTTGTCTTTATATAAATACCGATTTTTATCTTCACCTTTTTGTTTTTAAAAGTATTCTTTATAATAATAGAAGGTTATTGGTTCGGATGGAATATAAATGAGTTCATTTGCTAATAATTAATTCTAATATAATCGAAATTAAGTCGACGAAGAACTAGTTAGTCCAAGAACAAATGATTTTGGATCTGTGGAATTTTCTTTGATCGACGCCATGCGATTAGGACGAAGGACAAAACGGGATCATTTGCAACTGTGTGTCTGGACTGTAATTAGTCGTGAGACAGCGTGACACAGCTGGTACAAAGAATACAAATACACGTACAACGTTTTATGACCATAAAATTAAATTTATTACAGAAATAAATACAAATAAATGCAAATATATTTTAATGGGAAATATTTAAATTACTAGATAAAATAAATCGTTTAATTAGTATAATGTATTAGTTTTTTTTTAAATTCATCTTAAAATATTAATAATAATACACAGACAGGCTGAGTTTTCCTTTAAGGGGTTATACCAACCTTGGTTTCTTGAAACATTAACTTTTTGGGGAAAGGATATTTTAAAGGATACTTCGGATACATCCTCAGGTATACAAATATGTGTTCCATCAGATATATTAATTAATTTTAAATGATTTAACAGATGGTATCACTGGACAGCTTCAATTTTTGGTATCATGTCATTTCGTCGAATTCTGAAGAAAACATTTTTTTCAAGATTTCATTTGCAAAAAGTTTGACTTTTTACTTTTTACTAATGCTGTGTGAAGCTTATGGCAATCTCGTTTCGTTGGTTTCAACATGTGATTGCTGATTTCGACGTTTTAAAAATGGTGATTTTGACAACGAAGCCAAATAGTGTTCTGCAGTTGCAAGCAATTTTTCTCGTATTCAACTCATTCCCCGTTAGGTCTTTAGGAATAAAAAAAGACTATATAATATTTTAAAATCACGACGACGCTATATTTAATAAAATCCAGATGAAAATGTGGTTATGTCAATCTCTCGCGTTGCGTATCTTATTTGGTGGATATTAAAGGATTAACTGGACACTTTCCGCCATCAAATGACAAAAGATCAAATACGAAGAAGTTTGTCGGTCTTAACAGTTGGTTTTGTAAGTCTCTAAACCACAAAGGTAACTTTTGGAGCCTAAAAATGTTAAAAAAACATATTGTGGAATATAATAAATTATTTTTTGTTGATTAGATATCTTTCAATTGAAACAAAACACTTATAACACACAACTTACAGCCAAGTGTTTTATTTTAAATTTAATATTATCAAATTTATGTTATGTTATGTTGTTCATTAAGTTTGCAGATTAATATATTTGCCAACAGATGAGTTAAAAATTTGATACTTTTATACACATAAATTAAATTCATTTTAAAAAACAACAACCAATCTGTAAACAATCTGAGAACAACTTTCATCACAATGGTTCAGAATCAAAACAAGAGGTTGGATGGTTAATAAGTGGCTTCTTCACTCTGACATGAGTTCGTGTGTGTGGCTTTCACTATTTATCACAAGATAAAATTAATGCTATCGAAAGTTTACTCGAAACAACAAAAAAAACACATTATATATAATATCAATGAACACCAAATGAATGTTTAAAATACCAACTTCTTTCTCAACATTTTACATAATCAAAGGCATTTCACGGTGCATAGATATTAATTTCAGATATTTAATCAGACTTAATCCTTATTATTTCCTTTTGCTTAGACAACATTGTCCTTTTGTCGTATTTGATTTAGTATTCATTAATTTTTGCCAAATTACTAACAAAATAATATTTAAACGCACGGTCGATTTACTTTTAAGGTGTACTCGATCAAATTACGTGGAACTATCAGGAGAGAAAGTCCATTTTGTCCTTCTATCGGCCTAATCTTGCCTTATAATCGCATTATTCTTTAACTAAGTTACGACACTTTCCTTAACAGTTCAGATCATCCGTCTAAACACCAGCCAATAGTATTTCCTTGTAATGTTGTCATAAAGGTGTACTATTTGTTTACATTTATTTCGGATTGTTATGATAAAGATCTAAATCAGATAATTAATTTTGCTGATTCATAATTGATTCAAATAACATTGTCATGTCATAAACTAATATATAGATGTACATACATGTACGAAAATAAAACAAATACTATAAAATGATCATAAGAAGATAATCATAAGAGACATTATGATTGTGTGTATTAGTTGGCAGTATATTTTTGATATGTATCTTAAAGTCTCCTTTTTTCGAGGGTTTATCTGGATTGGATCTACTGTTTAACGTGGGCTCCGAACCACGGTCCTCGGCATGAAGCCTACCGACTGGCAAGTCGCATCCTTCTTGCATCTTACACGGATCATCATCGAGTAATGCCTTCAAATTCACCTCTTCACCAATTTTATGACAATCCAGAGCGAACTTCGTGTTTCCTATCAAAATAATCACCTTCAAAACGTGGAAACCAGGATTCACTTGTTGAAATCGATGGAGCATGGTGAACATCAGCTTCACAGAACATTTGATTACGTTCAGCCACATTTCAAAATAATAAATAATAATTTTAAAATAATAAACACTTTCAAAGCACTTAAAAAAATATTTGTTCGTACTTCGACGATATATATATATATATATATATATATATATATATATATATATATATATATATATATATATATATGTGTGTGTGTGTGTACGAAAATAAAACAAATAATAAGAAGATAATCATAAGAGACATTATGATTGTGTGTATTAGTTGACAGTATATTTTTGATATGTATCTTAGAGTCTCCTTTTTTCGAGGGTTTATCTGGACTGGATCTACTGTTTAACGTGGGCTCCAAACCACGGTCCTCGGCATTAAGCCTACCCACTGGCGAGTGACCAACTTATAAATTAACCCAGAAGACATCCGGTCTTACTCAGCTTGGTTACTGTCGTGATTGATGTCATTTTCCTTGTGGGCTTTTGCACTCTTACCTAGGACAAATATTAAACAATCAGAACCATAAATTTTTTACCATGCCCCAGCAGGATTCGTACCCGCCACTGTCGCAACAGTAGGTGGACCGTCCTGTCGCCTTTACCACTGCGTCAACCAAGCCGACTGGGGAGTATTTTCAAGGGGAAATAAGTTTGATCAAGTACCAAGGTAATTTGTCGATAAAGAATGGTTTATGTTATATCGAAGTGAAATCTGATATGTTTAGATTGTTCCACTGACGAAAGAGATATCCTAACAGATTTAATTAATATCTCAAAATAATTATCAAGTATTATATTTCAACAAACACAATACGTAATGACAATTAATAAGAACATTGCCAATTAATAAAACTTTAAAGGTAACTAAATCCTTTTAGTATGTGCACCTAATATTTTTCTGGCAATGAAATCTATTCTCTCAATATCAATCAGTTTCAGTCTTAATATATAACATTTTATTTTATATTATGTAATATATATTTAAAAGAAATTAAAATTATTTTAAATGTGTAACAACAAGGAAGAAACGATTATTAAGTCACCAGACTGTTGCAACCTCTGCCAATTAGTACCAAAAAATATGCTCCATTCATATCGCATTTTTATTTCCTGTCTATGTTCTTTATAGATAAGCAAAATGGATCTCTGTAAATGCGACTTTACAAGTTTACATAATGAAAATGAGAATCTTTCTGAATAGTGAAAGTTGAGCTATCGAAAAAAGAACATGAAAGGACTTATTAATACGTTTTTTTTTGTAACAAAAGCTATTTAGTGATGAATGGAGATTGATTTCTCGGAAAAGGTTAATTGTTACTGAAACGAAACATTGTAAGTCTTTCGACAAAATCACATAAGTTTTTGAGAATGACGAAATAAATAGCGCCTAGAGTGAAATAATTAACAGAAGACTAAAAAAATGGTACTAGTTGTTAAAACTAATTTCCTAACAAATACAGAGGACACATTATTCTTTATTTTATATATATGTTGTTCTTTATGTTTGTTTTAAAATTATGTACATTTTTTGGTTTAGTAATCGATGGTCTTTGCGTTTTAGAAATGTTTTAAAGTAAATTTTGTTTTGAATTAATATTAGGTTTATATATTAATAAAGTTCAGTTCAAGTAAGGTACAATTTATGTAAAAGTTCACCTTTACGTCTATTTTGTCAATATACGTTATGGATGTTTTGTTCCATACACTGTGTATATTTAATTGTCATAGAATATTTTTTTTGTGCTTAAATAGATAAAATAGCAAACTTAATAAACAAATTTCTTGCAAAATAAAACCAATAGGTTTTTAAGTTAGAATTGTTGCTTCATTTTTGTTTGATGAATGTTTCATTTAGTGTTCCATACTATCAAAAAGTAATGTTTAATTTATTTATTTATGTTTTAACATAGATAAAAGATGCTTTATTCAACTATGGAGGATCAAGGTTTGAAGGTTCCTGTAGTTAATGTTGAGTTATACTCGCATCTAAAAATAAAACAAACATCTCAAATGTGATGTTTAAATCATATTGGGTTTATAAATTAATTTATTCAAGGATTTACGACAGATGGAACTACTGTGTATTAAATAGCATAGGCCCCAATTTTTTACTTTGTTTATTTTTTTAATATCATTAAATATTTTAAAGTCTCCTTTTTACCAACGATGGTTTATTTGGACTGGAGCTATAATTTAACATGGGCTTCGAACCACGGTCCTCGGCATTAAGCTTCCCGAATGGCGAATGACCTACTTAGAAATCATCCGGTCTTACCCAGTCTGGTTACTGGCGTGACTGGGATCGTTTTCATTGTCCTATCGCGACAGTACGTAGACCATCTTGTCGGCTTTACCACTGCGCCAACCAAGCCGGCTTGAAGCATCATTGACAAGTCATTTTCAGTCATATCGTCGAAGTACGAACAAATATTTTTTAAGTGCGTTGAAAGTGTTTATTATTTTAAAATTATTATTTATTATTTTGAAATGTGGCTGAACGTAATCAAATGCTCTGTGAAGCTGATGCTCACCATGCTACATCGATTTCAACAAGTGAATCCTGGTTTCCATGTTTTAAAGGTGATTATATTGATAGGAAACACGAAGTCCGCTAGGGATAGTCAAAAAATTGAAGAGGTGAATTTGAAGGCATTATTCGATGATGATCCGTGTAGGATGCAAGAAGAATATACAGAATTATTAGGACTAATAGAAGAAACCATTAGAGATTATTTGAAGAACATATAAGTATGTATTTTATGCCATATGAATTGAAGTTGAGACATTGAAAGACGTTTTCTGGGTAATACCAGTCCTTTTACAATATCAGTCGTAAATCCCCGTACCCATGTCTCCTAACTAACCAATTTGTATTTGTTGGGAACAGTTTGGGAACATATTAAGATTGAAATTATCAATAGGGATTGCCGTCGACTACAAATAATGCATTTGAGACTAGAATTGCAGGAAAAATAACCGGAATACGAACAAAGTCACAAAAATTGTATTCTTCAGCATGACAACGCTCGACCACATGTTGCAAAACCGGTGAAAATATACTTGGAAACTTCTCTAGACCTACTGATTGCTACTTGTTCCAACATATGAGTGTTTGAGTCCTCTCTGTATAGGGCTAGCACTTAGGGTACCAATAAATGGAACGATTCCTGAATTCAAAAGATACATAGTTCTATCGAGATAGAACCCGTAAATTGCCATCGAGGGACGAGTACTTAAAAGGCTGGTTTATCACAGTCCCGAAATATGAAAGACAACCACCGCATACACCTTAAACTTTGATATTTTCTTATTTTTGTTAGTTTTCTCGAACCTAAGAACGAAGACGGGTTCGGAAAATGTGATAGGGACTTTCTATATATTTTTTAGTTTTTTCCCAATATCATTTCTCTATTTTCCTTTCTTTGTCAGCCCGATCCTCTATCTTATACAAATACTATCTTATTTATACCGGGGCCCACTATTTTTTAAGAGTCTCAACCGAAAGCACACGTGCTTCTTTCATCGGCGATGCGTGAAAGCATCTGATGCCGATCAGCGTTTGTCCTTTCGTTTTTTCGATTTGTTGTTGTCTCAGTCGGCCGAATCCGTACGGTTTTTTGCTTGTTTTCGTATCTCGATGGCTGGGGGCGCCACAATCAATTTCATTGCCCGTTTTATTCCCACGAATTAGCGCTTTCATTATCGCCCGTTTCTGTCCTGACGATTATTATTTTATAACTGGAGGGCTATTTACATTTATGTCGATGTAAATGTTGCGTTCGTATCGATTGGGCAATGTTTTTTTCATTATTTAACACAGCTCGCGACAAAGGAAGTCACTAGAGTTATGAAAATTGTCATCAACCCAAAGAAAGCATCGGGCTATGACTTAATAATCGGACAAGTGTTGCAAAATCTACCAAAACAAGCTACTATTAAAATTATTAACTTTATCAATACAGAATTTTGACTAAAACATATACTAGAAATTTGGAAGGAGTTGATATTTTAAGACCTAACTCACCGCTGAACAAACTTTCAACAATTGGCCCAGTTAATCGAAGACGTTATAAATACCCCTTTGATAATAAAAGTATATACAGCTATATTTCTAGATATACTCTAAGCCTTCGACAAGGTTTGGTAAGCAGGAATTCTTAGGACTCAAACTCAACATAATGTTTAGAGTGAAATAACAGGAAGCCTATACTACAACGTGGGGCAAAATTCCCGCTAATTTTGATTACCTATAACTTTTCTCAAAGAAAAGTTATTTTCAATAAATATTGTCACTATTTCGGCTCATCATTGTGGTATATATTTATCCATAATAAAATTTGGTTGATACACGAAAATCACTCTAACCACTTTCGTATTAGTGCCAAAATATTGCCTTTGAAAACACTCGAGCAAGACTATTATTCAAGAGTATTAAAGCATTTAATCTTGTTGGAGTTGCATTGTGAATTTAATATAATAAACAACACTGTTAGTATATGAACCCTATATATATCTAGTTTTTAAGTTATTGTAAAAACAAATTGTAGGTTTCTCGGCAACGACTAGTAACAATGTATTAAACAATTAATTACAATTAAAACAAAAAATGAATTCGCCTTCCCGTTCATCTAAATAATTATAGGAATCTTTTTAATTACCAGTGCCTTCACTATAATATAAAAAACAGATTACTTCGGTAAAAGTAGTTATAGTACTTTCCTCAGCTAAGTTCCCGTTAAATTTCTAAACGATATGTATTTTTATACTTATTTTTCGTTTTATTACTCCACCAAGCGTACGTATTTCCGTTTATTCTTACCAACTTTTTGTTTGCAATCATCTAAATAACCAATGATTAAACTTGAGATAATTAGAACGTTTGGGTTATAAATATTAATGCCTTAAATAGGATAAACTTGTTTTTACTACTGTGTCTGGTCTACACACTTCTCGTATATTTTTTTATAATAAGTCGCAAGTCATCAGGTGAATTAATTAATAGAGAAAGCGTCAATAAAAGAGATTTATATCTTTTTGAAACTGTGTTAACGTTTGCTTGCAGTGGCAGGTTAGTATGCTAATTGTGGTTTAGTAGTATATATATATATATATATATATATATATATATATATATATATATATATATATATATATATATATATATATATATATATTGTAAGATAACAATATTTTTATAAAATAACTAACATTGAATAATAGTTGTTTTCGATATCAAATTTTGGGCTATGTAGAAGTATAGTTTTTGTTTGCTTATCATTTCTCATACTTACGTTGTCATGGTAACTATTATTATAATTACCATTAAAATATAATTTTATTATTCTAATGGTAATTTGATTATATTAAATAAATTTAGTTTATATTTTTACCCCCGAAATTTGAAACAGTTAATGGATTGTCTTGAAATTTGAGCCAGATATTCTACCTATCTTGCTGAATTTCTATAATAGGAATTTAATGATATAAAAGGATTAAGAATTATTTTGTATGATCGACAGTCGTGAAATGTATGATAGATAATTGCCAGGTAATTCAACAAAAAACACACTTTGAGCTGCTGAAAATGCTGAGAAACCAGAATTGCATCTTCTTGTGAATCTGATACTTAAGAAACCAGTGCAACTGCAACATTTGTCAAGTGGTCATTGATTTAAAACACTGATAACAAATGCGAAGTCACAGCGATGATTTTTATACAACGTTTTCAAATTATTGTCAACTTTCTTCGCCATCAGTGTAAGTTTTTGATCAACTTAATTGATTTGAATGTAACACCTTTCTTTTTTGGTTGTGTTGGATAGAGCTTTTTTGTATATTATTTCGGACCTATTCGAGCAATATATAGGTAATTTTTATGTTTGCTAATTAAAGAGTCATAAAAATTAGTTATGGGAAGTATCAGACAATAAATTATAGAATCCTTTCATAGAGAAAGTTTTTATAAGAATATTTCTGTTCGTGAGTGAAGAATTATGTTACAAGGACAACCAAAAAAAATATAGACATTAGACATGAAAACGGTTAAAATTGTTTTGAACGGTCATGATAGCTAAACGTGATTTTGAGATCAATACTATTATATATATTGTAAGTTTTTAAGCGTTTAGTGTTGAACAATTTTGCTTTTTTTATTATTTTCTTAGCATTCTAGAATCAGTCCAATGGGCAACAAGTGTTTTCTAGAATTTATATCGATACCTTGTCTCGATAAGTGATCTGTACCTGTTGTTATTTCAAATTATTCTTCGAACCACATCTTTCTTTTTCTCCCTATATATATATTGAGAATTTGACAAGTTGCTGACTCAACTCAATGACTTTTTCAATTTCTCGATTAATAACTTTAAATAAATCACTGACCCTAGATTTTCAACAAGTTGCCTTATGTAGCTTGTGTTTGAGAGACCTCTGACGCCCTTTAGAATTTTTACTTTTGAGTCAAGAGCGATCGTACTTGGAGTAGGAAAACATCATCCTTGTATCAAAACAATTCATGGATGCACAATTGTGTAGTCACCAGGGCAAAGCTGCAAAATTGTCCATCGAACTGCTACCCCATCCAGCATATTCTCCAGATTTAGCCCCATGTTACTATTTCTCTGTAAAGTGATCACTATGTAGTGATTTTTGCTTTTTTTATATGAAACTATATATTGCCAAGACTGGGTGTTGAACTGGTAACTGCTGTTATTTTTATAGCCAATTAAGGTTTATTAATATATTGTTTATATAACCACTATATATTTTTTTTTGAATCGAGTCTGATAATAACGCATTATTTATTTTTAGGTTATTTTAAACCTCTGGTTTATCTGTCCATCATATCAATCAGACCCAGACCCACCTAAGTCGACCGACCCGGTGGAGACAACGACTCCAGCCGCGGATCCCAAATTAATAAAAAGATCCACATCGTCAGCGTTTTCCTCCGTTATTCAACCTAAGATCCTAAGCAAGAGACCTTTAAGTATAGTAGAAAACGGACCGTATTTCATCAATCACTATATATACTGTGACAACTTAAATCCGGACGTTCTGAAGAATATCAAATCCGGAACATTCGGCCTCGATAAGAAAACGACGGAATTGTTGAATTTCAAGCACAAACTCGACAAGTTCCACGGCTTGAACGCTGGTCCCGGTTCCACCGCCACTTTTACCGGAGACAAAGAGATACACATACTGAATTTTCCCAATAGTGAGCCGGGCAGTAACGACGGCACGTTCAATCTACCGTTTCCCGAGACCACAGATCTGGAGCTGAATCAGCATTTCAACAATTTCGATATTGATCTTAAAGGTAATTGATTTCTAGGCGTCGGAATTAGTTCGTAGCGTTTATCTTAAAATGAAAAATAGTTTTAGACTTCAGATTTGAGACTTGGTTTGGAGAGCATTGGTTAAAATAGTTACAGGTTAATTCTTCAGGACAAGACCTCTAATACTTCAAGATTTCCTACCGATAAAGACCACAGAGTAATTAGCGAGGCAACTCAATAGAGATCTCTGGAGAAAAGTTTCGAAAGGTTCAATAACTAGACGTCACTTTCATCACATTCGAGTAATTTGCCATCATAAAGATTATGTTCTGAAGGTTTTTCGTTGGTTCTTAAGTAGAGATTACCATGACTGACCCTGAACGTTACATTTTATCGAAAAATAAACAATAAACTTTAGTATATTTCACATTTCCTTAGTACCATCAATTTAGCAGAATCTATTAAAGTTTTATCTTTTTGTTTTCGTATATCGAAAACAAAATTTTCGTCTTTAACTGTTTAGATTCAATTATTTGTTATGTTTTATTTTTGTTATCCTGAAAATCGTTATGTATTTTATAAAGAACAGTTTAAAGTTTTTTAAAAGTTAGTTAAAAGTTTTAAAATTTACACTTTTATAAAGATCTTTGTTAATTATTGTGATGTTATTGACATAGTAGAAACGAGGAATAAAATGAAAGAGATTAAAAAAAGACACTACACAGAGTATAATCAAACAATCTTGACGGAGTAGCCCTACATGATGTACTGCTTTGCCTCTATAAAATTAACCTAATCTTGTTGGTACATATATATATATATATATATATATATATATATATATATATATATATATATATAACGTAGAATAATACTAAAAGCAATCTTCTTCAAGTAATATATAAAAAATGGGTTCTAAAATAAATAAACAAGCAAACTTACCATAGTAAGAGACCTATTAAATGTAGCAAACCAAAATGGCTGGAAAAAGTAATTGTTAGTGTTGTCTGGGTATTGGACATCGTGAAGCAATTCTCCAAAATTACCTACTTCATGTTACCTCTTAAACTAGCCTTATGGAGTGGCTAAAATATATAACTGAATGAACTGAATGTTATGGCAAATACATATCCAGTGTGTAGCTAAAGTGTGTTAAGATCTCATAAATAGTTGATATTTATTTGTTTTTGTATTTATCGTTAGTGCTTATAGTTGCTGGGTTTAACGAGTCCTTTTTGCTTTCAGAACTTTGGACGTCTCAACGTCTCACGTTATTTTGAGTCAGCATTTTAAACATATTCCGTATTCTCTGACTACTTCTTCTATGGTGCTTATGTTCTTTACCTGTTAGCTTTAGCTACAGGTTCCTTACTGTTGATCTATGATTCTTTTTTGCTGTGTTTTGAAATCTTTTGACTATATTGTACGCTGCTGCCAAGTGTTATATGGGGTTTTTCAATAAAAGTGAGTCGATGAAGGGACGTTGTGGAAATGGAATGGAACAAGCCATCTGAGAAGTACAAGCGACTTTTTAAAAAATTCTAAATATATATCTGGCATTATGCTTTAAACATAACATTGTTCGGACGTATGTAGAAGATTTTCTAAGCTGAATTTGAGAAATTGACTAGATTATGTTGATTTAAAGTGGACCATATTCGAATTCGTTGTTTTTTGTCACTCATTGTCAATGAAACATAAAATCCGACATATTAGGAAAGTACAAGTTGCTTTTAATTAACGAAATAAAATATTTTGAAATGCGCCTTTAAAATCAGCTCTACTGCTACGATATATTTTGTAAAATGTTACGAACTAATTCTGTCCCTTAATATAATTAATTGGGTTTTATTGAAACTTTATTGATATTAAATTGTAGGTATTATACCACCTGAATTGTTAAATCCAGAGCTACCGGCATTACCTGGCGAACCAGCATCCCCACTGCTTCCAGATCAATTCGACTTGACGAAAAACCCTGACATCCACTCCAACATCGACCAGATCGTGCAGTATCTGAGAAGGAAGACACACACCATCGATACACCCGTTGATGTTGCCATTAACCCGAACGGAGAAGAATTAGAGGTAATATCTTTACAATTAATCCTTTCTCAGAGGAAGAAAGTTCAGTTAATAAACCGTTCGGTTTTTTGATTAATCGCTGAATGATTTTGCACGCCCAAGAGAAGGACTTTCATGTCCAGGTGTACGTTGGTCGGGACGAAAATAGAAAGCCGATGCTGTTTGTGCTGGGAAAGGCGTCGATGGTCACGTTCTACCTTCAGGTTGTACTTATCAAGGTCAATCATCGACGCCCGATTATCATTTTCTTAATTATATTGACTGTGAAAGGTACTAATGTCGTTATTGAATTTTGTTCTTTGATAACACCAGTGTTGGATGTCATTTTAAGTCCAAAAGTGAGAGTTTCTCTGTCTTGGTTGTTTGTTGAAGGTATCCAATTAGTAGAAGTAAATTAACCCCAGATTTGTTTGAATTTTGGTTATCTATATTTAGTTTATTTCTGCATATTACGTTAATGATGCTCTAAGTTTGCTGCATATCAATTAATTGATTCCAGACTTTACTGTTATTCTCTGTATGTTACACTACTTTTATATTGAAAGAACAAGAATATTGTGGTAATAAAATTCATTATTTTTGGGAACTGTAACAGTGTGATTGAAAAGTCCCTGGCCTACCATAGAAAAGCACATTTTTTTGGCAAAATTAATTTTTTTATTCAGCATAATTCCCTTCAAAGGTGATACACTGATTATAGCGACCCTCCAACTTTTCGATACCATTTTTGTAGTACGATTTGTCCTTTGCTTCAAAATGGGCCTTAGTTTCGGCGATCATCTCTTCATTGGCATCACAACTCCAAACTTCAGGAAAATGCGAAAACCATGCCTCGACACAGAAGCAACTATTGCAGCAGAGGATGGTATCACTGAATATTAAAATTAATTCTATTATTTTTTCAATAAAATTCAAATTACTAAAACAAAGATTAAAAAACTAATTTGTATATTTTGGTAGTTTTTATGATTGCGATAGGTTGCAGATACAAAGTTAAAATATATAAGACTCCAACTATATATAATCATTTATTACAGGCATCCATTTAAATTGGAATATTGTCACTGATAATTTGACCACCCATTGTATATATCTATATACACATATATATAATTAAATTTATAGTCAATTAAAAGTAGCCACGCGCTAAAAGTATAAATAATTAATATTCACGCTAATTTCTCGTCAGTTTCGGTACCACGTGATTTATCTCAGTTATCGCGCCTTAGATTCTTTCACTTTTACTGTTGCATAACCGCCAGAAACTTTTCTTGTCGTATTTACCGTCTGGCCGTCGACGATGGTCAACCTTAAACTCCACAGACCCGGTTTCTCACGGATTTCGACGTATTTTGTATGTTGGAGGAGCGCTGGCATGTAATCTAACAACATTGCATCTTATATCGAATCAGGGCGTACATGTCAGTTCGAAAGTAGTAAATTTGCATCTGTTTTTTTATTCTTATTGTATGCCCCAGCTTCCTGGATGTTTATTGAGTACATTCCAATTAAAAAAGTAATTTGCATATAAAAGTGTAACATATTTTATCGTCTATATATTATTATTTATACTGGGTCGTCCAATAAGTTTTCTTGTCGATTCCTTCTTTTCGATGATTGTTGCGACGCAGTTATATTTGATTTATCTATTAATAATAATCCAATCAAATCTACTCTATTTTATTAGACCATTTAAGTGCTTATAACATAGGTAATATGAGAGGAAAATTATGACTTGAAACAATATGAAATATTGCTATATATCGGTGAGGCCAACTCATAGAAAGAAAGACACTACGAGACGAGCATAGAATAAATGCGTATGAGCAATTCTGGCTTATCAACACGCACGCTAAGGTACTTTTACTGTCGTCCGTTGTCGGGTGCTACAAATAATGGTGCTATAGGTACAATGCGTAAACAAATAGTGTAAGGAGTTAGAACCAGTGCACTTTTAACCATTATTTACTCATTTATTTTGGTACTAACAGGTGAACTGAAAAGTCCACGGCCTGACACATAGATGACGCTACTAGAATTAAATCCATATGTTTTTTAATTAGTCTTAACCCTCAAAAGATGTGTGTATAAATTTGACAGCTGTCGGATCATTAATTTGTGAATTATACCATTTTGAGCGAGGCAACTTTTGTTAATGTGAAAAAAATGGATAAAATGGAATTTTGTGTGTTGATAAAATATTGACTTTTGAAGGGATGTATTTTATCCTTGAATGTTGAAGCAAAAACTTGGCTTGATGCCAAGTATCCGGACACTGTCTCAGGAAGATCAACCATCAAGGATTGATATGCTAAGTTTAGACGTGGTGAAATAAGCATCGAAGATGGTGAACACAGCGGACGCTCAAAAGAGGTTGCTACCGACGAAAACATAAAAAAAACACAAAATGATTTTAAATGATCGTAAATTGAAATTGAACGAAATAGCAGACACTCTAAAGATATCAACTGAACGTGTACATCATATTATTCACGAATATTTGGGTATGAGAAAGCTCTGTGCAAAGTGGGTGCCGCGCGAGCTTACTTTTGACCAAAAGCAACGACGAGTTGATGATTCGGATCAGTGTTTGAAGATGACCAAGCATAATAAACTCGAGTTCTGGCGTCGATATGTGACAATGGATGAAACGTGGCTCCATCATTTCACTTCGAAGTCCAATCGACAGTCATCCGAGTGGACTGCACACGATGAACTCGCTCCAAAGCGTGGGAAAACGCAACAGTCGGCTGACAAGGTTATGGCCTCTGTATTTTGGGATGCGCATGGAATAGTTTTGATTGACTAAATTGAAAAAGGAAGGACCATCAACACCGACTATTACATAGCGTTATTGGACCGTTTGAAGTACGAAATCGCCGAAAAACAGCTGCATTTGAAAAAAAAAAGAAAGTGCTGCTTCATCAAGGCAATGCACCATGACTATTTTCTGTTCTCAGATCTTAAAAGAAGGCTCGCTGGGAAAAAAATTTCGTGATGGGAGTTTCAATTAACTGCTGCTTGGCGGTAAATATTTCTTTTATAATTGACTGCTTGGTGAGCTCCCACACATTTTTTACATTTCATAGATTCATAGATATATTTAATATTTTATATGAAATTTTCATATTTATTCGTATCAGTATTCAGACGTTTTCCTTGTATCTTGATAGTATTCGAAAATAGAGTGGAATTTTTTATTATTTTTCTCAAAAGATTTAAAAAAAAGTAACACTTGGATTATCTTCTTCCAATGAATATCTGTTAATAAGTTGTAGTTGGTTGATCTATTTTTCTTGAGTTATGCCATGATGTCATTATTATATAGAAATTATTCTGTAACAACAAAGATTACATCCTCCATTAGATATGCTTAGTACAATTTTAATTTACAAATTAATTTATTACTACTCTTCGGTTGCATCAATAGAGGAAGGCATATGTGATAAATACATCAGTATGTATTTCCCAAATTAAAATAAAATTAAACTACTTGAACTAAGGTTAAGAATATACTTATAAGGCTTAGTGATTTGGTTCGCTTCAATCTTCTGATTTCCTACGTGTTGTCCTACCTTATATCATTTTTTTAGGCGAAATCTTGGATCACTTCGTATATCCATTTGATTTGATTTGATTTCTTCATCGTGCAGCTCTTCGTTGGTTACGTAGCGATAAGCATTGGTAATTAATCGTATAATATTGTTTTATTCGCTCTGGATTATTAATTGGTTTAATGTTTTAGTGTAACCTCATATTTGCACTCCATAGGTCCAAGTAGGTTGACTGATAAACCAACCTTTTTGATTTTAGGACAAGTTGAGAGTATTTTCTGACTAACTAGTACAGTTGCTTGGGGAACTTTAAGACAAATCTGCTCTAATGTTAGTCTAACATGATATTACCAATTTAACCTACTAACGAGATATGTATGCTCTGGTGTTTTACAGATTATATTCGAGAGAACCAAGAACGAAGAAGAAATTGATAAACCTAGAATAATAAGAACACCAAATGTTATCATAGATATTCAATAAAAAATTAATTAAAAAGATTAATAGGAAGTAGTATAGTCTTCTAATTTGTTATATAATGGCAAACATCTAATTATTGTTTATGTCTCTCCTTTAACTTTTCTAAGTATAGAGCTGGCCTTGCGTATAATGACGGCATTTTCCCCATAATAGTCGAGATTGTCTGTTTGATGTTCTAAAAAAATGGAGTTCACAAAGAAAATTCCCAGCAGGCTGAGCCCCTGTCGAACTACATAAATCAAACCGCAAATATTAATTTATCATTTTTGCGTGCTGCAGCATTCCGATGCGGTTAATGATGAAAAATGTGTTTTTGAAATCCTCGCCCGGCCCTTTCACCCATCCTTCTGCGTTATCGGAAGTCTTTAAAGACTTCACCACTTCCCATATACCTCCTATTATCTTTCTTCCTTGTTATCTTTCGGTTTCGGGTCGTAAAACAGATGTAATAAACATATTGTACTAGGAAACTAGAATTTTATCATATTTCTTGGGTTTTCTATAATTTTGTTTAGGTTGAGCATCACTCATCGTAGATCGATTTGTTTTTGTTTTCAAAACAAAAAAGGGTTTTCTTTTGAAAAACGATAAAATATAGAGGTTTAAACGTTTTTTGGTATATTTTAATTATATTAAAAATTTATTTTAATATTTCCTGATTCTTTTATAACCATTTTATTGCATTATATTAAAAAAATCATGATAACCAACTGATCAGGCATTAACATCAACATAAAAGCCGAATATCCATCCTAAGTGGGTTCAAGCTAATTTTTTTTATTGATATTGATTTTATTTAAATTAAGTGTATACCACTTGATAATATTAAAAAATATTATCAGTTTCCGCCTTTTTAGCCTAATTTATACAACGTGTGGCAAAAGTCTCGCTACCATTTTGCTTAAGGAAAAGATAAGTAAGTTTCGTTTTCATACAAATATTATTTGGTCTTTACGTTTTTTTTTTGATATGATTGAAAAATTATATTGGCTAAAAGGTGACCGCGATTCGCTATACAAGTTTCGGCTCTTTTTAAGGCATTCTTCATTGCATCTTGCAACATCTGAGGTTGAATTTCTTCAATTTCGTGACAAATATTGTCTTTAAGATGTTGAATCGTTTGGGGCTTATTTACATAAACTTTTGATTTTAAAAAACCCCATAAGATAAAGTCTGGTGCTGTTAAATCCGGACATCTATCTGGCCATGCTAAATCGCCACTTCGCGAAATTAGTCTTTGTGGAAAAACGTCATTAAATAATTGAATTGTTGAACGAGCTGTGTGTACTGTGGCTCCATCTTACTGAAACCACATGTTGTCTGGTCCTTTCATTTCAGGCACAAGAAAATTTCAAATCATGTTTTGGCACTGTCCAGAGGTAATATAAACTGCAACACCTGGGTCATTTTCAAAAAAAAATAGACCAATGATGTTTCCCGCACGAATATCACACCATATAGCTGTTTTTAGTGGATGCAGTGATGTTTTATGAATTAATTGAGGATTCTGTGTTCCCCAAAACTAACTGTTCTGTTTATTAACGTGGCCACTGAGAAGAAAATGGGCTTTATCGCTCATTGTTAATTTAGACGAAGAACTTACTGTACTCAACTCGCTGATTAGGCTCTCTCGATAGCAATTTTTGGACTAATTGAAGTTTGTACGGGAATATTTTCAAATCAGTTTTCAAAATTTGCCTTAAAATGCATACAGAAATGTATAACTGGGAACCACGTCTCCGAATTGATCTTTATGGAGATTTTGGAACGCTATCGCATACTAGAGTAACATATTCAACGTTACGAGACGTCCGTTGTTTTTCAGAATAAGGACTGTATGTTGTCGTACCGTACTGTCGAAAATTAGCATGTAAATGATACATTGTGGTTTTGTGAGGCGCTGGACGATTAGTATTTTTACTATTTCTGCTCGTTATTGTGGCGTATATTTATACACAATAACATTTGGATGCCTACAGAACACAATGGTTAAAGCGAAACTGATCTAAACGTCACATAACCAAGGTGTAGCACAATCTAAATGGTAGCGGGACTTTTGCGCCACCTGTTGCTACGATACTGCTTAAAGTTGAAGGCATATACGTATGTATATGAAGACTGTGATAAAAATATGTGGAGAAAAACGTCAATGTATTTCCTTTAAAAGAAATAGATATATTTGCAGTTACTTTTAGTCTATTCGGGAAACTATAATGTTGACAGAATAACTTCTGTTGATTCCAATGTTGAATTTGTGGCCATATTTTACTTTCCAATAGGTAAAGGTAAATAATCTGTGAATAAACACATGCTATATAAATTACAATTAGGAATTTCCAAGTCCAGTAATATTTCAAAAGCAAATCAAAAGAATGATCAGTGTTTTTATCTTCGGCCTTCCAGTGACCTTATTGACTCTTGGGTTAGTTTTTAAGCTTCAATGTTGATATATAAACTTTGTTTTCAGCTGCCTCATTTGGAGAATCATCCTTTGGAACATGATCCTTCCAAGTCCACCTACGACAGTCCAGGTGCGGTGGATTCCTACGGACAACCCATAGCTCGCACCAGCAAACCGTTTACGGGATCCGCCAAAGATCAACTGAGTTCCTTCCCTCAAAACGACCAGTTCGTGAATTACTTCAACAAAATCAGCGGGTTCAGTAGACGTCGGCGGGACAACGCCGCGTAAAATGATTTAAAACTTCCCAATCGCAAATACAATTGACTGTAAGATATGGTCGTAATTTGTGCGCTTCCATGAAGCAATACTGTTTAGGTTTAGCGACGATGTCATATCAAGGAAGTAATTTATTTTGTTTTACGTAAAATGTATTTGTAAATATATTTCTAATTAGTTGGTAGGTAACAATTGTTGTAATTTTCACGTAGTCATAATTAGTGATTATTAAGTGTCTTATGTAATGTCTGAACAAGCGTAGGTTTGCCAGTTTAGTTAGGTACGTTCTTGTGTAAACATTGGTACAAAAGAAATGGTAATATTTTCTTTGTTATTACTCGTTTTGTTACTAAATATGAATGACGATAATTATATAATGATTATAAATAAATGATATTTTTAAATGTTTTCTGTAGTGTTACTTTTGATGATAGTAGGTTATAATTATAGTGGCTTTTATAAGATTGTTCTGTTGCATATTTCCAAATTTGAAACCTTTAGTAATATAGTCTTAAGAGAATGTTTTCAAATTTAAATTATTTTTAGATATATAGCTGTTTTAGCGGAATTTAAACTGCAGAATTTTGTCGAATCCTGCTGGGGCATGGTCGTAAATTTATGTTTGTGATTGTTTTAAATTTGTAATTATCCATAGGCCAAAGTGTAAAAACCGACAAGGAAAGTGATCCCAGTCACGTCGGTAATCAGGTTGGAAATCGGACGTCTTCTGGGATGGTCTCTAAAGTTGGTCACTCGCCAGTCGATAGGCTTAATGCCGAGTACTGTGGTAGGTACTCGGAGCTTACGTTCAACTGTGGGTCCAGTCCAGATAAACTCTAGTTGGTAAAAAGGAGACTTTAAAATATACCAAAAAAAAAACGAAATTTTAAAGCTTTTTGCTCGAAATTACTTTTTTCGAGAAGGTTGACACCATATTTTAAATTCCCCTGAACCTTTTTTCTTGGTATTATTCTAGTTCTCTTAAACTTATAATAATAATTTGGATATTTACTATTTTTTTAAAAACTCTGAAATATTAACAAATGTCACTAAAACAGATATATTTCTGAACAAAATTTAAATTTTGAAGATATCGATCGAATCTTATCGATTCTTATATCGATAAAAAAACGATTTGTTGAATCTCTAGGTTAGAAGCAGGAAAATCAACCAGTTTTAACAAGTATGCTGAATTTAAGTGTAATTCTATATTAACCATCAATGCTCAATGTTCCAGTTACACAAAACAGGTAGTCTTTTATACAGATAAGATGAAATTATGGTATTATGTCATTGAGAATGATTATTAAATTGAAATATTTACAACTGTTATTCGAAAATGTGCTATTATGCAAAGAATTTTACTGAAAATGAGGCATATTTTAACAATACCGTGGACATGTCCTACAAAAGAAGCATCGTCAATTTAGGAATCTATATTATTGAAGCAGATTATGTTAATAAATACAATTCATTAAAAAAATTATTTATAGAATATTTTGTTATATTTAATAAATTACTATTATAATTACCAAGATATTAAAATTCAATAAAATATCGATAGTATGACATTTCAATTGATTTTTATCGAAACAAGGAACAGTTAATAGACACGATGTCTGGTAAATATGGCAATATTTTCAAGCTGTTAACGAACATTTTTAGTGTTTATTTTTTTATATTCTTTCGATTGTTGTGATCGTTAAAATGTAACACTCTCGCTAGGTTTAGTAACTCATAAAGATAATAATACTAATACAAAACTAATATATAAGATAAAACTAAAATATAAAACTAATCTCAATCAAGATAATCTCGATTTCAACCAATCCACGGTTATACGGATCTTTTATTTTATAAAATCATTAAAATAGGATATTAATCACTAGTTAAAAAAACAGCAATATCTTTTAGTATTTAAAGATTTTGGATTTCAATATCCGATGGTCAACAGACGCCAAGAAAATATATTAATATTTTTTTATATTCTTTCGTGCGTATGTAGTTCATGTATCATCTGACCGCACAAGCCTCAACAACAAGTAAGACTATAATAAGTAAGACTATCATTCTATATAGCAACAAAGTAACTTAGAATAAATAGTTAAAAGGCGCATCCAGATACTACTGGATTGATACTTACACCTAAATCTTCAGATACCGACTCTCACCCAAGAAAACAAGAAAATTACAAGGAGACATGATGACAGACTCTATTCCCATATTAAAATAATACAACTCTTGGATAACACCAGAACAGGACACAGACTTAAAAGTATCGAAACGTTTGATTTTATGTAGTGTAGTGTAGTGAGGTGCATTTAATAGAGAAACAGCTGTATTAATTCATAAAAATTATTAGAGATTAAGATAGACCCAATGGGCACTCCTAGAGATATACCTAGATATAAACTGTTGTAAAGACAAATTGTAGGTTAGTCAGCGACTAGTAATAACGTAATAAATAAGTCAAAAAAAAAGACAATTGTATTTAGTATTTTTATAGTATCCGATTTCGTGTAAATGATTGAAAATTGTTTAATGGTTTATGTTTTTTTATAGCGATGTCACGATATGAAATATATCTAGATAGTTTTAAAAATTTTGTAGACTTTTAGAATGATGGTCGACCAGTTATCTTCAACATCGAAGGTACTTTACATTAATTTTGATTTAATTTATGAAAAATGGATGAAACTTTAGTTTTTCTTGTAGCGTCTCATAATTCCCATTCATTTATAGAAACAGATATTTTATTTAAAAACACAATAGAAAAATATCATTACAGTTTACGAAAATATCACCTTCAAAGTTTTTATCCGAAACCGCAATAATCAAAGTGTCCGAAATTGTCTGAAAACGCTTTGAAGTCGTCGCGAGTCTCAGGACCATTCGCGATACAAAGATTCCGATTTTTAAAGCGGGAATCGCATACAATCTGGCTTTTGTGTACTACGTCTTCTGCTCTAGGTATTCGACCGGAATGCAAGAGGATCTTGGCCGATATACCGTTTCAATTTAATTTCTGGCACCCGTTTTATATCTCCCTTTTCCAACGAGAAAGTGAAAACAGTCTCTATAATAGAAAGGATTTTTTTGATATCGATTATTCTCGTCAATTTTATTTGATTATTTGGTGATGTTTGGTATTCTTCCTCATTATACGAGGGTGGTTCAAATATGATGGAGACAAATGCTGTAGGTGGCGCGCATGTATGTTTTGAAGGTCGTGGCTTGAGTATGTAATAACTGGGTCCCTTAGGAACAGTGCGGCAGAGTTTTCGTCGCTAGCGCATGTTTCACGCACGTGCTACGACCGTGAGTGAACGTAAAGTGCCGACCGCCGTAGCGCAACGTATTGTCATTGATTTTTTAGTGTGGGAAGGCGTTAAAAAGACTGAAATTTTTCTGCGTTTGCGAAAACAGTTCGGTAGTGAGTGCCTGATTAGGGCTGTCGTGTTTAACTATGTCAAAGCATTCAAGGATGGTCGCGAAACCATCGAGAATGAGCCGCATGATCGTCGACTGCAAACCAGCATCACATCAGAAAACATTCGTGGAGTGGAGGAAGAATGAGGAAGGGGCGCCAGTCAAAGCCAAGACAACCAGGTCCGCGGGTAAGTTTCTGTGTACGGTGTTCTGGGACCGGTGAGGCGTGCTTTATATCGATTTTCTACGCACTCAACGTAACGTTAATACTTCATACTACTCCAACCTTCTGAAAACACGTGAAACCAGCTTATCGCTCGAAACGAGGAGCGATTCTTCTCCAGGTTAATGCGCGTCCTCATATCGCGCGTCTTATTCTCGATAGAATATCGGAATTAAGGTAGAAGATACTAGAACACCTCCCTTATAGTCCGAATTTATCACCCTTCGGCTACCACATGTTTGGACCACCGAAAGAAGCTCTCGGAGATCAAAGATTTAACACCGACGACGTGGTAGAGGGGTTCGGGCGAAACATGGCTGTCCTAGTTGCCTAAGGAATTCTACGATACCGGCATTAATAAACTTTCGGAAAAATGAACAAAATGCGTAACTAGTGGGGGTGAACGTGTCAATATATTTGTCTCGATCATATTTGAACCGCCCTCGTAATTTGATATAAATGGTATTTTGAGCCTGATAGAAATTTGACTTTATATAGAATTGTTGTTAAGTTAAGCTTAAACACAGATAAAATTTAATTTAATAGGTAATAAATACTGTCCATTTTATGTTTAAAACAAGAGGTATAACTTAGAATAAGTTAACTTTTTCCACAGTTTTAATAAGCAAAAGATGGAATTCACCTATCGAGATATATCTACTAAAAGCACTACCCTCATATAACATATAGATTAAATATCTTCCGTTAATTCCTGAAAATTATTGAATTTTGTGAGAATTTAGTAGTTCGGTAGTTGAGTAGGACAAAACTTAATATCTCATCTGTATGTGACTCCGCTTTCTTGACTGCGAATTACCTCAGTGAAAGATTTTTGAATAGCAAAACAACAAGCGTAAGTATCTGTTCCACTGTATGTTTGAGTACTAAGAACTTCATTTTCCTTAATAAATAATAAATGATATATGATATAATAAATAATAGTTTATATATAATTAGCTTTTTATGGTCTTACCTAATTTTTACCAAAACCAGGTTAATAATTTGTTTTATTGCTGATCGCTGGCTAGTTGATCAACAAAATGTGTAACATCATGGATGTACTCGATTTGCTGGTCGAGCGTTCATTAATAATTAGAATGTCATCGTCATTTTCTACTGTTTTGGCTGTAATAGGCTCGCTTCTGTTCTCCAAAAGACAGACAGTATAATGTGTCAGACCTATGCCTTTTATACTGATATTTATAACTATACTGATTAGTCGGAAGACACTCTCAACTTGATCTAAAATCAAAGAGATTGATTTATCAGACAGTCATAAAACAAATTTTGACCTATGGGGTGCAAATATGTGGTTGCGCGAAAAATTCAAATCAACTAATCATCCAATGCAGCCAAAAAAAAATTATTCGATTAATTACCAATGCTTATCGCTACGTAACCAGCGAAGAACTGTACGATGACGTGGAAATCAAATGGATTTGCGAAGTTATCCAAAATTTCGCATTAAAACAAGAAAGAAGATTACTAAATCATACTAACGTGGAATCATTACAACTACTTGACAACATGTTGGATATCAGAAGATTGAGGCCAACCAAACCATACGAACATATATAGAGTCTATACTTTTAGTGTAAACTATAGCTTAAGTTATTATAATTTTATAATTGAGGAATACATATTAATGTATTTATCTCGAACTCGTCCTGCTTGTATATTAATCCAAGTACAATTGAAATGCAGTAATAAATTAATTTATAATTAGGAATATATTAAGCATATCTAATAAAGATGTTATCAAAAAAACTCTATTAAATACATCATACAATTATATTATTTTAAAAATCCATGATATTTCCTTTAGACACCTTCAACCTTTTGTTGATATTTTCAAATTGCAAATATTTATCGGATACTTATAAGTATAAAAGCTATATTCTGTTGCATTTTATAAAATTGGTGTGTTGTCGTGTGCTAATTTTCTTTTATTATATAACATACAATTTTATCAACTAATCGAAGAATAATATAAACTAAAATCAGCCTAAAGACACGCTTTATACTCGTAAAAAACGATGCATGTCCACCATATTCGCCGGTACCATCATACAAATATTAAAACCGAATTTTGAACCGAAATATTTTGAGCATGTGCAATGTGCCAAAGATTACAAGGTTTCGCGAAAGGTACGAGGTAGTACAAAATGTTGTTTTCTACCACCATATTGGTACTATTAGTTCTATATAATACGTAAAGGATACATTTAAAGAGTCTTTTGTCGATATTGTTAAACCTAACGTCAAACCCTTACCAGTAAATAAACCAGACTCTTACCATTCGTATTCAGTATACTCACGCGCCCTACGTTGCTAACAACGGGAAATAAAATTAAATTGGACCTATAAAGAGCCTTTTAACGATAGCTGAAAGCTGCTTAACTTTCTCTACGTCAGTAGCTGTAAGCTGCTTACAATTTCACGTGGCTAGACGGCCGAAATGTGCATAAATTTTAAATTTAAAGTCGGATGCCGAGTTGTAAAAACAAAATACTTCCGCTCCATACTTAACTTTATGCCGGGCTTTCGTACGAATTGTTTACAAGGCATCAATCGTCGCTACAGTTCTCGTTTTATATTCTCCGTTGTTAAAGTTGCGAGTTTCGACGTTAGCTATTCGACGTTAAATGGGCAAGTTTCGTCTAAACTTAACCGTTGCCTATTTGTTTATATCCGGCCATAGAGTTTAAAAAAATTCGCTGGTTTACATATAAAGTTTTATTGCTGATTTTTGATTTGTGTGTTCAATATAATATTTAATCTGATTGCTTATTAATAGTGTAGTTAATAGCTTTTCATAATCATTTATATATAATATAATTTGATCATAAAACAATTTTTAACTAATTACATAGGATATCCAGATATTAAAAGAAGTTCAATATTCTCAAGTCAAAACTGTGTCAATATGATTACTGTAGATGAGAAGTGTATCATATATGACCATATTGTGTGACAGTAATCACCAACCGTCACTATTGAAATTAATTTTGAAGCAAATACTTACATGTGATGAAAAGTGTATCATATATGATAATATTATGCGAGAATAACTACATGATGGGTCTATTAAAAATAAAAATTGAAGAGAATCACCAACCGTCGCTATTGAAATTAATTTTGAAGCAAATACTTACATGTGATGAAAAGTGTATCATATATGATAATATTATGCGAGAATAACTACATGATGGGTCTATTAAAAATAAAAATTGAAGAGAATTATTGCCGGCGATGAAAAGTGTATTACTTATGACAATATCCTGCGACATAATTTACAAGCCGTCAGTACCAAAATTAATTATTGAAGAAAATGATTACTGGCGATAAAAAGTGTATCATATATCATAATATTGTGCAACAGTAATCGCTAATTGTGACAACTAAATAGAAATTTGTAGCAAATGATGACGTATGATGAAATGTGCATCATATATGGCAGAATTGCGGCATGCTAATTGTAAGTGCGGTGTATTGTCACCAGGCTAAATATTTGATGAGATTGGAAAGGAGTTGCTGGTGCTTGGTTAAACCGTTAATGTATCTTTCGGTTAGGCTATTATCCGAGTAAAATATTAAAATTATTACTAGGACAGGAATTTTTATATTTTTCTGTAAATGTAAGCTATTGTTTTGATAAGTTGTCTATGTTGTTATTGAATATTGTCGACACTAATCATTAGTTTGTTTTAATCATAATAGGGATTCCAATACCACAATTCTTCTTCGTTTTCCCATGGAACTACAGCCCAACTCGGGCCTTGGCCTCCTTTATATAAGGATGGATTTCCAAGATCTATTTCCAGCCGCTCTTCTTCATACTCGGATAAAACTCGATGGTTATTCACCAATTACCACCTGTTAAATAATATCAATTCGTTAACTGTTCGGATTACCAAAAGTATTATTTTTTTTCAATAAGTTCAATGGAAATCGTGGTAAAAATAACCAAATTTCCTTCCCTTTATTTCAGTTCGTCGCTGTAATGCTTGGGAAATGATGTTCTATAACAAATATAAGTTCTTTGTTTGATAAAATTATGTTTAAGGTGTAAGAAGGGGCAGAGACCAAAGGGAGCTAAATTTCATGATGAAAGCTCGATATCGAAACAATTTGAACACCGGTTTTGACATTTAATTAGCCCGAAAGTTTTTTTAAATAACTTTTTCAAGTTGTTTTGAGTTTTTGAATAATCTACGCAAAATTAAAATGTGGCATGTTGGAGGACATAGATAGTACTTTGCATCTGGCAAAGCTGCAGGGGAGCAATATCTGATTAATATGGTTTGTGATTAATTAAAACATCCTATTTCTGTTTTTATAAGGACGTTTTTGTTTCAGAAGACTTTAGAACTTAAAGGAAGTTAAAACCCGTTTCCTACCCTAATAATAATGCCCTCCAGCTTGCTTACAACGGAATCAGGAGACCCCCATCTCCCGATTTTTCCGAAATTTCCGCACACTTTAAATTATCGAGAGATTAAAACTTTTTTGCGAGCTGGAAATTCGTTCCGAATAGGTTCGGAACAACTTTCTGAGGGGGAGGGGGATCAGGGGGGTTTGGTTGAGGGCCTAATTTCAATGGGGCCGCAATAAAAGAACGGTTTATTTTAAAAGTCCATTTTTTTTGTCGGATTTAAAACTTTTCCTCGGAACCATATCTTGTACTTTTGTTTTCGCGAGGCTTATGAAAAAGCCGCGAAGGATCATTAATAATATTCCTTTGGGGTGTTATAATAAGGGGGTCATTAGGAACAGTCGGTCGTTTTTTATATGCGATAAATGTATTGTTGTTTTCGTTATTTGTCATTGATAAAAGAATATTTAAGTGGATTGAAATATATTAATTGAAAATTTTTGAGGATTTAAAACAAATGGGCATATATGTCATAAGGTTTTACTTTATATTATGCTAGTTGCCTGCAAATGAAACCAAATTTTCTCTTTAATGTATGGCCATGTAATTAAATAAAATAATAATAAATTAATTTCGGCCATAATATATTCCAATCATTTTGGTATGAACAATAATTTATTAATTTTCGATGACGAAGATTTGAAGATGATATTTGTGATGAAGATTACCCGATGATGATCCGTGTAAGATGCAAGAAAAATGATCATATGCAGAATCTTTGGAATTAACAAAAGAAACCATTTCCAATTGCTTGAAGAGCGTGGGAATGATCCGAAGGCTTGCATCTTTTGTGGAGTATGAATTGAAGGCCAGAGACATTGAAATGGGTTGCAAAATTGCCGAAAATATATTTGAAAACATTAAAATGGAAAGTGCTACACCACTTGCCGTATTCTGCACATTTTGCTCCTTCTGATTAGTACTTGTTGATCCATTTGATATTTTTTATACCAAAAATGGGTCAATTCGTGAAAGTTATTTACATTCAAATGATGCATCGTCTTTTCGAGATGGTATCTGTAGATTATTTGAAAGAGGTGGGAAAGAGTAGCGGCTGTCGATAGACAATAATTTGAACAAAATATATTTTACCGATAGTTCACACTATAGGTTCAAATTAAAAAAAAGAAAATAATTTATATACTCCTAATAACTAATACAGAAAACATCAGACAATGGCTGAATCCATGTAAATAACTGTAGATTTTATTTTTCTTCTTTAATAGACAATATTCAAAATTTTATTATATACACGTTCCTTAATCTTAAATTGTTGGCATCAAACATCGGTTCATGAAATCCTTTCACTGTTAATTGTAGAGTTTGTTTTGTTATTCAGATTTTACTTCAGTAAGAATTTCAACGACTTTTTGAAAAATCGAGCTTCGTCCTTAATATTAAACTTTCCGGTATTAAATGAAGTAAACCATGGACACTGGTGTTCTGGGCACTAATCACTATACGATTTACATAATGTTAGATCAGCCTGTGTTGCATTTTCTCTTCTAGGAATTAAAAAATTAAATATTACGTAAATTTTTAAGGTTTTTGCCTTGGGAACTTCTTTAATTTTGATTGGGTAAACGAATAGTGCTATCTTTAACTGCTAGATTTCAAACACTCTATATTATGCTTTTATTGAAAGAGTATTACTGAATATATGCGATATTAAATTCATCTCTTAAGAAAAGTCAAAATAACTTTTCCCTTACGTTACATTTTACTAAGCAACAGAGTCTCTGACAATAAAATGAATAAATCAACTGGAAGCGTATATATAAACCTTCATTTTTCTATTTTTTATTCTGGTGTTGCGCTCTTGACCCGGACCATTTTAAAAGATCGATTAAAAAGATTCAGCAACTATCAGGGGTGTAATTAACCCAGGTCATGATAAACGACTCCTGTCCAGAGGCCGAGCTTCTATATATATATATAAAGCAATTTTAAATTTCCGATCGGCGAACGGAACCATCGCTTAGTTTTTGGCGGAACGATTTAGTGGTCTCTCGTTTAATTTCAATTTTTACGTCCGATGTTTATATCCGTCAATTTGTTTTTATGGACGGGTGTTTTCGGCAAAAAATAACGGTATCAATAACAATAAATTATGATTGTTTCGTGTATAAATAAGTAAAAACATGCTGCTTTTGGAATGGTATAAATTTCAAACTGTTATTTGACACCTCTGGTTTATGTATTTTTGCTTCCCTGAGCACAGGGTAAAAGTTCATTGTTGAATCTGGGTGTATAAAAATGTATATAATGTATCTATACATAATATATATATATATATATATATATATATATAAATGTGTGACTGGTGATGAAATTCCAAGTGCAAACAGTCATGCGTTGGTCTAGGGGAGCTATTCATATTGCCGGTCATTTTTGCAAAAATGACCGGCAATAGCGAACAAAAGACAAAATGTTATCCTCTTCTTGCGTGGATGCTTGTTCGTACTGCCTACACGTTGCAATAATTGTGAAGAATAAGATATATTATTTCAGTTCATTCTAGTACACTCGGCGTACTCACCAAATATATTACCTTTTGATTACGACTTGTTCAGATCGATAGAGTACAGAATGGCAAATCACTTTTCATACCTATGATTTCAATAAATACATGACATTAGAGGACTGCGACTTTTTGCAAACGTGGGTTGTGAAACACCGATATCTACTATATAGATGTAATATATTAGCAGAATTTAATCAGCTAGAACTAAATGTGTTGGAAATTAAGATGCAGCGAAAGTTCTAATGAAATGAACTGTAGAATATCACAGGTAGTATAATACAGGGTATAAATTCTGTGGATCGGAAAATAACGGGAACATTACTACAAAATTATTTTATAGCAAGACTTTTAGATGTTCAGTTCAGATATTTCTATAGATAATTTGTGATATCTATTTTATATTAGAACCAAGCTTATTAAATTACTCAATATTTATTGGATTATTAATTATTCACAATATATTGAATATCGTCTTTGAACATAAGGCTATTATTGTTTACGTAAAGCGCTGTCAAAACCAATCGAAATAACATGCAAAGATAATGTTGAAATTGGAAGTAAGAATGACAGAGTGGCATCAACAACATAGAAAACATAAATTATAGAAAATGTCGAAATTAAATTTTTATTTAAATTGATGGGGAGGAAAATGATTAATTTTGGTTGGAAAAAGCTCCTTACTTTTTTATCTAGAGGGAGTCTTTTTAAATAGCCATAATATATATAGCCCAGATTCATATTTGTTGTTAAAGTAGTTTTTTTCTGAGGTCACTTTCGAAAAGGGTTTTATTTAAAACCTAAATTAGCGTGATATTTTTAAATGTTCTAAAACCATTTTATTTTCTCATATTTATTCAAATAGAGGTACTATATATTTTTAGGTATTTTAAGACTCTTTGTTTCTTGATGTTAATTCAAATACACGTCCTACAAATATTCTTTAGTGTTTCTAACATTAATTAATTTGTTGAATTGAATACTTGAGTGTAACAATTTCAAATTTAATACTTCATTACAAATGTTTCGTTAAAAAAATTTTTGAATATCTTTTTCATAATTTTACATGGTATGATTCACCAGTTCTAATCTAAAGCAAATTTCATTATATTTTGCCTTTTGTTGATGTAGTATCAGCATTTCTAGAATTGTACATTAATTTTTTATGAATGAATGTTATGTCTGCGTGAGTGTTGTTTTTTATTATTGGAATTATAATACCACTATTAATTCAATTATTAAAATTGCCGGAACATTTCGATATTGCTAGATTTCAGTTGGCAGGTTGTGGTCCAAATGGATTCAGAAAAGGATGAAGATTTTTTAAAATGTCCTAGAATTGTTTTGGTTTTCAGATATGGAAACAAATACCGGTGCTGTAAATATTTTCTAATAATTCCAGCCTTAACTAATTATTCGAATTTAATAATTGGTTCATCAATATAAAATGTATTATAATATTTTATATAACGTATTATTTTAACGTGTTCCAATATTGACTATATTGATGTAATATATTAGCAGAAGTTAATCAGCTACAACTGATTGTGTTGGAAATTGGGATGCAGCAAAAGTTCTAATAAAATGAACTGTAGAATTTCACAGGTAGGTATACAATAATTTGAACAAAATATATTTTACCGATCCTTCACACTATAAGTTCAAATTAAAAAAAAGAAAATAATTTATATACTCCTAATAACTAATACAGAAAACATCAGACAATGGCTGAAATCCATGTAAATAACTGTAGATTTTATTTTTCTTCTTTAATAGACAATATTCAAAATTTTATTATATACACGTTCTTTAATCTTAAATTGTTGGCATCAAACATCGGTTCATGAAATCCTTTCACTGTTAATTGTAGAGTTTGTTTTGTTATTCAGATTTTAATTCAGTAAGAATTTCAACGACTTTTTGAAAAATCGAGATTCGTCCTTAATATTAAACTTTCCGGTATTAAATGAAGTAAACCATAGACACTGGTGTTCTGAGCACTAATCACTATACGATTTACATAATGTTAGATCAGCCTGTGTTGTATTTTCTCTTCTAGGAATTAAAAAATCAAATATTAGGTAAATTTTTAAAGTTTTTACCTTGGAACTAATTTTGATTGGGTAAACGAATAGTGCTATCTTCAACTGTTAGATTTCAAATACTCTATATTATGCTTTTATTGAAAGAGTATTACTGAATATATGCGATATTATATTCATCTCTTAAGAAAAGTCAAAATAACTTTTCCCTTGCGTTACATTTTAGTAAGCAACAGAGTCTCTGACAATAAAATGAATAAATCAACTGGAAGCGTATATATAAACCCTCATTTTTCTATTTTTTGTTCTGGTGTTGCGCTCTTGACCCGGACCATTTTAAAAGATCGATTAAAAAGATTCAGCAACTATCAGGGGTGTAATTAACCCAGGTCATGATAAACGACTCCTGTCCAGAGGCCGAGCTTCTATATATATATATATATATATATATATATATATATATATATATATATATATATATATAAAGCAATTTTAAATTTCCGATCGGCGAACGGAACCATCGCTTAGTTTTTGGCGGAACGATTTAGTGGTCTCTCGTTTAATTTCAATTTTTACGTCCGATGTTTATATCCGTCAATTTGTTTTTATGGACGGGTGTTTTCGGCAAAAAATAACGGTATCAATAACAATAAATTATGATTGTTTCGTGTATAAATAAGTAAAAACATGCTGGTTTTGGAGTGGTATAAATTTCAAACTGTTATTTGACACATCTAGTTTATGTATATTTACTAGCTGATACTCGCCCGCTTCCCTGAGCACAGGGTAAAAGTTCATTGCTGAATCTGGGTGTATAAAAAATGTGGTGTGTGTAAAATCCTTAATTTCAAAATAAATTAAATATAAATTAAATATTTGATTATAATCGTTGCACGTAATATAGCTGACGCTTCTTTGGTTGAATATAATATAAGTAAAGTATTACTCATGGTTTAAAAACTTGGAATTTAGAGTAACCACTGCTTTTATTCAGGGAGACGTCATTTGAAATAATGTATTATATTCACGAATCGTACTTAGAAAATGTTCTGAGAGCACATCCGCATGGACAAGAAGATAATTCTAAGATTCAGAGGACGGTTCAATAATACGAGCTCGGCCGCAACTACACCACGTTTCTAAATGTCTTTCTCTCTCACTCTCTCTCTCTCTCTTTCTGAACTGTTTCATGGTTTCGTTGTTTGCCAGGCAAAATGGAGATTTTCCTGGGGCGTATTGTGACTGGTGATGAAATTCCAAGTTCAAACAGTCATGAGTTAGTCTAGCAGAGCTATTCATATCCACAGTGGAACTACTACTAGCTATAAATGATTTAAACTATTATTGTTGCAAAAATGACCGGCAATAGCGAACAAAAGACAAAATGTTATCCTCTTCTTGCGTGGATGCTTGCTCGTACTACCTACACGTTGCAATAATTGTGAAGAATAAAATATATTATTTCAGTTCACTCTAGTACACTCGGCGTACTCACCAAGTATATCGCCTTTTGATTACGACTTGTACGATAGAGTACATAAAGGCAAATCACTTTTTCATATCTATGATTTCAATAAATACATGACATTAGAGGACTGCGACTTTTTGCAAACGTGGGTTGTGAAACACCGATATCTACTATATAGATGTAATATATTAGCAGAATTTAATCAGCTAGAACTAAATGTGTTGGAAATTAAGATGCAGCGAAAGTTCTAATGAAATGAACTGTAGAATATCACAGGTAGTATAGTACAGGGTATAAATTCTGTGGATCGGAAAATAACGGGAATCTACAAGATCATTTTATAGCAAGACCTTTAGATGTTCAGTTCAGATATTTCTATAGATAATTTGTGATATCTATTTTATATTAGAACCAAGCTTATTAAATTACTCAATATTTATTGGATTATTAATTATTCACAATATATTGAATATCGTCTTTGAACATAAGGCTATTATTGTTTACGTAAAGCGCTGTCAAAACCAATCGAAATAACATGCAAAGATAATGTTGAAATTGGAAGTAAGAATGACAGAGTGGCATCAACAACATAGAAAACATAAATTATAGAAAATGTCGAAATTAAATTTTTATTTAAATTGATGGGGAGGGAAATGATTAATTTTGGTTGGAAAAAGCTCCTTACTTTTTTATCTAGAGGGAGTCTTTTTAAATAGCCATAATATATATAGCCCAGATTCATATTTGTTGTTAAAGTAGTTTTTTTCTGAGGTCACTTTCGAAAAGGGTTTTATTTAAAACCTAACTTAGCGTGATATTTTTAAATGTTCTAGAACCATTTTATTTTCTCATATTTATTCAAATAGAGGTACTATATATTTTTAGGTATTTTAAAACTCATTTGTTTCTTGATGTTAATTCAAATACACGTCCTACAAATATTCTTTAGTGTTTCTAATATTAACTAATTTGTTGAAATGAATACTTGAGTGCAACAAATTCAAATTTAATACTTCATTACAAATGTTTCGTTAAAAAAATTTTTGAATATCTTTTTCATAATTTTACATGGTATGATTCACCAGTTCTAATCTAAAGCAAATTTCATATTTTGCCTTTTCTTGATGTAGTATCAGCATTTCTAGAATTGTACATTAATTTTTTATGAATGAATGTTATGTTTGCGTGAGTGTTGTCTTTTATATTTTGGAATTATAATACCACCATTAATTCAATTATAAAAATTGCTGGATCATTTCGATATTGCTAGATTTCAGTTGGCAGGTTGTGTTCCAAATGGATTCAGAAAAGGATGAAGATTTTTTAAAATGTCCTAGAATTGTTTTGTTTTCAGATATTGAAACAAATACCGGTGCTGTAAATATTTTCTAATAATTCCAGCCTTAACTAATTATTCGAATTTAATAATTGGTTCATCAATATAAAATGTATTATAATATTTTATATAACGTATTATTTTAACGTGTTCCAATATTGACTATATTGATGTAATATATTAGCAGAAGTTAATCAGCTACAACTGATTGTGTTGGAAATTGGGATGCAGCGAAAGTTCTAATGAAATGAACTGTAGAATTTCACAGGTAGGTATAGCACAGGATACAAATGTGAATCGGAAAAAAAACAAGAATATTAATACGAGATCATTTTATAGCAAGACTTTTAGATGTTCAGTTTAGATATTTCTATGGATAATTTTTGATATCTATTTTATATTCGGACCAAGCTTATTAAATTACCCATTATTTGTTAGATTATTAATTATTCATAATATATTCAATATAATTTCTCGATATAAGGCTATTAATGTTTACGTCTGTCAAAAACAATCGAATTAACATGCAAAGATAATGTTGAAATTGAAATTGGAAGTAAGAATGATATTAACAACATAGAAAACATAAAACATAGAAAATATAAAAGTGAATGGAAGCCGGAACAAAGGTGGATACACAATAAAATATAAACGATGTTTGTCTTCCAGATAAATATATCTTCCGCTGACCGAGACATGTAGGGACCCGAAATCGCCGACGGAATTGCGTTTTATTAAGTACCGTAATTAATCATGTTACGGTTCGCCATTACTTATATCTAAATCCCCGCCATCCAGTCGAAATAGATCGAACGAGCGAGTGAGTGAGTCACCATGGCAAAAGTTCCCTCTGACGCGGCGGATTCTTCCTACGACCATCGTCATCTCCGCCGACCTACCGACGTCGCGGGAAAGTTGTTGGAGGACGGACGAGGCGCAATCGCCGGCCCGAAAGTTTCCGCCAACGTTTTCGGCAAAGTTTCGGTGCGGCTGCAGTTCGTTCGACGTCGTCGCGACAGCGCAACCCTCGCCACGTTGTTGAGGACGCGTCCGCCGGACCGAGACCTGCCGATCGTGCACGCGAGTGTTAACCGATTCGCGGTTGTCCGCATCGTTTTTTTTTGGGACGATGAAGTTGCTCTGAACAAGTGACGAAGTATGAGATATATCGAGGGATACTTTCGATTGGGATGTTACGTTCACTTTGTCTTGACAAGTGAGGTCCAGCTTATATTTTACTAGTTTAGTTTAGTTTAGTTGGGTTTTTGCGGTCGATTAGTCTTCAATAGGCTCCGGTGGAGGAGAATAAAGTTTTCTCTTTTTTTTTAAATTAATCTCATGGAACGTCAACAATCTGCCCGTGGGCGATATGTATTATTATATGATTTCCGTTATATAATATAACCATCCTGACATGTAGAAGATCGCTTCAGTAAGTGGTCAGCTGTACAACTTGTAATCTAATTTTTTTCTAAAGACTATTTTAACTTATTCTAGAGATTATTAAATCTCACTCTATGTGTCTATTAATCAGTTCGTATGGTAGTTTGCGTTTGAGTATCTGCACTATATTGTCACCGCGCATATTTAACTGATTGGCCAGTGCATTAGGATGCATCAATGGTCTTTCAGAGTACTTCGCAGTAACACTCGTTATGGGTTCTAAGGGGATATAGCGGTGAATCAGATTGTTAGACTTGTAATATGGGGCATCGACGATGACTCGCAATAATTTATTCTGAAACCTCTGGAGGATAGCTATTTAAGATTTGCTAGTTGTACCCCACGGTTCAATACCATTGATCCAAAAGGTCCTAAGTATTGACTTATACAGAAAAACTTTGTTATCTAATGATAATTTAGATTTATGCCCTATCAGAAAATACATTTGGTTTATTTTAAGCCCAAGCTGTTTGCGTTTTGTCGCTATATGTTTTTTTATATCATATGTTGATCAAAATGCATTCTCAGATAGTTAACGTTGCCTGCTTGCGGAAGTTCATGATTATTCAATTTTACTGAGGGACATGTTCTTCTACCAAGGGTAGATGTCACATGGGTAGATTTTGTCTCATTTGCTTTGATACGCCACGTTTTCAACGACAATTTGTCTTTGTTTTATTAGCACCATATTTTAGTTATTACTTAATCGTTTTTTTTTATATTTTAGGCAGTAATTAACACATAAGATATTATAATTTTATATCGCATATTTATAATTATTTATTTTAAGTTGATGTAATAATGCAAACAGTCAATTATTATGCCATATATATTCGTTTATGATTCTAAAGAAATACACTATTTATTATAATTCAAAATATATATCAAGTAGAGGGAATATAGGGATAAAATATTATAAAAATCCGATAAATCTGTTTGAGCTACTATTTCTTATTAAATAGCTTTACTTTACCAAAACATTTCCCAATAGCTTCAATGATGTTGAGGATGGAGAACTACTCCTCACTTTAAACTCTAAAACTCTCCATAACGATTCAGTTACGTTGAGGTCTGGCCAACGTCTCAAACCAAGACTGAATCTATTTGGTTGTGTGTAGTGGCGCATTATAATCTTGAAATATGGCAGTGCTAGGCAACCATATCCTACTTATAGTAAGAAATTCATCATTGATCATGTCGAGTTTTTCATTCGCGGTAATACTCCCAAATCTGAAAAGTGGCATGAATGAGCATGATTGTAGAAATCAGAGAGTTCAGATCGTAGCTTTCTTTTGGAACTTTTCATTCATAAATCCAGCTGTTTGTTGGAAACAATATAAATGATGATTCATAGGACAATATTAAATTCAATTTACCGATTCGTAATTGACTGTGTTGCTATTGGGAGAATGAAGTTGCTTTAAACAATCGACGAAGTCTGACAAATTTCGAGGGACAATTCCGATTGAGATGTTACGTTCACTTAGTCTTGTCAAGTGAGATCCAGTTTAGATTTTACTAGTTTGATTTAGTATAGTTTATGCGTTCGATGTGCCTTCAAGTTTGTTGGAAATAATGTAAATGATGTTTCATAGGACAATACTACATTCAATCAATCGATTCGAAATTGACCGCGTTGCTATTGGGACAATGAAGTTGCTTTAAACAAAGGACGAAGTGTGACAAATTAGGGGATAATTCCGAATGAGATGTTACGTTAACTTAGTCTTGTCAAGTAAGATCCAGTTTAGATTTTACTAGTTTAATTTAGTTTGGTTTATGCATTCGATGAGCCTTCAACAGACCTTGGTATAAGAAAATAAAGTTCGTTAAACAAATTAATTAAACGATTTTTTAAGTGTCATATTGGAAAAATTTACTATTCGTATTTCTTGTTAATATACGAGAATATTAAAATATTATATCGCGTATTTTTAATTACTTATTTTAAATTGACATAATTGTGGAAATATTTATTATAATTATTATATTTGAACATAATCATCTGATTATAAACAAGTAGAGTGGATAGACGAAATAATATGAATACCTAATATAAAATGTTTGTCTGATAACAATGTGTCGTCATTTGTTTTTAAACAGCTGTTAAGTTCTTCTAGGAATAGATACATAAAATGTCTGTATAGTTTCCAATATAATGCTGTTTCATGTGTACTAAAACATTTGTCAATTGCTTCAATGTTAGAGATGGAAAACTAATGCTCAGTTTTGCTTTAAAATTACCCATAATGGTTTAATTATGGCGAGGTTTGGTCATTGTGCTGGGCAGGGAAGATATTTTTCTGATGCTCCTTAAACTGAAACTAAACATTTTGGCTGTTTGTATGGACGCATTATCACTTGGATATATAGCAGTATGTGGTAGCAATATGCTAGTAGTGTGAATGACTGCACCAAGTGAATGACTATGGGCAGCAAGCAATTCGAATCGTATATTTATTTTGGGGTTCTTCATATATATACCCGGTCGTTTGTAGAAAACTATATAAACCATGATTTATTGAACCATCTCAAATTATTCCAATCATCTATTGTCCACGTTTTATGATCGTTGTACCACTTCTTTCACTTCTTTTCACATCTTTGGATTATGAATTTGGAAAGGTCTCTTAACTAGTAAGGCCGATTATTGAGAAAAACACGAATATTGATATTGGTCAGTTCGATAACGACTACAATCTTTTTAATTTAAAAGGGTATGTACTGTATTAGTTACTACAGAGTCATTAAAATTCAGATTAAGGTGGATTAAGATTGGATCAGATTCGGTTGGAACTGACTACTTTTTGATGTCCTAATACAACAAATAAAAACCAATCTATTGGAACCATCTTTTCTTATTGGTTCTTGGATAGTCACTGTTGAATGGACAGAAAACACTGTTACACATGCCCTGGTTTATAAGCTACCAAAGTGATATTTATATTTTAGTTCTCTCGAAACCTTGCACAACTCCAATCTGGTTCAAATATAATTTATTAAAATCAATTAAGTTTTGTAGACATCATCATCAACCCATAAGCGCCGATTCTCCACGAATATTCTTCACTAAACCCCACCACAGTTGGCGAACGGCTGCAGCTTTTCTGGCCTCGGAATATGTCTTATTTTAAATCTATTTTCGGATCGCTTTCCATGACCTTGATTAATGTTTTTTTAGGAGCTGTTCGAAGTTCTTCCATCCAAAAGGTGGATTTAGTAATAGTAGCCTGCGAGAAATTTGTTCACCCTTCATTCGACAGACATATTCAAACCAATGTAATTTGCTTTAAGTTTTAAGTGTAGACATAAATGCACGTTAGCTGCATATATACTTAAAAAATATTAAGACCAATTTGAAAATAATACAAATTATAAGTCAATGTTCGGCAAATATAGAATGTGAACGTAAATATGAACTAGAAACGTCTATATATATTACTGATGAAGATAGAGGAAGAAGCAACCCCGAAATATGTTTTAAAACTTTTTAAACAAGATTCCAAACATTTGAAATATGCAGAACACTTACAGAATATATATTTTCCTGTACAGACCCGTGTAATTTCCATTCCCTAATAATAGGTTGTAGTGGTTCTTGAGCCAGGTCATTATAGCGGAAACTACAGCTCCGGGCCGCTGATTGTTTCCAAAAAATGTGAGACAAAAGCAATTTCGGGTTAATTTTATTAACCCTGGTCACGACACGACGTTCAATCCGTTCCATTTTAAGCCCCCTCCCCCTGCAAACCTCGTCTGGCCTCCTACCGAAATCGATTAGCGTCCAACATTTTTTCTCGTACTTTCCAGCCTTGACAAGCAACGATTTGTAACGTTTTAACGGTGGGCAACGGCAAAAAAATCCGTATCCCCCGTATTCCGTCCGGGTTCCCCGCCCCCTGTCGGTAAAAGGGCGACAAAAAAGCCGTCTTAATACCAGCGTCCAGAAGGCAGGGTTTTATTTCAATATTTCAAATAGAACGATCTTATGTAAATACCTTTTACATCTTGGTAAAAGTGCTCATGTAATATTCAACGTCCATTTGTTTTCGTTAGTTCCGAATGTCGAAATTAATTTTTTATTTAAATTGATGGGGAGGGAAATGATTCATTTTCGTTGGAAAAAAGCTCCTTACGTTTTTTCTAGAGGGGGCCTTTTTAAATGGCCGTAATGTATATAGCGCCGATTCATATTTGTATATAAAGTAGTTTTTTCTGAGGTCACTTTCAGGAAGGACTTTATTCAGAACCTGAAATAGCGTGATATTTTTAAATTTTCTAAAACCGTTTTATTTTCTCGTATTTATTCAAATAGAAGTCCCGTATATTTTAAGGTATCTTAAAATGAATCTATTTCTTGCTGTTAATTAAAATACAAGTCCTGCAATCTTCTTTGGTGTTTCTAACATAATTTGTCGAATTGAATACTTGAATCTATCGATTTCAATTTTGATATTTCCAATGTGTTTGAGTCATGGAAAATGGATTCGAATATATAATGTATAATAAAATTAACCTGCTCTCAAATGATAATGTTTTATATCGCCTAAATTTTTTATGGATATGAGCGAAGATTATTTGTTACATATTTAAACTAGTGTTTGGTGATATATATCATTATACATATTTCGTTAAATAAAAAAATAAATTTCGAAAATATTTTTCATAATTATACATGGTATGATACACCACTACTAATCTAAACAAAATTTCATTGTATTTTGCTTTTTATTGATGTAGTATCAGCATTTCTAGAACTGTACATTAATTTCGAATGTTATATATGCGCGAGTGTTGTCTTTTATATTATGGGATTATATTATCGCCATTAACTCAATTATTAAAATTGCTAGAAAATTTTCAATATTGCTAGATTTCGGAATAATACGTGTAACAATTACCAGGTTGTGGTCCAAGTGGATTCAGGGAAGGACGAAGATTTTGTGTGTTTTAGTTTTGTTTTGGTTTTCAGATTTTGAATCAAAAACCAGTGCTGTGAATATTTTCTAATGTTTTTAGGATTAACTTATTATTCGGATTTAATAATTGGTTCATGAATATAAAATATATTACCTACAATATTTTGTACAACGTTTTGTTTTAACTTGTTCTGATATTGATATTATAACTATTATGATAAATAAAATTTTAAAAAATAAAAATAAAATGCAAATATATTTTTCACAATTACGATTCATCAATTAAAAATGCTCAAAATTAATTTTCATTATATTTTGTCATTCATTTTTTTAATATTGAAAATTGCAGTCCAGATGGTTTGAGAGAAATATTAGAGACGTTTTCGTGTAGATATAACTGGATAGTGATTATAATAAGACGTAAATATTGTGAGTTCATTCATTATAAGTCCTTTTTGGCGAGCCAATTTGTCAAGAAGAAATATAATTAGAGTATTATGTGTTAATATATTTGTCTGAAGATCCCTGTCAAGGATAAGAGGTCAATAACTCTTGGTATCTTCATTAGATTCACCTCATTTAGGTTTATTGGATTTATTTCAGTATTACATAGGGGATATCGATTTTAATAATAATTTTAATCACAATAGTGTATATTTATTCAACTATTCCCTAGTATCCCAAGATAATAAATGTCCCTACAGAATATTGTTTTTGGATGAACGTAACCTCTAACCAGTAGAAGAGGTAAAAACCTATAAATTGAACTTATATTCAGCACGGATGCTTTGAATACTCAAAAAACGAAGAACAATTTCATAGCGTTGACGGGTCGTTTTAGAAATCGTTTAGCGCCTTCCGCTGAATGTTTTCCGGATGCGTACGGCAATATTTTTGCAAGTGTTGCGGTAATAGAATGTCTGTTGTTCCGCATTTTCGCATAACCGGTTTGCTTTTAAATTCTCTCGCTTTTCAAAGATTTATGGACAGCTATAATTTCAGTTACGTCGCGTGGAACAGTCAGCAATTGTGCGGTGATCGCGATAAAGATGATTGCTTTCAATTCTTGCTCTTTTGCGCTACAACCGAAACGATACGAAACAATATATATGGAACGTTTATATTCGCGTAGGAAATGGGATTCATGCAGTTAAAAATTGTGAAAAGGGTCATGAAATAAAGTTAGGTTTTGCTTCCATTTATTGCTTGATATTTCATTTACATCTCGTCTTTTTCGTCACGAGAATCAAATCATGGAGAATAGTGAAGTTGTAAGAAGAAATCTTTGTCATAATATTTTACTTAATATTTGTCCGTTCAAAATTATAACGACTTAATAAGAATTTAACAGTATTATTCTAGCTCTTAGACTCCTTTGGTTCTGAAAGACTAAATGCATGTCGAATAAGATGGATAAGAAGGACGTTGATGATATAATGGTCTGGATTGAAGTTGTGTGTGTGGAATGGTCTATTATTGTGATGCAAAATGATTCAATTAGATAGTATTTGAACTTTATTGAAACCAGTATATGAACCAAAACCTGTCACAACTGAAACACTAATTAGAATTTTTATATTATTATAATTAATTATTATAATTATTTATATTGTTGTCCTATTCAAAGAAAAGCCAATATTCGGATAGGAGGTCTGTTGAGTTCGCTATTAGCAATATAATTATTCATTATCAAAATATTGATTCATCAGTTTAAGTGTTTATATGAATGAATATATAATTTTCTATGTTTAATATAATAGAATCTAGAATTAGTCGGCATATAGAGCCTCAAAGTGTGTCGTGGTAAGTTTTTCGAAATAATTAAAGACGCTTTTACTAAATTAGATATTTAAACTAGACCGTAATATCTCTGAAAGCGTGTGTTTGATCAATATAGGCTTTTTCATTAGTGTCACCGTTTTGAAATATTATTTATCTTTTCGAGTGAAATTTACGAAATCTGGAACAGTTATTGTCTCGTCTTGCCCATTTTCATTTGTAGGATTCTCGGTATACTTCGCATATGTCTCCGTCTATTATTAATGCCGTATAACACGAGAGCTCGCATATATATACGATTTAGTTGATGTAATCTAATGACAATGGCTATCGCAGAATGTTTTTTGATGGACAGAACTGTCTCATAAGGCTTACCGCAATAAACTTCGCAATTTTCTTTATATTTGTAGTAAGTCTGTTTCAATACTGCGGTAGTAACATATTGAAATTAAATTACACGTTGTATTTTTATACATTTTATATTTATGTCTTTTATATTTATCTTTAGCAGGTGATGTATTCCTTCTACTTTAGAAGTAGCTACCAATTACTATATATTTCACAAATAGGATGGCTGTTTTGATATATGTAATATCAATATTATATCCGCATTTATATCTCAGTGATAACAAATGAGTCTCAATGATATCAGACTAGGTTGGACAGCTCCAGAGAAGCCTAACTGGAAAAAGAAATATTTGTAAATAAATTTTCAAGCCTATTGTCTTTTATTTTAGTGTAATAAATTTTATATTTATTGAATATTATTTAACATAAGTATTGCGTCACAAAACCTAAACAGCTTTTAGAGATTTGAAGCTTTAGATTTTGTGGATATGAGCACTTGACAGTAGGTTGTCAGAAATCATAAAATGAGTCTTTAGCGGTCACTGGTGGTGAAATCTGGATTGTAGTGGTAGATAATACGTTCATTTTCAATTTTTTTGACCATCGTTTTCATTGGTTTGTAATACGATACATCACGAATCGTTTTGGGAATTAGTCTTTAACTTCCGGACTTGATATTCAATTTTCTTCACTTTTTAACCAATAATTTGAACGAAATTAGACCGCTTATGTGTAATATATAAAAAAGAATGTAAAATAAATTCGGAACGCCGCGAAGTTAATTCCTAACCCCGACGTAATCCATAACAAGGGAAAAGTAACGGTTCACAAAGGAGAGTAACCGGCCCCTAAAAAGTAAATTATACGGCCGTGTTATTACCGAAATCCAACGGGCGCAGCGAGGAAATATCGCCCGAACTTTTTAAGAGTGGGAGAGACAAATTCCTGACTTATTAAAAGCCGAAACCGTCAAGTTTTAAGGTCTCCCTCCAGTAATAAAATGCAAAATTTTATACGTCCGCCTTCTATGCCCAACTGTTTAAATTCATTTCGAGGATATGCGCGAGTAAACGCGAACGAAGACTACTTTCGATATTAATATTGTATTAGCCTCAGCTTTTGTATTACAGCTGACTACTAATGGCCTAGCGCAAACCCTGGAGTTTGAAATTTAGAAAACTGTCTGATAATTTTCCTATTTAGTCGTTTGCTCGACTAATTATTTTCAGTTTAATGTGTGGAATAACATAATTATTTCTAAGCTTTTATCACAACAATGTCCAGTAAATTCAGCGAAATTAGATTTGAGTTTGTGTTTTCATTTAGGTTGTTTTTGTGGCTTTGACGCGTGTCGTCGTTTCGCGACTATACAATAGTACTGTGTTGATCTAAAGGGGACGGGGACAGATATAAAGTGTATATATAAAATAATAAATTAATAAATAAATAAAATTAACAACACAAACAGTTGATTAAAAGTATAAACAGTGTATATTCAATTTAAGAATGAACACAAATACAGCTCTACAAGCACAACCATTATAAAATAGAGGTTCTTTCCAGACAGCATACATCAGCATCCGTACCGAAGTGGTAATGGCTATTTGGTCCGTAACACTAAACTTAGCATAAGCTAGATTCTATGAAGAAAATCGATTTAATAAAAATCCGAAAAGTCTTTCTGTATTTTCTCCTGTTAAGGCATTTCTAAAATTTTGCAGTCCATACTTAGTTTCAATCTGGGTGGGCCTTGGACAGTCATTCAATATGTGGTGCCGCAATCTCAGTAGATTCAAAATAACGGCATGGTGACCAAGGGCAGAAGCGCGAAGAGAGGAGAAAAAATCCGCTTCCACCTCAAAGAGTTTGTTGTGGTTGGCTTTCTAGGCCCAAAAACGTCGTAGCTCGTTATTTGTGAAACAAGAAACGAGTGGGATAAGGTCGATACGGACACAAACATCCTCGATGGTGAGGGGAGATGCCGATTTAGCCGCACTATCCGCGCGCTCATTTTTCCGGTGTATCAACATGAGAAGGGATCCACACTAAACTTGTCCTGATCCCATTCAGATAGAGGGTATGGATAACTGACAGCGAGTCGATGACCAGGGGATGGTAAAACTTTTGGTCCAGAAAACAATCGAGAACATTTCGGGAGTCGGTCAGGATAAGCTGTTCTTTAAAGGATTGTGTTGAGATGTATGATAAAGCCTTGAATATCGCGAGGAGTTCAGTGATCAATACTGAACCCTTTTCAGGGAGCCTGAAACGGAATGATTTTCCACCACAAATGCACTGCCAAGCCCGCTGAGATATTGGAGCCATCGGTATATATGTGCTTGCGACCAGGGTAACAGAACGAATAAAGTAAGGACAATGTTCTCTTTTATAAAATTGACATGAAGACAGGTTTATGAAGGGGGTAGTGAAAGTCTAAGGAGAAAAATTAGGGTAAGCTAATTCCAGCCGCGGAAAGAAGATCTGCAATTATATGAGAGGTACGAGTGGGGTAGTTAGGGATAAGACAGTCCAGGACGGGTGGATGACTCCAAGTGGAGGTCAGATTTAAGGAAGATGGTAGAGTAAGCGATCTCAGAGCGATCTTCAGTAAAAGTAAATCCCTACGATAAGAAAGTGTTGGGGTGGATGTAAGACTGCACATTTTAATTACAGGGGAGGATCGAAAGGCACCCAGCGATATTCTGAGTGCAGTATTTTGATTAAGTAAGTAAGTTGGAGCAGCGGCGAATAGTAGGGCGCCATAGTCTAGCTTAAGAAGAATCATGGAGGAATATATTTTCAGTATGGTTTCTAGGTTTTGATAATGTAAGTTACTTTGATACTATTATATTTTCAAAGATGCAAAGGCGCAAAAAAACTACTTTCGATATTAATATTATATTAAACTCAGCTTTTGTATTACAGTTGACTATTAATGGCCTAGCAGATACACTGGAGTTTCAAATTACAAAACTGTCTTCTATATTTTCCTATTTAGTCGATTCCTTGACATATTTCCATTTTAAATTCGTCCTTATATAGATGAAATAATATTAATTATTATATATAATTAATATTATTATATTAGTAATTATTATATTATAATTATTATATTAATTACCTTAAAACCTTTGTCACAACAACACAACAAGTAAATACAGCGTGTTTATATTCGAGTTGAGGTTTTCATGCAGGTTTTGATAATGTAAATTACTTCGATACTATTTTCCATTACCCGTTCTGCGTCATAACAACCTGCTTCAGAAAAATAAGCTGGCTGCGTTGTCCATCTTCTCAACTGTATGCATAGCTCTCATCCGTCTACGTGAATCTATTACAGAAACTGGAGATGTCGTATCTTTTGAAACTGACGTAATATTTTATTCCACCCAGTGCCAATGCCAATATTTAAATGTTTACATATATAAAGGTCACAATGTTTCGTACAAATTACTTGAATAAGTACTTAAAAATTCAATCTACAAGTAATTGAATTCCAAGTACCAAATATGTATTATATAATACCAAATATAAAAATATATATCAAACTAAATATGAATTTGTATTTATTTGTATTTATCTCGTTCTCAAAGACAAGAGAATCATATTATAATTAATTATGAAAATCTAATACAAAATGTTAAACCAGTTTCTCAAAAGAAAACTTAACCAAGCATATAAGAATAAATCTGATCCATAAGAACAGTGATATTATTCTACTGCTTCTAAACCATAACGTACCGATATTAATATATTATATATTCAATAGAGTGTTCGCAATTAAATAAAAAGCGAATATATCGAAGTGCTCCAAGGTTGCTTTCTATGGACAGGACCAAACAGTGACGAATAAAACTAAATGAGCTCAAACATGTTTTATGAAATTTATTAAAAAATCACTAAAAATATAATACAATACTAAATTGCAATATATTAAGCAAAATAATTATATATGTTAATGACTTGATGTATTTAAATATAAAGTCGCGAATAATCACGTCATCAAAATATACTAAAGACAGTGGATTAATCAAAGTAATGACAAACGAGTTAATAACACATTTTGTGAAGGTAGGTAGTGTGTAGTGTAATTTACTTAAGATATGCTATTTCATTTCTGCATTTGGCCAGGCTATAGCTAGATCTAGTGAAATCTAGAACAATCCATTAGTTCAGATATGGTGCATAGATCTGATAATTAAAAGGGATACCTAACACTCTTAATATAGTAATTTATTATTATCAGTTAATATATAGTATGTTCGATATTTTTAATTTTAACGCATTGTTTGTTTTTAAATACAGATTATATAGTCGTCAAAAAATAAATAAAAATAAAAACTTATTTTTGTGTATGTTTAATCAAAAAGAATGAAATACAAAATGTTCCCTAAAATCAATTATCTACCTAATTATGCGTTATTGGTAAATTTACCTTCATACATTCCCATTTAAGTTAAATCAATTCACAGGCGGCAGACTCCATACCTGTCCCGCGCAATAATAAAAGTCCCATTATCAAATTGATCTGGTCTAATCTTATATCGGTGGTAGGATCTTGTAGGCCCTGGGGTCCTTTACATTTAGTACGGACAACTGAAACTATTTAATTGCCATTGAAAGTGAAATCGGGGGGATATCCACCCTTGTCAGGGCCTTGAAGGTAGTGTTTGTTAATTTGGTTTATATATGGAGGTTCGTATTTTATGATGATTTCCACATTCGTATGGTTTTATGAGTGTTAATATACTACTAGAAAATATACTAGTTTGTTTTAGATATTTTGTGGATGATCTGTATTGTTTTTCTTTTAATATTCAACGTTAGAATAAATTGTAATACTGTAAATCATCAGGGTATTGTAGACACTATTGTAATACTGTTAATACTTTGTTATTACTGTTAAAATTTTGTAATTCATCTAGTAGTAATCCATTTTATTGACATGTAAATACAAAATATAGTAAATATATTTCAAAATATCAATTACTGACTACGAGCCTTGATGACCTCGACTTTATTTATTAAAACTGCATAGCGATATTTAGATCTTCCATGTATCTACTCCTTATTGACACTGAACTGATCTGTAAAAGAATGGTCTAAATTGGCCTTTTACACTTTTTAGGTCTTGGCTCAAAATGCATAGATATAATAAAACAACAGACATAGTTTCTAAGAATATAAACAACATACAGTGGTCATTTTTGTTAAATAGAGAAACCACTTGATCACATCTAGAAACAGTCTATCTGGTTTAAATTATCTTGTATTATTAACTTGCACTAAATCAAGAATAGAGTATTTAAAATCTCTGTCTGCTTTTAATTAAAAGTTCTCTCTTCTATGATTATTTTGAGTTTCTTAATGTATAATTTTTCAAAAACTTTGGAGATTACAGATAACAGACTTATAGGACAATAGGAGGAGGCGTCTTCTGATTTCTGATTTGAGCTACATTTCAAGTGCGAGGAAAGTAATTAAGTCTTAAATATGTACACTATTAACTTGATGCAGTTTTCTGGGAGCTCTGTTGAGATTTTTACAGTAATTAGTTCAAAGCTTTTATAGGAGCTTTTATAGCATTTATTTTTTCATTATGGTTTGTCTTACTTGCTTAACAGTAAATTTCTTATGTGGTAGATCCATTTGAAACGGAATGTTAAGAAAGTTAACTATGTCATTTCCTTCTTTTGAGGATATTTCAGATGGGTACGGTTTGAATACTTTTTTAAGTGTTTAGAGAAAATTTCCGCTACATCTTTATTATTCCTGGTCCAGCTATTGTTATCAGTTTCAGGAGGTAGATTATATTGTTGACTTTTCTTACTTTCTAGCGAGAATATCCCGCTGCGTTAGTTGGCGATAAGTTTTCTATCTAAGTATTTTTGATTTTTTTGATTTTGTTCCTTATTTACTAGTTCTTTCAGGTCTTTTGTTACCTTGTTTAATTTTCTCTTGATTCCTTCTGTTGTTATTGGTTGGCAGGTATTTTGCAGTTTTCTATATTCAGCAATATTTTGTTTAATTGTGGATCAAATATAATTAAACATTTGATATGTTGCGTTATTGGCACCAAAATGTAATTTAAAATATATTTGGTTTAATTAGTATCATACAGGTCATAATTAAAGGATAGTTAGTGAATAGCCCTCGTACCATTGAACACAATTAAAACTGCAGATTGAAAAATGAGACGTGTTTGTCGCCGTCAAATTAATTCGTACCCCAGAGATTGTCGGGTCATATTAGCGATCGGGAAAATTCTAATTACGACCTCCCCCCCCTCCGACCTCCGTCGCCCCACGGCTCGGACTTAGACCCGACATTTCGGATTTTAATTATTTTTGTGGAACTTTGATGGACGTTTTCAAATAAAACGCGGACGGTGGCATCGTATTTATTTTTTAATAAAACAAGATGGCCATATCCGACCCCTCCCCGCCCCTCTACCCACTCGCTTTATGGATATTTAACGAGTGAGGCGCGATTGTTTAGCGGACGTAATTAAAATTTCCCACCTTTTCGAAGCCGGTGCTGGATACGGTTTAACTTCAATTGAGGGGTCACCTCGTTTTGTATTTAAGGATTACTTTTTGTCAGTCTCGTTTAAATAATTTACATTGATCAAAAGGATCGGATCGGATTATCTGGACTAATTAGATACTAAAATGAGACTGTAACAACTGTTGATGGAAATCATCGAATACCATTTGATACTTACTGTGAGAGTGTTGATCTCGATGTTGATGAAACCACGGTTTCAGTGAAGTTAACAAACAACACCGTTTTCCGAGTTTATTCTTACCAAGTAGGGTGTGTTTGGAATGGATTTACTACTTATCGTGGGCTCCGAACCAAGGTCTTTGCTATTAAGCCTACCGACTGACGAGTGATCACCTTGGAGGTCATCCCAGAAGATATCCGCTCTAACCTAGCCTACTGGCGTGGCCGATGATCATTTTTGCGCCGAAGTTGTCGGAAAATAATATAGTTTAAAAGGAGCATTTCAAGTGTTCCTGAATTCTTGCAGAAATTGGAAGATTTTCTTCAGCCTCTTTTGTTTGTGTATCATATTCACTAGACAATCTCAATTAAATATTAACCAATTCACAATCATGCATACATAATACCAGTCCTGAACAATAAGTAATTACAATAAAAAATCAAATTAGACATAATACCGATATAACGAACGGTATTAAGAAAATCATATTTATAATAATTATATAAGATCCAATTATCTGAAATAATTTATACATTTATGTGACAGATTATTAAAAAGAAGACTGGATAGCTTTTAAGGAAGTCATAATGAAATTTATGGAATTATTAAGACATACCGATATACGTTTAACATATACCTGTATAAATATAATATATATCTATTGGACAATTCAGAAATACCTTTCAAATTCGTCCAACAAGTGAAAATGTATAAAGAGGAGCCTGATATGGAAAAAAAGGTTTTAGTATGTTCTACCTAACATATATTAGATATAAAATATGTATCATTAATGGTTTGCAACTCGTATAATATAATTAATTAAACTGCCAAGAAACATGTGGTTTTACGATAAAAAAGAAGTTCTTGAATGGTTTTTGGATACAAAATATTCAGCACACCCAAAGACATGAATTTTGGGTTATAAATATATATTATTCCATATTTTATTTATATTGAAATTTTAATATTTATTATCTAATAAAAATCATTAAGATGAGTCAAAGTATACCACAATATTTAACAAAATACGTCTATATTATAACACCTAAATATAGACGTTCATAGAGCCAACTAAAATTGTATGAACAGTTTTTTTATTTCCTAAAATGTATTCGTACTATTTATATATTACTATAGCGTCAAAATGTTCTTTACTCCTAACTAATGAACATTTTCATATCGGGTAAACTTTTATATCCGATTACATCACAAGGTCTCATCCCCTGCCGGCTCATTTAATTTCGCATTTGGACGAAAATGGAGACAGAGTAAAGCACCTCTGGGCGTCGAGACGAAAGTTTTGCACCCTCTAAAGAATACTCTTAACGATTCTACCGTCTTGAAATGTGCTTTTGTGTGCGGTTGTTTCTCCTTCGGAATTTCTCACGTAACGTGCTGTTTTTTCTCTCGGCCGCTTCGGCAGGGACTTTGACAAGTTCCAGCGTTGGTTGGTCAGTTTGTGGTGGGGGCTAATTAACCTTGAATTGGACAGAAGGAAACCGAAAAAAAAGGTTCACGCGATTTTAGTTGCAAACTATTTTTACATTTATATTTAGGTATTATAATGCAGATGTTATACGTGTTTTACTAAATTTCATGGTATATTTTGACTGACTCGTTTAATTATGTATTGTCACGATAATACAACTCTTACGTACTTGCATTAAATGGTGGTTTTAAATAACGTTATTTTATTGTGATGTTCCTTAGTTTATTTTAATATTGTAGTATATGCTGACAATACCAAAAATTATTAAAAAATTGTCTATTAAGAGTATACGAATTAGTTTATAAAATATCACTGTAATAACTTTTGGAGGCGCGAAATTTGGTACGGTTAAATATTATATCGAAGAAGGATTATTAGGCCAAACTCTTTTGTACAAAATGAGCAATAATGAGTAATAATCCGGTACTCTGGGCTAGTCGTCAGATCGGTGACAAGATATATAGATAAATGTTTTAGGCTCTGGTTAACGCGCTCTCATCTCCAACTCTTATTCTAGGTAAAACAATTATTCTTTTAATCATCCTGGCCTATTTATTGCTTTTATAATATATATTTTAGGTAGGGAAATATTTTTGTTAATTACATCTTAACATCATTAGATACAATTTGCACAATCTATAATTTATAAATTAATTTAATACTACTGTTCTGTTGTACTCGCATTATGTATTTGTATATGTATTTCTCAAAGGTGAGAAATGTGGCTAAAAGTTAAAAATGCTATATGAATATATATATGAAGTAATGAAAATATGCACCAGTTAGTTCTTGAGATAGTCTACATATATTTTAACATGTGTTGAAGTATATACATTTATTATTTTAATTAATGTTATACATCAAATTCATTTATGATCTCATATTGAAAATATTGCAAAAAAAGTTTTGATGGATAAAATCTTGAAAAGATATTATAAATGGTGCATCATGACTTGATGTATTATAACAATGGATATGTCTCTGATGATGGAATATGGAATTGAATTGGAATATGACTGAATATTAATGAACAATTGCTATTCAATTCAATGTGTTTATATAATCAGTCCAAACGTCCCATATTTTACATATTTATTAAGGACATTGGGTACTGATATCTTGGACACGTAAAATAATATTTTAAACAGTTATTTTTCAAATTACAAATCCTTAGGCTAGTGTTTTTTGACATATATAAAACATATTAAAAATTAATATAAGCTATATCGGAAAGAGATCAGCACCATTTTTTTTTTCAACGTATACATGGCGCCGCTTTCTCATTTCTCTTCAACAAAAGACACATTGTACGTTGGGATTGTGGTCAGTAACAATGGTTTATCGGAAAATATGAAATAAATCCAATTATATAGCCACAAGCTTAAGTCGTCTGTGTAAGAAAGGTTATTAAGTTAAACCAAAATAAATCTTTTTATTTAATTATTTCATATTTGTTGTCGAATATTTATGTTATGTTATATATGTTATATATATATATATATATATATATATATATATATATATATATATATATATATATATATATCTTTTTCGAAACTGAATCGAATAATAAAATTTAAACCAGATTGCTCATCCTATCTGCACTGCATTATCTATTGCATAAAATGACATAGAACACCAATTACATATCGAACACGTATCCCTATTAAAATTACGTGTGAACATAGGGAGACACAATAAGCAAATTAATTATTTCCATGTAGTGTGTTCTCTCGTCGACTCTGTATTAGGAAATGAAGTTCGACACGATATTGTCTAATTTCGATTCAACGGCTTTAGTGCATTTACCATTTTATCGACCTTCGAGAATATTCGATGAAAACGGTTCGTGAATACATTATGCGATAATTACGGGCTATATTGAGGAAAACGATGAGGAAAAACAATAAATCAAAAAATATTATAAGGTCGAGGAAAAAATAATGTTGCTTTTTATGAATAAATTGTTTTAAAGTCATCGAATTCTAAAAATATTTAATCAATCAAGCTATTTACACCGCGATTGAAAGAGGAAGTAGAAAATGTTGGGTATAAAGGTATTTGTATATTTAATCAAAAAGTTGTTAAAATTTTAAAATGGAGATTCTATATGTTATTTTTCTTCATTTATCAGACAGACTTATCGGAAATGTTATAATATTTATCTTAATGACTGCTTAAGCAAACACCGGTATTAGAATTGGCTCGATTCTTGAATTCTATATAAATTACAAGTGAATAATTTAAAGCATCCTTTTTATGATTGTGAATTTTTGATGAAAGGATTACACGCGATGGAAAGTATCATGTATAATAATAATGTGCCAAGAAAAGAATGTAGTGGAAGCCCAGAGTAGAAATGGGTGTAAAACTTTCAACAGTCAATAAGTAATGTGACTGAAGGAAGTCTGAAAATAAAACTGGTCAGAAGTTGTAGATTTCAAAGACAAAGTAGACCAAACGCATCTAGTTCTTATGCATTTAGCTATATCTGGTAGAGTCCCCATCTTCATCGTTTGTTCTTATCTCTAGAAAATCCTGCTAGTGGTATAAATATTTTATAAAAAGAAGTTTGTGAGAAATATCTTTTTTCGCATAAGAATCTTAGAATTTCTATAGTAGAAGAATTATAATTTTTAAGAAAAACAGAAGGCCATTGTTGCGCATCGTGCAATAAAATAGCCAATTCACGTCATCGAAATGTATGATATCATATTCTAATTATTATCAGTAATGTTTTGAAGAAATTTACAGACATATGGCAACATGGCAGTACTAGAATCAAATTTTATAGGTTGATTCGGTTACTTTCTTTAAGTAGTACTAAATTAGAAGGAAATTTTTTAAATTCTTTGAGTTTAAAACGATTCTACATTTTTACAAATTTTTCGAAGTCATATATGGTCACACCTGATAAGCTGTATATTATCGATTAATGTTCGATATTTTTTTGAATAAATTAGTTATTAGAACTTAATTTTTTGAAATCAGTAAGTTGTTGGCATAAATATCTTGTATTATATTCAAAGAAGACTATTTTGATTCAAAGATAAATAAATAAATTGTTTTAGTTTTATTATATAAAAATTAGTATATTTTTAGTCATATTACAGAAGCTACCATACTAAAGTGTCATTTATATGGAAATAAAAATACATAAAGATATCTTTGCGGTCGAAAACCTTGAAAAAGCCTTCGATAAATTAAAAATACTAGTAAACATATTCAATAGCTTCTTTAAGCTCGAACATTTCCAGGCAAACCACCACAGGGTAGTACATCGTATAGACTAACAAACAACATAATGTTCAGTCACCAGTTTGGATTTTGAGAGGATCATACAGGTACATCACTGTAGACGTCATCAGTAGGTACTTGGAAAATAGACTGTACTGCTCTAATGCCTTTTTGGACATAAGAAAAGCCTTTTACCTTAAAGCCTTTCACACCTCTGGCATGATGGACTGAAATACGAATAGAAAAGACGCATTCACATATATGTTACCACATACTCACATTATACAATAACATCATAATCATAACAAAGATTAATGATTGATATTCTGCTTTGTACGGAATACGCTTGGATGTCCCATCGGGCAGTGGACTGGGATCGATGTTGTACTTGATTTACACTGCAGTCATTATAACTAGTGATGACAATATTGCTACGATCTACGCTCATGATACTACTGTCCTAAACTGTTTTATTCTATCACTAATGCATGCTAACTAAAGTAAAGAAACGGTTTAATCAATGGAGAATAAAAGCAAATCAAACCGCTCATATTACTTACCCTGTAAGAAGAGAAACTTGTACGTTGATAAAATTATATAACGAAAAGATCCCACAAATACTTGGGCCTTTACTTGAGACCATGAGTTAACCTGATCAGCGCATCTGGACCAGGTTGACAGGTTGCCACTACCATTTCAGAAATGACAGGAAAATAATGGTATACGAATCCAACATCAAGCCAATTTGAACATACATAAGCAATAGCAACATCGAAATACTGGAAAGGTTCCAGGGCAAGGATCAAGGAATATGCAAATATTCGTTGAAGTATTAGCAACAAGTATATATATTTAGATCTTAGTGTGGGAAGAAGGCGGGAAATATATATATATATATATATATATATATATATATATATATATATATATATGTATATATATTAGACGATACTTGTGTAACATGTAACATATAAAATGCTAATGCGCTGTGTGCAATAGGAGGGCAACAGCACGTAAGGATCAAGACATACATCCCCACTCTCATCTATAGATTAAGATAGACAGATGAGATCCTATAGATAAAATAAACAAACAGTTTAGAAGATAGAATCACATTAGCTTATTTTTTGAAACAGATTGGATATTAGGAAAATATATTATAGAGCGAGGGGTCTTTCCGTCACACAAAAAATTGAAATAAAACAATGCCCGATGAGACGATTTATTCAGTGAAACGTAGATCCGACACAAAAAAAAACCATCTGGCAACATGTATCGGAAGTACGATCGACGAAACAAACGAAATTTATTGATCTGTTTGACGGTAGGTTTGATGATAAGTGACTGTAGAGCCTCCGAGCCGAATACCAAATAAATCCGATGTTATCTCGCGACGTGCCCGTCTCCAGAAAGCTAAAACCAGCCCCCGGAGGCGCAACATGACCAGCACAAAGTCGTTCCAACAACAGGCTTTAGCACTTAAAGCCAAAAACTTTATAATAGGCTTAATGCAAATTTTCCAGGACTCTTCTTTAATTTGCCAGTAAATTCAAGCACGCGGCCGCCGGGTATAAAACAATGAATTTAAATTAGAGCCGACTCTATTATTATCTCCGTCAGATGGGAGGACGTTGACGCCTCAAAAGCGACAGGAAATAAAGAATGATTATGTGACACCCACCTGTACAGGTAACGACACGTGTTATCTAGCGTCTTGTGCCGTTAATTTCGCTCTAAATTTAGTCGTTTATCTCTATTTTTGCGAGGACTTTACTGATTTGCTGGAGTTTCGTTATATTGTTTTAGATAGTTTGTAAATGTGTCTCCTTCCATTACAATGCTTCATTAAATTTTAGTAGCCATTAAGGAGTGACGCGGACGTGAATCATATTTAAGGTGTGTTTTCATTTTCTGGGACATTAACTTGTCGAAAAAAAATTTCTTCGTAACGTTTCTTTGGAATGGATCTTAGGTATCTGTAACTAGCTCGAAATATCTTGCAACTTATAACAAAAAGTAAAATTATAATATCAGTTCATGAGATGTGCTGTAAGTAAAAGTAGTGGTTCCAACAAATATTTCTATGATATGATGTGCAGTGAGGCTTCTATTACCTCCTTTCTTCACTGGGCATATTTTGCAGTTTCCTCTGCATGTTGCATGTTGTTGCTTGTCGTGCTAGAACTAGTACTCGCTAGTTGTGGATACTAGTATTACTAGTATCCACAACATCCACATTCAAAAGTTCTCTTGTTTTTTTTTAGCTTTCTTGGAAGATTTACCATAAAATATCTTATTTGAACATATTCCTTTATTAGCTTCATGTCAGTTTGAGGTAAATACTGTCACAACTTTAATTTCTCTCAATATTACCATTAAATTGATACCATCTATTATATTCCTTGACGTTGTATATATTTGAACTTTATATCTACTTCATCGACATCGCCTTCCGTTTTATTGCAAAATGTTACTATACTTAGCTTACGCTTTTCCTTTGTACCGTCTTCAATTTCTACAGGACAGTAATGTGGTCATATTAGTACGGTCAAATTTTTTTATTTTTTGGGTACGTACGACATCAAAGTGGCCGTATTATAAAATATAAATCGACTTAAATATTCAGGTAGGTTTTTATCTGCAAAAGAAAGAGGTATTTCCTTTTCGTTCTTTCGTATGGTACCCATAACAGAAATCTTATGATTTTTTTGCGAAATTGTCCACAAAGCAAACACTGGTGTACTAATTGTCGATCGTTAGGTCTCGTCCTGTGCCAGTAACTAATATAATTAGCCTATTTACTACACTCGTCGCAGTACTATTTAACTGGTACGGACAATGTTGACGACATAAAACACATAAGCGTTAACAAATACATATATAGTCAATCTAAAGTAGCAATGAACTAATGCCATCTCAATTTATGACGTCAAAATGGCGCGATGTTGCCGTATCTTAATGTTAAGATTTTACCCGGATTAACAACATTCTAAAATAAATAAAATAATAAAAAGAAAATGTTATAAAATATAATTTCTTTTCATTCATTTTTCATTTTCATTGAACTCTTCTCTAAACCACCTTTGGTATACCCTGGAGGCTTAATCAACCTGATTAATAATTATACATCCAAGTAATGTTTTTTATACTGATTAATATTGAAGTTTATATAGATAAATTCACCTAAGACTAGTCTTCTATGTAAAGCTATGCGATCTAAGAGTCTAGTTTGCAGATGTAACGATATTGTAACTCCGTTATAGAGAAAAAATGTTAAGGTCCATTATAATTCCTTGTTAATTCTAAAAAAAGTACGCCATCGAATCGATACATATTAGAACAATATCCAATTGTAACATAAAATTATTAAAATTATGTATAAATAAGACGTATTCATACAGACAGGCCAGTGTCACAAAAACGACTAAAAACGTTACGCACCAATTTGGGACATTTTATAATGTATATCACACTATTTCACTTTACACCAATTGTTAAGGTCGTACTGGGTTTGAACACGATCTTTCTCCCACAATATTATCGTATATGATACACTTTTCATCACTCATAATCACTCGCTCAATTAAGTTTTATTTCACCCGCGATACACAATTAGAAATTCTGTCCATTAAATTGGTCACTTTTGATTCATATAGGATCCAAATTGAAGCTTCTTTTAGTAACCAGTTAGTTCTGCATCTATATGATCAGATAAAATATGTTGCTCTAGATCGATTTGTTTAAAAATCTTAAACATTAGAGCAAGGTTTCAATAAATAAATATTATTATAGATATATGGGTTAGCCCAATAACCCAAATTAAAAAATCCATTTGGACAATATATAAGCTACATACATAAATAGGACTATGTCTAAAAGACCAGAAAGACTAGACTGGGCCATTAAGACAAAATTGAGATAACGTTAAGAAGCAATAAGTATTTATGTTAGCCAGGTGAAAGGATAAAAGCATGTGAAAATAAATGGAAACAAAATATATATAAAAGTAATATATATATATATATATATATATATATATATATATATATATATATATATATATATATATATATATATATATATATATATATATATATATATATATATATATATATATATATATATATATATATATATATATATTAGAACATTGTCCAATTGTAACATAAAATTATTAAAATTATGTATAAATAAGACGTATTCATACAGACAGTCCAGTGTCACCAAAAACAACTAAAAGGTTACGCACCAATTTGGGACATTTTATAATATAAATCACACTATTTCACACGTCAATTCTTATTTCAAATCCATTTTTTTGTAGAAATAACTTTTATTTCAGGTAAAGTAAATAAGCGAATTGTTACAAAGTAGTATTTCAAAATTAGTCATCAATTGAATTTTTATGAATGTTATGAATATTATGTCAATGAATTGTTTTATAACTCGGACTAAAACAACCTGATCACTCTGTAATTTGACTGTCGTATTCCATAATTAATATATTACCATACATACGCCCATCATTTTAAACACAAGAATGCATTCTGAATAATAGACATAGAGTTTCCAGAGAGCACACGAACAAACAAAAACGTTGTTTGTTCTTTTGAATATTGCAATGAAGCGCCACCTCAATTCATTCTAATTAAAAAAATATGCAGCGAACTTCGCGAACAAACAAAATACTCTAGTCTGCGAAGTAGAGTTGATGTACCCTATGCGAGCCTATGAATATAATAACTTTTAATAAGAGAACTTTGAACGCTGCACCGTAAAAATTAAAGTCAAATAATAATAAAAAAAAATTATGGAAATTACGCCCTTTTGCTCCGTGCGTGTATGCGGTCTATGAAATAAATATTTTGCCGAAGATATTCTTGGATTTTATTTAGATTAAACTTTTTATTTACTGTATCGTAAATCAAAAAGGAATCGATTATTCCTTATCATTATTTATATCCCCATCAAACCTTATACAACGGTATAATGAAAACTGGCGATTTATATCTCCGCAAAGAAAGTAAAAAAAAACGTATCCGAAAAGTTATTGTTATGTGTCAGTTTCAATTTCCACTGTTATTTATTTTTCTATAAAAGTCTGAGAATTTTGAGTAAAAAGTTTAGGTTTGTTTTTCAGTAGGTATTATAAAAAAGATCTCCTATATATTTTATTATTATTTCGATATACTAGATTGTTCTGTGAGCTCTCGGAGCGCCATCTTTTTGTCAATAGTAGAAATAGATTTATAAAAATATAAATATACAGAAGGTAACAAATTTTGTTAAGACGAAAAATCTACTCGAACAGCTCAAAGACAAATGAAAGATTTACCTTTAAAACTCAAAACTATAATTGAAAATTTGGCAAGTAACTGACACTACTCATTTCTTCACATAAGTTAGTAAATTATCAACTGTATGGTCATTTTACTCTGTGCTGTGTTTTTAATCACTCTATTTTGTTTCCATTTATTCTCACTTGCTTTTATGCTTTCACCTGGCTAACATAAATACTTATTGCCTCTTATCTTTATCTCAATTTTGTCTTAATGGCCCAGTCTGGTCTTTTTGGTCTTTTAGACATAGTCCTTATTTATGTATGTAGCTTATATATATATATATATATATATATATATATATATATATATATATATATATATATATATATATATATATATATATATATATATATATATATATATATATATATATATATTGTCCAAAGGGATTTTTTAATTTGGGTTATTGGGCTCAAAAGTGACCAATTTAATGGACAGAATTTCTAATTGTGTATCGCGGGTGAAATAAAACTTAATTGAGCGAGTGATTATGAATGATGAAAAGTGTATCATATACGATAATATTGTGGGAAAAAGATCGTGTTCAAACACAGTACGACCTTAACAATTGGTGTAAAGAAGTTTATGGTATTATTGGAAAAAAATTCGAAAAATAGCAGAATTACAATTTCTTCAACCCATTATGATAAGAAAATCAAAGAATGACAAGTAGCATTCATTATAACTCATATTAATTATAACTAACTGTTGAAAAATATTCAACATATTTTTTAGTTTCAAGAAATATCTGATTGATGACTTGTGTGAAAGAAGTTCATTGATTTAAATGTGAATATTTTCAACATTTGAGTGAATGTGGGGTCGAACACAAAAAACATATATACAGATTTGGAGGTTTAAACAAAGATAAGTCATTACGGGAAATCTCTAAACATTACGATTGATGAGTTTATTTCAATTTCGACTCCACTATCTAGAATATTTTACAAGTTTTCAATATTTTGTTAAGATTGGCGAATAATCTCAATATTATGAACGAATTACAGTCTTTATCAGCGTTTTGCCAAGAGTGGTGCAATCGGATTCCTCTAATTACATTCATTGAAATAATAAATCTACCTTTAGTTTATTATTTGCGTTTAAAATAGTATTATTTTAAAAACAATGTCTTAAATTTTCAGTTATTATTAGACCTCTTCGTGGGTTATATTTACCCCACTTAGATCCAATGTTTTCTAATAGTGTATGAAACTATTATTGACCTGTTTCAAATAGCAGCGTATGCCTAAATTTTCTAAAATATTTCACATTTAACAGTTTTCTCGGTAATAATTATATTAAATAATATTTATATGGCATAAACTATTCACTATTTGTATACATTTCACAAATTTGAACTCAAATAGCGCTAATACCAAAGTGATCTCGATTCCTCACCTGCTTTGTTTTGTGCTCTTCACTCGCTCACAATGTTTATGTTAATATTAAGTGCAACTGAAGACGCTAAAAATGTTTCCAGTAAAACCGCAACAACCGAATATTTAAGGGTATAAATACTTGCATCTTTATCGTATTTTACTGGCCTTTATTATCGTATTCCTGGTCGAAGTAACTGATTAGAGATGAATATCATGAGATCAGTTCATGACCCTGATTATTTAATGGATTTTTAATCAGGATAATCACAAACCAAAATATAAGCAACTTTAAATTAAAAACTTATCAAATTAAGCGCCAAAAGAACGTTTGTAGGTTTATAACATCAGATTGTGATCACTAATGTTTTGAATCATTTTTCAGACATATATAACAGTGTCCAGTACCAGTACCAATAAAAATCGAATTTTATAGAACCATCAGATTACATGTTAAGCAACTTTGAATTAAAAACTTATCAAATTAAGCGCCAAAAGAACGTTTGTAGGTTTATGACATCAGATTGTGATCACTAATGTTTTGAATCATTTTTCAGACATATATAACAGTGTCCAGTACCAGTACCAATAAAAATCGAATTTTATAGAACCATCAGATTACATGTTAAGCAACTTCAAATTAGAAACTTATCAAATTAAGCTCCAAAAGAACGTTTGTAGGTTTATAACATCAGATTGTGATCACTAATGTTTTGAATCATTTTTCAGACATATATAACAGTGTCCAGTACCAGTACCAATAAAAATCGAATTTTATAGAACCATCAGATTACATGTTCGAACGCATCAGACTAATTAGCATTAACATAGTTTGTGATATCAGTATTGATTGATAGTGAGTGATCACATAGTAGTGACAAAATTTAGTCAAATCAGAAGGAAAAATCCACTCTGGGATTAAAACGAATTATACATTTTTACAAATTTTATTTTGTAGTATATTGGGCGCCATCTATGATGTACATTGGCTGTTTTACTGGACGGACTATATTTGTAGTACTTAGATGAATAAATAGTATCTAGTTAAGAATTATAATGAAAATAGTGTAGCGTACTAAGGTAACAATTTGTCAATAGCTCCAATAAAAGGAAACAAACGATTAGGGGCAATTGTGTCATTGTAACATAGAAATCGAGTTAAAATTCCGCGATTAATCTTCGAAAAAATCATCAGTCAGCCACGGTCAACATTTCCGGGATATTACGAAATAGAGGACCCGTAAAGCAACAATCCGTATACAGGAACACCGCACACATACGTATGACGGTACGCTATTCGAGCTGGCCAAATAAAAAGCAAGCCAATTTCGAAAACAAACATCGGAATCGAGTGAATATCGAAAAGCGCGCGCCGGGTTATGGTCGTTCTACCGAGGACCCCACCGGCGCGTTGAACGTTAAAAGTTTTTATATTTTTGACGGTGGCGGCTGATCGTAAAAACCGAACACGTACCTAACGTCTCGCGGAAATATGGGAAATATGTTTTATTGGATGGTACAGATTTATGGAGTGCACTAAAGTATGTCGGGTAGTAAAAATCGGGCTTTGGGACGTCTATATTTTGTACAGTCTTATGGTTTTGCGTCCATTTTCTTGGTTTCACCTATTTCTTTATTGGTTTTATTCGATGTTTGAGTCAATCAAGTTTTGATTAGCTAATTTGGTGAAATTTGTTGAGGAAATACATCGATTGTTCTTAGAAGTATATGATAATACAATATGGTATACTATGGTATGTTGAATTTGGCTTCGAAGGCATAAGACATAGTCAGAGGACGAAAGTATGGTGTACAGAGAAAAATCTATACCAAATTAAAGCATCACGTGAGTTTAAGCAATTATTTTTGTATTTTTGGCGGCAGTTGCCACTTGTAAAAACTGAACACGTACGTAACGTCTCGCGGAAATATAGGAAATATGTTTCATTGGATGGTACAGATTTATAGAGTGCACTAAAGTATGTCGGATAGTAAAAATCGGGATTTGAGACTTCTCTATTTTGTACAGTCGTATGGATTTACGTCCATTTTCTCGGTTTAACGTATTTTTTTATTGGTTTTATTCGAGTTTTGAAATCTGTTGAGGAAATACATCAATTGTATCAATTCCTAGAGGTATATGATAATACTATATGGTATACTATGGTATGTTCAATTTGGCTTCGAAGGCATTAGACATAGTCAGAGGACGTAGGGAAGGTGTATAGAGAAAATATTTGATATTTTCATACCAAATTAAAGTGTCATGCGAGTTGGAGATAAGCATTATGTAGATAGTAAGTGAATTGTATATTCGCTTGGAATAGTACTACCTTGACATTATGGAAACTATACCTTTCTCGGGATTTTTTACTCATTTAATTTAATGTCTTGATATCGAAGTTTCAAGTTTCTTCAGTTCCTTTTTATTTTTTGAACGCTATTTATGCAAAACTAAGAAATGTAAACAAAAATTATCAATGAATGTCATTAATGACTAAAACGGTTCAAATATATGACGTAAAAGGACAATATGCGATGACAAAGCAGCGATTTTTATATTTTTGACGGTGGCTGCTGATCGTAAAAAATGAACACGTACCTAACGTCTCGCGGAAATATGGGAAATATGTTTTATTGGATGGTACAGATTTATAGAGTGTACTAAAGTATGTCGGGTAATAAAAATCGGCCTTTGGGATATCTCCATTTTGTACACTCATATGGTTCTGTGTCCTTTTTCTAGATTTAATCTATTTTAGAATTGATACGTTAATTTGAAGAATTCTGTCAAAGAGATACATGGATTTTTCTTAGAGGTACATGACAACGCTAACTTATATTGCGTGGAGAGGTTTCAAAAGCTAAATTTGCCTTCGAGGGCATAAAATATAGACAGAGGGCAAAAGTATGAAGTGTAGGGAAATTTTCATATCAGATCAAAGCATCATGTGCGTTCGAGCAATGATTTTTATATTTTTGGTGGCAGTTGCCATTTGTAAAAACTGAATAGGTACGTAACGTCTCGCGGAAATATAGGAAATATGTTTTATTGGATGGTACAGATTTATGGAGTGCACTAAAGTATATCGGATAGTAAAAATCAAGCTTCGGGACATCTCTATTTTATATAGTCGTATGGTTCTGCGTCCGTTTCTTCGGTTTAACGTATTTTATTTTATTGTTTTTATTCTAGTTTTGAGGAAAGCCAGCTTTGATTCGTTAATTTGCAGAAATTTGCAGAGCAGATCCATATATTGTTCTTAGAGGTATATGGTAATACTAACTTAAGTTTCTTGGTGAGGTTTCGAAAGTTTTAGGGCGTAGATTTTTGCCTCAAAGACATAAAATATAGTCAGATGACAGACAATAATTCAGAACATGAAAAGTATTATTGTTTCTTCTCTAGTGCTAGTATTATCTTGTAAACTATTGTATGAAAAATAACTATTAACTACATTTTATTAAAATTTAAAGTTTAAGTTGTTCCAAGTAATCTTGGAACTAGCACTATATCTTATTATGTGTATCGTTGATATGTTAATGAACTATTAAAGTTTGTGCATAATTTTCTCAAGCTCTCTCGCTCTATATTCGAGTTCTACAATAATTATTACTTCATTAACAAGTTATATATTTTGGCGTATCGGTTTAAGTGATTCAGTTCAAGACGCGTATCCACTGTAACTCACTTAAAAATAATTTAGAGGCTTAATAGAACATCACGTGATCTCTCATAGTTAAATTCGAAATGAAATATTATTTTACGCATTTTTCGCACAACTTAAACCAAAATATTACATATCCTTGGACTTCATAATCATTTCCTGTCAGAACCACTATTTTATCTGAGACCTTTCCAAATTTGGCCAAAGGAAATGTCGACACAAGAAGTTTTTTTCAATAGCAACTCAAACCTGATCAATTTTCAGCAAAATAAGTTACCCTTCTCTTGTTATAATACCATTTACGATACCGTAGGCGTGTGTAACGCAGGATTTAATTCCTGCTCTGTGCCGTTTGTCTTTAATTTACCGGAAACCATTCGAATTCTTGTCATGTTTTGCCCTGCCGAATCGCTTTATTTATGTTCAGGTCTTGTTCGATGTCTTACAAGGAAAACTGTAATATAATTGTATAAATAATGACAAATGAGGTTGTTATTTTTGTCGGTACGTTATAGAAAAGGTTGTTGTTTCAATTTGGAGATAATGATAAAAGATATGTGATTGTTTTGTTCGGAATTTCAAGTGACCTTTGACTTATAATGGCTTTGTGTATACGAGGGTGGATCATTTGTTATTCGTATGTGAGGGAATGAGATAAACATTTTCCTTTGCTTTGGAATGGTTTGTTTTTTTTTGACACTCATATACGATATTTAATTCGGTGATTGTAAGTAATGTTATCAATTTTTTATATTAAAAAGCTTTTGTTCCCACCATAACGGGTCAACTGAAAAGTCCCCGGCCTGACAAATAGATGGCGCTGTTAGAATTAAATCCATATGTTTTGGTTAGCTCTAACCCTCAAAAGGGGCCTGTACAAATTTGACAGCTGTCGGGTCATTAGTTTGTGAATTATAGCATTTTGAGTGAAGCAACTTATGGAAGGAACTTGAAAAAATGGATAAAAAGGAATTTCGCGTGTTGGTAAAAATATTGCTTTATGAAGGGAAAGAATACAGTTGAAGTAAAAACTTGGTTCGATACCGAGTTTCCGGACACTGCTCCGGGAAAATTAACCATCAAGGATTGGTATGCTAAGTTTAAACGTGATGAGCACTGAAGAAGATGAACGCTGTGGACGCCCAAAAGAGGTTGGTACCGACGAAAACATTAAAAAAATCAAAAAAATTATTTTAAACTACAAATTTAATTAAATAGAATATACTCTAAAGATATCAACTGAACGTGTACATCATATAATTCATGAATATGTGGGTATGAGAAAGTTCTGTGTAAAGTGGTTGTCGCGCGAGCTCAGTTTTCTCCAAAAACAACGACGACTTGATGATTCCGAGCAGTGTTTGAAGATGAAAGAATAAACACTAGTTTTTACATCGACATGTGACAATGGATGAAGCTTGGCTCCATCATTTCACTCCGAAGTCCAATCGACAGACATCCGAGTGGACTGCATACCTGCTCCAGAGCGTGGAAAAACGCAATAGTCGGCTGGCATGGTTATGACGTCTGTATTTTTGGATGCGCATGGAATAATTCTCATTCAGTACCTTGAAAAAGGAAGGAACATCAACAGCGACTATTACATAGCGTTATTGGACCGTTTTAAGGACGAAATCGCCAAAAAAACAGTCGCATTTGAAGAGAAAGGAAGTGGTGCTTCACCAAGACAATGCACCGTGCCACAAGTCAGTGAAAACGACTATTTCTATTTCTTATTCTCATAACTCAAAGATTGCTCGCTGGGAAGAAATTTTCGTCGAATGAAGAGGTGATCGCCGAAACTGAGGCCTATTTTGAAACAAAGGACAAATCGTACTACAAAAATGGTATCGAAGAGCTCGAAGGTCGCTAGTATCAGAGTATCCTTGAAGGGAATTATGTTGAATAGAAAAAACTAATTTTGCCAAAAAATATGTTTTACTAGGGTAGGCCGGGGACTTTTCAATTCATCGCCTTAAGTTGTCTAAAGTCCTTTGATAGTTTCAGGTCATTTTCCTATTGGATGTCGTTCTTTGCCATTTTCATTAAAATCACCACGTTTAAATCATTAATATAAATTGGAATTTGATGGATTTGTTTTACCAACATTTTATAACTGTTTAAAAGGCTTCGAACTATTCAAATCAAACAACAACAAAAAACGTATAAAATAAAATAGCACTGAATATGGTTTATAACAAAGTGGTATGTTATTTTTATATAATATATTTAATAATTAGAATAATGGTGTATTTTTACAAAATTTTGTTAAATAAAATAACATGTTTTTTAATGATTTTAATGACTAATCAATCTTTAACAGTTATCATGTAAGTGTTAATAAATTTCTTTTGATTCGTCAGATGATATCTAGATCATAACAAAAAGAAAACAGACCTTGAATTAAAATACAAAAAAAATATGCTGCAACACTTGGAAAACACTGAACTACGGCGTAGACTCAAGAGAACTACACCTGAGTAGTTTTATTTATCTTACTAAATAAGTATTTAGTTTTAAATTACTATAGAGACTAATTGTATGTTACTCGTCAACGACTCGTAACGATATATTAGTAAATTTAAAAAATATATTATCTCTATTATTGCAATGCTGAAAATAAAATATTTTCTTTCCACAACAAAAATAACGCCCCTTTTTGTTGGCTATAAACGCCCCACAATTGGGTCTTTCACCTCCATTACTGTTTGCATATCATATTTTGTTATTCTTGAAGCTTTAGGGCCGCCATACTTTAATGTACTTTTTTTATTGTGTTTTTCTATGGCTGATATCGAAACTTCGATAAATTTTTTTCGCGATGTTGACTTTTTTCAGTCGGAAAATAAAACTTTATAGCGTCGAAAACTTTTAACGACGTACATGTTTTTCTCAGGTGGATTTTCGGGTATTTTGATGGGTATTACGTCTACATCGGCAAGTTATTTTTTGTAGGTATTTATTTCAGATCAACTAATGTGTTTCTTATTTATATTAAGAAGCAGTGGGATGTTTGCTTTACTGTTTAAACAAAAAACAAAAAGCCATTTGGCTCTAACGAAAATATCAACTAATTAGCTTTATAGTCTAGTGAGAATCTTGTCTTTATTTTTAGTTTAAACTATTTACATTAATCTTAAGGTTTTTGAAAAGAATAAGACCGATCATAGACAGAAGAAACCTAATACCAACACACCAGTTTGGGTTTATTAACAAGCACTCGACATTTGACCAGGTCCAAAGAATAACAGATGTTATTGAAAAAGCCTATGAAAGTCAAAAAGTATGCTCAGCTATATTCTTAGATGTAGCGCAAGCCTTCGATAAGGTTTGGCATGAAGGCCTTGTTCATAAACTATAGAAAATGCTACCAAAACAACACACCGAACTATTCAAATCATACATTACAACCAGAATGTTTAATGTCAAGCAAGAAGAAGCTTACTCTACAATCAAAGAAGCTAAAGCAAGTGTACCACAAGAAAGTGTACCAGGACCAATGCTTTATCTACTTTGAAATACTTAGAAATACTTGTGAAATACCACTAATGGAAAATATCATGATGGCTACATTTGCTGATGATACTGTGATTAGAGCAGACAATATAAATAATTTGACATAAGCTTGGAAAATAAGAATTAATGAAAGTAAATCTGTACATGTGAAGTTCACCTATAAACAGACCGTACAAGTACCAATAACATTAAATAGCACTATCATTCTATATAGCAACAACGCTAAATATCTCGGAATGAATCTCGATGCAAAACTTTGGTGGAAGGAACATATGAAGAAGAAAAGAAAAGAACTGGAATTGAAATATAGGAAAATATATGTACTGGCTAATTGGAAGAAGATCACAATTATCAGTACATAATAAATTGCTATTATATAAGCAAATATTGAAACCTATATGGACATACGGAGTTCAATTATGGGGATGTTCTGCAACGTGTAATATAAATAAAATACAAATTTTTCAGAACAAAGTCCTGAGAGGTATTGTGGGTGCACCCAAACACTATAGGACTGATTACCTACATCGAGACATGAGAAAAGACTCCATTCTTATACGAATATTGAAATATTGCAACTTTTGGATACCACCAGAACAAAAACCAGAAGAGACAGACTCAAAAGTATCAACCCATCTGATCTTTTATAGTGTTGTGTAGTGAGGTACATATATTAAAAATTTCAGCAGTGACTGAGATTGGACCGATGAATCCTCCTAGTTATATACCTAGGTTTAAGTTAGCATAAAGATAATTTGTAGGTTAGACGGAGACGACTAGTAACAATGTACTAATTAAATAATAATTTAAAAAATGTTAAGTCTCCACAATTGATTTAAAATGATATATGGGATGTCAACTTTGAGCCTAAGGAATACGCAATCGTCCAAAGGAGCTAAATAAGCTACTATTTGATACTAAATTAGCTAAAAACTCAGTCAATATATATTATACTCGTATTTTAGAACGAATAACTTCCCAAACGTAGCATAATACTCAAATAGTATTAGGAAAAATGAACTATAATGCGCCACACTACTATTTTACTTAACTTACTATTTTTTTACCACCGCAGAAAATGCATTTCAGACTAAAAGACGCTTTACTTTTAAAGTTTACAGACATTATGTTATTCTTTGTAAGTATGAATTATGTATTTCCATTACCTCTAAATTTAGAAACCACAAAGAAACATATTTCAGCTAGATCCAAGCCATTAGGTTGCTGTTTGAAGGAAATGTCTGAAATGTATTATTTCCTTACATTAGCGACATACTTAAAGTTTAATATTTGAAGCAAATTGACGTATATGGAACAGATGTACCTTTGGTAATGCGTAGGCATAGCCATTAACTTTTACTTGTGTGTGGTAAGCAAATGAAAATATTTTTACCTATGGCCATTATAATATTTATTTTATTAATACCATTAGGTAAATAACACACTGTTTTTTCTATGAGTACTCAATTAAGCAAAAGATCTGCGCGAAGTGTGAATAGTACTTTATCTTAAACCTTTTAATAAACTCAAGATATTAAAATATAAAATGCCAATCAATATGAATCAAAATGTAAGATATAAAATATATATAATAATATATAGATAAAACTATTTTTTTATAACATCTTTATTAGATACGCTTAGTACAATCTTAATTTACAATTAATTTATTACTACTTTTCCTATGTACTGGGATTACTTAACAAGCAGGGCGAGTACGAGAAAATGCATCAATATGTACTCCTCAATTATAATATTATAATTATTTATTAATTATTAACTTAAAGCTATAGTTTACACTAAATGTATACACCTTATATAAGTTCGTACGGTTTTGTTCGCTTCAATCTCCTGACATCCTGCGCGCTGTCCAGCAGTGGTATTGCTTCCACGTTAGTATGATTTAGTAATCTTCTTTCGTGCTTCAAGGTGAAATCTTGGATAATTTCGCAAATCCATTTGATTTCCAGGTCATCGTGCAGTTCTTCGTTGGTTACATAGCGATAGGCATTGGTAATCAATCGAAGAACCTTGTTTTGACAGCGCTGTATGACTAGTTGATTTGAATCTTTAGTACAACCCCATATTTGTACCCCATAGGTTCAAATTTGCTTTATAATTGTATTACAGATCAATCTCTTTGATTTTAGATCAAGTTGAGAGTATCTTCGGACTAACCAGTATAGTTGTTTTATTTTAGTTCTAATATGTTTTGCTTTTTGTCTAACGTGATGCTTCCAATTTAATCTACCATCAAGATGGATTCCAAGGTATTTAGCTGATTCTGCTTGAGAAATCGGGCATCCATTGAGTGATATAATTAAGTTTTTATTATTTCGCCTCATTGCAAAATTAACGTGGACAGATTTGGAGCTATTAAGTTGAATTTTCCAACTATGAAAATATTGTTTCTTTCCATACAGTTAACATATAAATTGTAAAAAAATTGATTTTATAATAAATGAAAAATTTATAGTTTAAAGTCGCTTATTAAATATAGTTTAAGGACTAATGATCTTTCTGTAACTATTAATCTTATTCGAGAAAAGTAAATACGACTGGTTCTTATAGGAAATATAAATCAATATATCTGTATGAGTTTTATAAAGTAAAGTCTTTCTGAAACATTAATTATATATTTATGCAAAGAGTGCTGTTGTTAGTATGTGGGAATACTATCTTTATTTATGAAATATATAGTGAAAAAGTATTGAATTCCCTCTTTTCACAAAAAAATATTAAAATTAAATTTAAGAGCTATATAAAACTATTGTTCTGACCCACATAACGACCATCATCCTTTTTAAGACATCGATATTTTACTCTAGCCTTTTAGGAATGTGTAACCTATAAGCCCTAGCTAATCATACAGGCTGATAATCCTCTTGAAGACATGGTATCTGAAAGTTATAGAATCATAATTCAGTAATCTATGATTCCCACTATTTGATAGAGATATGAAATTTTATTAACTAAATGATTCTATACTGTATATAGTATAGTATCGTAACTATTATCAATAATATACTAGCTTGAACCTCACACAAGATTCAGTCATATTGCCGAAGTCTTTTTCGAATAATTTTATAATTCTGTAACGTGCTCTTTCATTGAACGATGTTTATAACTGGAAATTCTCTCTGGTCTAACAAATATATTCGAGAAATGAATTTTAATTAAGGCGCTAGCTCTTAATATTTGTGTTTTCAGTTAAAATAAATAACCTTTACTGCTATCTATAACTAATATCGGAGCTCAGGTACGCTTGAACTTGCTAGTAATTTTATGTACTTTACTAAAGTGCCTTTGATTTACCCTGATATCATTAAAATAAATTAACCTTTCAATTACAGTGCACTTTACTTTAAATGAATACGTGGGATCAGTCACCCACTCGTTGCGTCTTTACCACTGGAGCTTTCTGGTTCATCATATAATTAATTAATAGTTTTTATGTTGCTATGGGTCTAATAATATACCAGCTAAAAGGTTAAATAGGTAAACTTAACGAGAGTGTAATTTCAGAATATTACCTTTTTAGTTCTCTAATACATATAGCGAAGTGACGTTTAATTCAAGAAGAATTATTTTTAGACAGCAAAATGTTGCTAGCACCGAACATGCTTTTAGTGAGAACGTATTTTCCTTACCTGTTTCAGAATAATAAGCTACTGTGTTGTCCATCTTCTAAACTGCTGGATTATTGTGATCTTTTTGAATCAGAGACCTTTATCTGTGAGCGCGCAACTTCCACCCCTATACATAAATCTGTTTCAAAGACTAGGGCTGTCGAATCTGTTGAAACTGTTGTTCTGTTCCATTAAACACCAATGAGGGCCCGTTTGTATATTGCGCAAGTATCCTGCAATACTTTCTGCTATACTGACTGACTTCCTGCCTTACTGTCGCTCATGCCTTGAGTAATATTGAGAATATTTCTTAAATCCTTGCTTCGGAACCTTCAAAATATTTCATTATTGCTGTTGCTTGCTGTGTTCTAAAGTTGAACACGGTATGTTCAGATTGGCTTGATTGGGAGAAGTGCGAGTCTGATTAGACTTTATAGGATTTTCAGGGTTTTCTTTTTGTACCTGCGTAAAACTTTATTCTGAAAAATAACTTCCAAGTATTTTTTTACGTAAATATTGTTCACTATTGTCGACTTTCTTGTATCTTTAAATTTTTATACAAACTAAGCTTTTTCTACGATTAAAATATTATCGGTGAGTCATAGCAAGTTGGGTTATGAAAAATTGGAAAAACAACAGAACAGGCTTGAGGGTCCGAAATTGCATAAAAAGACGTCAAATGCCATCAGAACAAAGATAAATTTACGTTACGCTATAGAGGAACAATAATTCGAAAAATAATAATGTGCACAATTGCCTTCTATAAAGGTTATATTTCACTTAATAATAGCCTGAAGCGAAGTCTAACACGGAGGAATTGTTACTTCGAGAGCTCTATAGGTTCATCCGGTTATTGCATAATACTTTTAATATCCAAAGGGACTATTCTACATTCACAATATACACACGAAATGGATTAAATTTAAATGAACAAAGTTTCTATCGTTCTGACGTGGAAACGTTAAAACGGTATTCATGTATCCGAGGAAATAATAGCCCCCGTTCTGGAGTGCCGGTTCAAAAATTATCAGTGACATAAAACTTTAGAAAGCTTCGTGCAATAATGCACTTATATTAAACCGCATTTTCAATCATTAATCATTCTAACTGCGGAGAATTAATAGTGACCTATTGCGGCTGCACTCACGCCAAAACAGTGAGAATGATTATAAATGATTCCTAGCATTTAATACAAGAATAAAAGTTTCATATCGGCTTAATATTAATACTTTTTTATTCTTATATAGTTAATGAGTGTTCAATAACGTTTGTTCTAGGTAAAGGAGGACGCAACTAGATTGGTCCAGTCGTTTGATTTTTCATAGTTTATGATATTAACAAGTATTAACTAAATTGAGTTTCACAGAGCTACATGTATAACAACTATCGCATTTATTAAAGAAGAAATAAACATAAATAAGGTTTTGGGTATAGTAGTTTAGATCAAAATCAAAACAGGAGTTTAAGGAATGATGTGCATTTTGTACCTTTACTTCGAAGCCAATTCTGATTGTTTCAATAGTCAATCTATTCACTGAATTTAGACCTTCTTCAAAACAATTATAGTTTCAATATTGTAATGGATATTAAAATGGATATTCAATGGATCTCTAGCCATAAAATCGTACCATTGATCGAATAGTAATTTAACACTACAATGTTGTCATTCAAGAACAATGTATCCATTAGTATCAATAATGGCACTCGTTTGCATTATAATTTATTTATTTGGACACGTTGTATTGTTTTTGAGTAAATATTAATGCCTGGTAGTAATTCTACCAAATATCGTATATGAGAAATCGTTTTTAAAATTAATTCTGTGCAATACAGAGGTATATTTTAACAGAGTATTTATTTTTACGCAAATTTAAATTGAATAGTTTTGGGATTTCTTTACATAAAATAACAATTTCCAATTTAGTTTTTAATTGAGTTATTCAATATTTGTGGCCACTAATTACATGCAATTTATTACTTGTTTGACTGGACTGGATTTTATTAAAGCTGCGAAAAATTATGCTGCTGATGCTGTTGATTCTTTGTCATACTCCTCTTTGTCTTAGTTTTGGTTTCAACGTTTTAAAATGGGTGATGTTGATATCAGGGTTAAAGAAAGACCTGGGGGACCAAAGAAGTTCGAAGACAATGAATTGCTATATTTATTGGACGAAAAGCTGATAACTGAAACCCTCAATGAGTTTTCAACCTGTTTAGCAATTGATGAATCAATTGGTTTTTAAATTTTGAGTTTATTTTCTAGTGTATAAATCTCGAAATCTACCGAGTTTCTTCTGAAAATAGTTTTGTGAAGGGACTTGTGCTTTATTCATAACGCACAAGTTATCCATGAACTTTTAACTTATTTTTTCGGACAGTTTGTATTTTGCAGAGCTTTTAATGTGTTGAGGATTTATACATGTTAGTTCTTGGAGAGGCATTTTATTGAACAGTAGCAAACGGAAATGGAAAAGGCTTAAATTATGACGATTTTTCGATATACCATTTTCTTGTCATTTAATTGATGTGGTACCTATCTTAACATTTTTAACTTTTCTGCATTGCTCGTAATTGGTCGTTAACCATTTCTTCTACCACGTTTAACACCTGTATCAATTATTTTCAGTTGGGGTTGGGTTGTCATCTAATAGCTTTTGCAGTTTAACACCATCAAATTTTTCGCCTTACTAGAACGTTCTTTATCTTGCACATCGAAATCATCATTTTTGAGTTTTCAAAACCACGCCTCACATGTTTTAATGTTAAAGTATGCCCACCGTAAGTTTTTACTAGAAAAACGGCTGTTTTCTTTTAACCAAATAAGAAAAGTAATGCATTAGTGATTTCGCAAACGGACGTTTTGAGATACGAAACCTAACATTTTCAAAGAGCTATAAATCTATGGCGGTGTTATTTGCGCAAAATATAAGATGTTTAACTTGATATTAGTAGAATAAAATGGTATATGTGTCAAATCTTTATATTACATATTTAAGCCTAGAGACATGTATTAAAAAAACTGGCAATGAATTTCCGGTATTAGTACACTTAAGCCACTGAGAATTTTTAATTTTCGTGCATCTTTAATATCCACGATACGGTAGAACAATTTTCTTAAACTGAAGTATTAAACATGAAAATATACTTGATGTTGATGAACAACCAGTCGCCCGATCTTGAACGTTGCAGATCGAGCCGAAACCCGGATTTATAACGCAAACTTTCTGATAAACGGGCCGTATCTGAATTTCTTGGAGCAAAACCGCAAATGTTCACCGTATCAGGAATTTCATGTTAACTAATAACCTGATCAGATTATCTGAAAGTTTACGAGAGAACCGACACTAGAAGATTCGTTCTTCGTCTGAATAAACTTGGCCGTTAAAGTTTTAATTGGCCACTTCACAGCCCAAACAGTATTTGAGATAAATCAGCTAATATATTAGCAACTTAATGTCTCTGCTTTTCAGATAAGAAAATACAGACAAGAAAATTATAGAGTGGGTGCATCAGGCCCATCCCACCTTCTCTTTCTTTATAGATTTTGTAAAGTTGTTCTTCATTAAAATTGTTTATCAATTATCTACTATAGCAAACGTCCAGATACCATTTGTCGCAATTTCCGCTGAGTGGCAATAATTGTTTTCAATAAATATTGTCACTATTTCTGCTCATTCTTAGGGCGTATATTTTTCGGTAATAAAATTTGAATATCTATACAATGCAGTAGTTAAAACAATACTGAGCTAAACTTCACATAACCAAGATGGCGCGCAATCAATATGGTAGCGGTACCACCTTATATTTTATATTTGTTGAGAATACTTGGAATTTGTATTTTTGGAAATTTCATTTTTTATTCATGTTCTATTATTAGAAGTTTCAAAATTGACGATAGGAAAATAATATAAATGATGTTTTTCCAGAATTTTAGACCAGAATATTGCCTTAACAAACTTTTTTCACATCACGTAAGCCACCTAATTTCTTACAGTTTCCTTGAAGTAGGTGAAAAGGAAGTTCCGCTCAACTCGACCTCAGATAACTTTATCTGCGACTGTTGTAATTGCGACCGGCTAGTGCTTAAGATGAATTATGTGGTCGGGACCGTTGTTAATGCGAAATATTTTATTTTATATCTGCGGAAAAGATATCTCGGACGCAATTTCTCAAAACCCCTGTCACATTTCTTGTTTCCCCACCGGCCAGATAAATCATCCCCTGGCGGATAAATAAGGAGGCAAAAAGAACGTCGACAAGCGAAACGACAACCAGAAGTGAAGGAAATAATTAAAAGGAGACCGTTGATAGTTGCGGCGCATTTTTCTTCTTTTTCTCTTCGTTGTTTTACCTGTTTGCCGGATAGCGCGTTAGTTCTGGAGGTAAATAATAGCGATTAATTCGCCAAGTAGTTTGCGAAAGGTTTTATGGACTATAACGGTAATGAGAATTGGGTGAGTCAGTTAAAATCGATTATTGTTCAAACTAGTTCAGCTTTATACCGAGCGAAGTCAATTAAACTTAATCTGCAATTATTGGCATTGTTACAGAGCTTGCAAATACCTGGTTGAAAGTTTCAGTGAGGCTTGTTATCGGAAAAACTATTGTAATTCTGTCAAAAAGTCGTATTAGTCTAAATTTACTACCCATATTTATATATATTGGCGTGATAAATAATATAAAATTGTTAAATAGGATCAAATTGAGAGCTGAGGAGCTATTCTTAATGAACAAAGTTTTAACAATAAACAATAAACTGTCGCAAATAAATAAAATGTAATAAATAACATTTGTGTTTACATTCATAGCTCTATTCATGACGAAGTAATAGATGATTTCTATTAATCTTCTAGAATATCACCAATCGGGCCCTATTTTTATATGATTTCTGTTATATAATATAGCTATCCTGACATGCAGAAAGTAGCCACAGTAAGTGATCTGGTGTACAACTTATAATCTAAATCTTATTTTAGACGCATTTTAAAGTCTATCCTAACTTATTCTAAAGACTATTCTAATTTATTCTAGAGATTGTTAAATCTCACTCTATATTTCTATTAATCAGTTCGTATGGTAGTTTGCGTTTGAGTATATGCACTATACTGTCATCGCGCACATTTAACTGATTGGAGAATGCAATGGGATGCACTAGCAGTCTTTCAGGGTACTTTACACTAACAGTCCGAATCACACTCATTATGGGTTCTAAGGGGATATCGGGCTGAATCGATTCTTGTAAAACACATTCTCTTATTTCTAGCCATAGTTATGCCCTATTTTTGTAGTATTACTTTTTTATATTCTATGTTTCCTTAAAAGATTAGTACAACAAAAATAAATATTTATGTTCACATTTGTGTTACCTAACTACCTTGAAATGAAACTTGATACAAACCTTTGTTGGAAGGAGCGTATGAAGAACATGAATTAAAATATAAAAAATGTATTAGTTATTTTGGAACAAAATCTAAATTATTCGTACATAAGAAGTTGCTATTATATAATTAAGTATTGAAACCTATAGAGACCTATATATAGTTTTGTGAGAAGTAAATTTAATAATTAAAAATAATATATGTAGTTTTGAATAAAATCCTGAAATGTTTTATCTATGCACCTTCGAATTTCAACAGTAATAGAGGAGATTAAGATATTTCCAACAAGATGTGAGGAAAGAGTTCACTCTTATGATAAGACTAAAGTGCTGTAACTCTAGGATAACACTAATATTGACTAGGACGCCAAAACGTGTGATATTATGTAGTGAAGTATAACAAATGCTAAAAATAGTGAAAAGTTTTATTTTTATTTTAGTAAAAAAGCCACTGTAGAGACAAATTTTAAGTTAGTCCGAAACTACTAGTAATTATATATTAATAAAAAAATTGTGTTATGCATATATTCTTCTTATTTTATAGTTTTTAGCTACTTTTGCTTAATATGTTTTGTTTTTCTGTCTAGAGAGTTAATAGGAAATTAGTTTATTTATTGAGTATTATGCTGTCCTATTTTGAACAATTATAATTAATAATTATACCGATGATATACAAATGTACAAATATTAAATAAACTCAGTTAAATTTAACATAATTTACCATTTCAGACAATACTTCATTATAAACCAAGTACTTTCGAATTAGTGAATACATAAATACAATTAATTAGCCTCGAAATGAACGAAAACCCCATAATTAATGTTCTAGAATAGACGAACCTTTGCGGAATTTACCGAATACAATTAAATCATTTTTAAAACGAATGAGATTCAGTTTGAAATGCGGCATAAATATGCATGTTTCGTTTGTAACCCCCGGCGCTTCGATTCAAAAATATGTCTTTTCTCCGCTGATACCTGAATTTATTATTAAAATTGAGTTTTTTTCATCGAGTGTAAAAAAAGGTCCCCGCCGAGGCCACCGGTAAGGGACTTTCGAGCCCAGGCAGGATTTTTTCGGGCATGTATTATTCAATGAAATTTAGCCGAATAAACATCATTGTTTAAGAGGGGTGGTACAGTTATCGAGCAATAACCAGATGAAATGATAGTTATATTTATTTGCCTGATGTAGAATTATTCAGTTGAGAGGATTCATAATTTTATAAATTCTGAAACACCATTTGTTATATTATTAGTTGTACGTGATGTTATATGTCTTTTCATACATCTTGTTTCTTCCTCTTTTGTTTTATATAACAAATCATTAACTATAGATAAAAAGTTTGGAAGGTCAAAGCTATATTTTATGGCCTGACTGTTTAGTAGCATTTGGGTTCACAATTTCGCAAGTTATATTATGCCTAGACATATAAGATTTTAGTTGTATTATATTTATGTTTACTTGCCTGTCCCAGAATTATTCAGTTGTGTTCAATTGTCAGGGCTGAAAAATTTAAAATAAGTATAATTAATAACTTAATTTAAAACTTATTTATATTATAACAAATTATTCCCAATTTTGTTCTCTACTGAACGACTATATGTTCTCAAATCACAAAAAGAAAGTCAAGAAGTACCAAGTGTGTTATAGCAGACAAAAATTTAGATACTTTGAACAATAATTACGTCTAGACAACATATGATCCCTGATGTTGTTACTTAACTCAACTAAAGTAAAAGAAACTAAGTAGATCTAGTGTAAGAATTCATAGGAGTATTTGATATGGTAAAATATCTAACGCAGGCAAAAGTCTAAACACATTGTCTAAAATACTTGAAGAAGTATTGCAGTTGTATAATATCTAATCCTTGTCTAAAATTATCTTGCTTTTTGAGCGAAGATACATATTTTTCCAAAGGCTTAGGAACCGGAAATTTGTGATACTTCTTTATAATTTTATATACAAATTTTCAAAAATCCCTCTCATATCTATTAAAAATTTTGAGTTCATAATTCTTGAAATAATGATATACCAATTGTTGTATAATTATTGTACATATATATATATATATATATATATATATATATATATATATATATATATATATATATATATATATATATATATTAAACTAAAGCTTATTTAAAACCTGAGTATGATTTAGACAGAAACCTAAAATAGTATTATTTGGTACCTTCGAATTACCAAAGAAATTTGACCAATGTCAGGTTAATAAAATACTCCATTTATATACATTATATTTCAGAGTTAGAAAACCCGACATTTTATGTCACCTCAAACGTCCCAAAGGCAAATAAAATTAGAACGGTCCCCTTATATCAATATTCGGCCATAAATTTAAATTAAAAGGTAACAATATAACGTAGACGCTTTTCCAAAGTTGTCGTGATAAATGGCTATGGTAATATTAAGACCTTCGACTTCTACAACGTTTCTATCTTCATATATCATAATTTTCGGGCGTCTGAAACGCGATATTCGGGCGACAGTCGCTCATTAAAACATGAAGGTTTAACAGTTTTTGCATTTAGTCGTCACGTTTTACGTCTCTATTATTTTCGGTGGGTTTTTACTTATTTTTCTTTATAACGAAATTAATTTAGTCATTATGATGTTTAAAGCTTCAAAATTTGTACGGTTAAATTTTATATTTATATTTTAAAATAGGAAGTTTTACTTTTTTAATTTAATTAGCAGAAAAAAGCGAATGAATGTCATTGAATGCTATATGAAGGAACCATGCTCCATCGATGTAAACATACGAATATTGGTTTGGACATTTTAAAAGTGGTAATTTTGTTACCTAAAGCAATGAACGTTGTGGACAGCCAAAACCATTTTTAAGAAGAAGATTGAAGGCATCACTCGATGATGATCCATGTAAGACGTAAGAAGAAATGGCGCAATTGTTGGGCGTGCATGTAGAGTTACTTGGCAATGCTCCAAACGCTTGGTTATTTTGTGTCGTATGAATTTTCAAATTACTGCTTCAAAATCAAAGTCAGAAAGGTTTTCTGCATCGTACTTTTACTGATGGTGAAATGTGGGTACATTACGTAATACAAAGCAAAAAAAATGTTCTGAGCCACATGGTCATGCAACAAAAATCAACGACAAAGCCGAATATCCATGGCTCCAATATAATGTTCTGTGTTGATGGGATCAGCTTGGTGTGGTATACTAGCAGCTACTCAAACCTACTGAAACCATCATTGGGGATCGCTATCGACTGCAATTAATGCGTTTGAACTGAGCAGTGTGCGAAAGACAGATGTAGTACGAGCAATAACATTACAGTGTTATTCTTTAGCATGACATCACTCGACCACAAGTCGCATTTATGTAAACATACTTACATTACATACAAATATCAAAAAGGAAGATTGGCGTGGCACTCCGGCTATATTCTCCAGACCTTGCTCCTTCTGGATACTATTTGTTCCGATATATGAGTCTTGAACTGAGTCTTGTCTGAGAAAAGCCTCACTATTTCTGCGGTTAGAACATTTTTTATTGATGTGTCTTTTGAGGCTATCCACGAACACGGAGAAGTAGCGGCTATCGATGTACAATATTTAATACTGAATAAAATACATTGAACCAATTTTTTTCAAAAAAACTTCAAGTTAAAAAATATGCTTTAAAACTAGGGCTACATAAAAATAGCTAAAACTATAGGCCACATATAATGGTGTCCTATACTAGAATTTCTTAAAATAACATCGTATAAGTAAAAGACATCGATTCATTCAGAGATATTTCTTGTAACTGTCAATTTTATCGAATCCCCTCGAAAGAGATGGTTATTTGACGTGATCTATTGAATAATATATGGAAACAGATCGTGATAGGTTTGTACAGCGGTCCCGGCAGCTTTATAGGTACCTCGCAAATTTATTAAATTTATATTGTTAGCTAACATATAAATAATGTTGATTTTTTTCGTATTTACTTATAATAACAGTGTATCATGTATTGAAAAATTATGATGAACTAATATCTATAAATATATTTAGCGTTTTCAATAGTAAATTGGGATGCACATATGCTATGAAGGTTTATATGTAATCTTGCAGGTTTATTAATAGAAATTGACAGAAATCTACCATTAAATTTATTTTAGGTTTCAAGTGTTTTTCTAGTCATTTTATTTATATATTTATTTCGATATTTACTTTTCGATTTTAAGTTACTATCCTCTCCCATTTGTGTCTATTAAAAACGCAATGCCGTAGTTCGTAAATAAAGCATTCGCGTGTCACGACTATAAATAAAAAATTAAACAAATTCTGGGAAAAATAGTCGTCATACCACATGTATTGTATATTAAATATTAAATATATCGTATCTTTATTTACTATTATTAAAACAAATTATATTCAAGAAAGAAACAAATTTTTTCAATATAATCCAACACCCTTACAGACAGAAATTAAATACACAAAAACGATATTTTATTCATAGTTTTTTTTGGCGGCTGTCTGCGCCTTACCCTGTCAAACAATGATGTTTGTTTGGCAGAATCTATTGAATAATGTATGGGACAAATCCTGTTAGCCCTCCAAAGAACCACAACAGCTTCGGCGCTTTAGCCCCAATAAGCTTCCATTTTTACACCCGATGGGAGAAAAATTCGATTTTAATAATAAATTCGGGGCATTAGAAAGGAAAAAGTTTATCATTTGACAATGACAGACGTGAAGTAAAATGGCAATCAATTGATTTTTATTGCTTTTAACAGTTGACTGTAAATTTGAAGTTTGTTTTCATCTGGATTGTCTTTATTTTGAAATTTAGGTATATTACTAGCCGGTACTTTATTGTTAAAAGAATAATATTTGGTTATTTGATTGGTTTATGCCAACTAATATAATATATAACCAAATCTGGCCTACTTTGAAATTATTAAAGGTATTATGCAACTTAGCCTCCTCGACATAGCAACGACAGGTATGAACTGATTCTTTACTGAATATACCCATATTTCTATTTTATATAAGGTGGAACAACAGTCCCGCTACTGTTTTGATTTGACACTAAGGTGGGGCAAAAGTCCTGCAACCATTTTGATTGCGCGCCATCTTGGTTAAGTGACGCTTAGCTCAGTTTCGCTTTAACCATTGTGTTATGGAGACGTCCAAATTTATTATGGATAAAAATATATGCTACAAGAACGAGCAGAAATAGTGACAATATTTATTGAAAATACTCAGTTTCGCTTTAACCATTGTATTATGGAGACGTTTTATTATGGATAAAAAATATATGCTACAAGAAAGAGCAGAAATAGTGACAATATTTATTGAAAATAATCGTTCCATTATTGCCACTCACCGGAAATTGTATATGAAAAATATGTATAAAAGTTAAGAAAATTATATTAATACATAACTGACGTAATGAAAACATGTAGATAAAATTGAAATTAACCAAATATTTTGCAAGGGATAAATAAAGAAATTATGGATTATTAAGTGTAATTTGATAAGTATTTTAAACCGCTGATAAATATTAAGATTTTCGTCTATTAATGCAACAAAATATATAACTATATGACAATTTATTCTTTTTATAATTTATTTTAGTTATCTACTTTATAGACCTACCTCAAATAAATACATTATTTAAATATAATTGTTTGTATTGTAAAAAATAAAGTGCTTAATCTTGTTCGTTACTGTTTTAATTCATGTATAAATATGTATTACGTCATTTAATCCATGTCTATGATTATAACATAAAAGTAGATAAAGTCATATAAATTTGTATTTAATGCTCTGAAGTTGTTATAATGTTCAGTAATGTAGTAATTTAAATGTATTACTACCTTGTTGTTTATTGAAAATTAATGGAAACTGGATTTAATTAAATGCAATTAAAAAAAAATAATGAGTGTTTGTTTTCGAGACAGTTTGCATATATTTTAATTTGCAGACATTTTTTGCTGTAATTAAGGTTATATACCAAAATTTTACTAATATTAACATCATTTTAAGTTCTTCTCGTTGCTCCGTTATGATAGAAATATAAGTAGCTTTATAAATTGTTATATCACTAGTAAAAGTGTAATACTTGATATTTTTTCTAGAGGCCTTTTACAAAAAAGAGATGATATTCATTGACTGCAGCAGGTCAATTGAAAAGTCCCAGGCCTGACACATCGATGGCGCTACCAGAATTACATCCGTATTTTTTTAGTTAGCTTTTTGCTCGATAATTAGTTTCTGAATTATAGCATTTTGAGTAAAGCAACTTTTGTTATTGTGAAAAAAATGGATAAAAAGTAATTTCGCCTGTTAAAAATAAAGGGAAAAAATACAGTTGAAGCAAAAACTTGGCTTGATGCTGAGTTTCCGGATACTGAACCAGGAAAATCAACCATCAAGGATTGGTATGCTAAGTTTAGACGTGGTGAAATTACTACCGAAGAAGGTAAACGCAGTGGACGCCCAAAACAGGTTGGCAATTACATTTAAAAAATCCACAAAATGATTTGGAATGATTGTAAATTGAAACTGAATGAAATAACAGACATTCTAACGATATCAACTGAACGTGTACATCATATCATTCATGAATATTTTAATATGAGAAAGCTCTGTGCAAAGTGGGCGCCGCGCGAGCTCACTTTTAATCAAAAGCAACGCCGAGTTGATGATTCGAAGCAGTGTTTGAACATGATCTAGCGTAATAAACCCAAGTTTTGCATCCATATCTAACAATGGATGAAAGATAGCTCCATCATTTCACTCCGAAGTCCAATCAACAGTCATCCGAGTGGACTGCATACCATGAACCCGCTCCAAAGCGTGGGAAAACGCAACAGTCCGCTGGTAAGGTTATGGCGTCTGTATATTAGGATGCGCATGGAATAGTTTTCATAACCTACTTTGTAAAGGGAAGGACCATCATCAGTGACATTTAAAGGACGAAATCAGCGAAAAACAGCCGCATGTGAAGGAAAAGAAAGTGCTGCTTCACCAAGATAATACACTGTGTCAAGTCGGTAAAACTATGGCAAAAATCGATGAATTGAGCTTCGAGTTGCTTCCTCATCGACTATATTCTCCAGATCTGGCTCCCACTGACTATTTCTTGTTCTCAGATCTCAAAAGAATGCTCCATGGAAATAAATTTGCGTCGAACGAAGAAGTGATCGCCGAAATTGAGGTTTATTTTGAAGCAATAGACAAAAATGGTATCGAAAAGTTGGACGGTTACTATAATCAGTGTATCACCCTTGAAGGGCATTATGTTGAATAAAAGAAACTAATTTTGCCAAAAAATTATGTTTTATTATTGTAGGCCGGGGACTTTTCAATTGACCTGTTACCTTATTAAAAACAGGGATTCCATAGCTGATATGCTAATTATAATTGAACCAATTTGCTCTTGCCTAATGAAGATATTCCCATTTCCAACAAATGGCGTCGGAATCAAAGTTGTTATTCATTGTTTGTACCGCGCCGAAGACGAGCGGCATCATACTAATGGAACTTTATGATAAGTCGTCTGCTCGCGTCCGTCATTAATAACGAAACCTGAATAAAGAACGAGGCAAGAAAAATAGAAAGCCCCCGAGGTATATCCCGGCGAAATCTTACGGGCCCAAGCGATTTTTCATCGCCGGCTGACCTTTAGGCGTGATAACCTTTAAGCGCGATGGTTTAATGAATAGTCGAATGAATGGATGTCACCTGGATATCGGATTCGGGGCGGAGGAGGGTTCCGGAATGATGATATATGGATATGGAGGGTCGTTCGAATCTCTTAATAACGTCGTAGCCATTTATCACTGCAACTTAAATGAAATGCGTTTATGCTATATTGTTGGGTTTTAATTTAAATTTATTGCGGGAAACCGTACTCGTTATTCGACGGCAATATTTGTTAAGATTTATATTGATATTGCTTCATTTACAATTTATAATTTAATCTTTACATATTCCAGGTATATATTTTATATATCTATGAGACTGACGATACCAAAAATCATGTTTATATGATTGTTATTAGAGTAAGCTCAAATAGTATGGCAAATCATAAGCCCATTTAAAAGAAAACATCCATTTTATTGGTTAAATCATATTTAAAACCTATTAGTAGTGAAGAATTACAAATGCACGCAATATAAAGAATCTGTACTAATTATAAATACCAGTAATAAATGTATCAATACTATCATATATATCTTATGATAATAATCATAAATAATTATTTTCATAAATACTCATTACCATTTAATTGGTAGAATAACAGGTAAATTGAAATTTCTTCGACCTGACACATAGATGGCGCTACTAGAATTAAATCCTTATGTTTTTTAGTTAGCCTTATCCCTCAAAAGATGCGTGTATAAATTTGACAGTTGTTGGATCTTTAGTTTGTGAATTATAGCATTGTGAGTAAAGCAACTTTTGTTATTGTGAAAAAAAATGGACAAAAAGGAATTTCGCGTGTTGATAAAATATTGCTTTTTGAAGGGAAAGATATAGTTACGCAGTGAACGCCCAAAACAGGTTTTAACCGACGAAAACATTTAAAAAATCCACAAAATGATTTTGAATGACCGTAAATTGAAATTGAATGAAATAGCAGACACTTTAAAGATATCAACCTGAACGTGTCCATCATATAATTCACGAATATTTGGGTATGAGAAATCTCTGTTCAAAGTGGGTGCCACGCGAGCGCACTTTTGACCAACAACAACGAGTTGATGATTCGGACCAGTGTTTGAAGAAGATGAAGCGTAATAAACCCGAGTTTTTGCGTCGATATGTGACAACGGATGAAACATGGCATCATTTCACTCTCTAGAATCAGTGTATCACCCTTGAACGACATTATGTTGAATAAAAAAAACTTAGTTTGCCAAAAAAATGTGTTTTACTATGGTACACCGGGGACATTTCAATTGACCTGTTAGTATAAAAACATGTGGCTACTGCAGTCAACATTTATTGAAATTCTAGGAAATTTTGATATAGTAAAATTAATATTTCGATTATCTTGATTTCGATAATCTGAATATTTCCTACGAGAACATGTCTCTGTGGAAACGTCAATTACCTGTGGGTCCAATTTACGAATAACATAATAATAATAACCGTATTTTCCGGCATAAACAAGGAGGAGGACCTCCGCATAGCCGCCGTTCCGGAACTTCAATTAACACGCCGAATAATCACAAACGAAAGTCAAGTCTGCGGTCGTGCCTTTTCACTGCTCGCTCGGCCAAAATTCCAATTAGCACGTCAAAAGTGTGGTTGGAGGTCGCCCTCATTCGGTCCGGGACAATGAGACATTAGGCGGCTCCCGGCGGGGACCCGCTTTATGCGAAAATATCAATTTCTACATCTCCGCGCGTCTGTTTAAAATTCCTTCCTTTGATTTAGTCGTACTTAGGCTCGTTTGTCTCGCAAAGGTTGGTCGGATTGTTGTTTCAAAGACTACTTCGACGGCGAGGATGGTTTGTATAAATATAAAGAGTTAGTTACGGCCATACGTTAAATATTCATGGATCTTTCCAAGGATCCAGAATATATTGAGCAACACGAAAAATAAAATATCTGGTAAAGCAATTTCAGTACAATCATAATTCTTTTGTTGAGTTCACTGATATATTATAGTAGTGATCGCCCTGGTTTGTATTATTTAACCAGGTCCTTCTCATAATAGAGCAAATCTATTAATTTAAAAATTATATGTTAATATTGCTAAAGCAAATTACAGTGGAAAATGTTTGTATATTAAAAAATATGCAAATTATATCAAGAAATAACTCTCACTAAAATTTTAAATGGAATTTAATTAAATCTGATTTCCATTCAGTTTTATTAATTAATAAAATCTTAATAAGTTTAAATAACTACACCACTGGATACTGCAACAAAATTACCACGAGTAAGATTACTTTTAGAATTGTACTAAGTAAGAGTGCTTTTACAACTTCTACAGTCAAACATAAGCATCAAATATAAGTATGGTTTGATATATTATTTATTTGTATTTACTTTTAAACATAAAGAAACTAAATTGTGATATAGTTATATATTTTCAAATATTTATTATTTCTAATTGTTCTATGTCTTCCATCTATGCAAGTTATGTAGCTAGTTACATTTTATATACATATTCTTATTACTTCATCTATAATTTAATATATTTTTTGTTTTTATACATATTTTTCATCTAAACTATATACTGATACCTTTTCTAAACATTCTTTGCTTGTTATACCTAAAAAGTCTTTCATTAGAATCAACAACTATAATTATTTAACTATGAATTTTATTATTTAAAAAGAAAAATGTAGTCTGTCTAATAGAACAGACAATGCACGTTTGTATATTAGTATAGATGTTGAGTATAGCTTGCTTTTTCAAAAACCGAGCATTTCAAAAGAAACACAGTATTCAATTATAATATTTAGAAAATAATGATTGAATTCAGAACATTTTCACAATTTGTAAAGTTATGATTACCATTTCTTTAAAATAATTTACTAATGGTTTCCCATTGATGAATGAAATATCACTAATTGTATTACACTTTAGGTTTTTCTAATATATATTATTATACCTTCTTCTTAGATCTCCTATTCTTCATCTCTTTGCTGCAGAAAATATTCTATTTGTACGAACCACTCTAATTATTGAACAAAAATAATTAAATAACAATATATTTCTTTAATAAGGATATAAGAAGAAAATAGTGGGTAATGCTGAATCTCTCAAAATTATGCGAAATTTTAGGATATTGGCAATATTATTTTACCATCGGTATATATCTATAAATTTATTAACACACATCTGTTTCTCAGGGATTAAAGCATTAAATGTCAGCAAATATCTCTGAGGCTACATGAATATGTTTATGTTGTGAGACCAATTTTAGTTTAACTCGATTTGTCGAAGAGTTAATATTCGTTTTACTTTTAATATTACAAATATTTGATTATATTTTAGCAGAAAAAAATAGCTTTTAGTAAAAATAAGTAAGTTGTTATCCTAAAAATCTATATAATGTTGTAATAAAATTGATTCAATTAATGCGGGAAAATATTAAAACATAAGAAGATCAAGACCCTATCGTAATATAATTAAGTTTAATTTTTTACAATTGATATTTATGATGGCCATGAAACCCAACTTTAGGCGAATGTCGTTCTTTTCGTGGTAATAAAATTTTACGCCCATTCGTGGAAAAAGGAGGTAATAAAAAAACAATAATTTAAGCATTCAAACAACTGTTTTGCATTCTTGGTATTCTTCAATTTGTTGGAAAATCATATGTAATAAAGTAAAATAAAACCTACCTGTAAACGACTAACCTATATGGTATTGGTGATATCAAAAATTAGTAAGACTTTTAAATAAAACGTCAATGGAATATTCTGTTCTCGTTAATAGTTATATTTTTATGTATTTATTTTATTTTATTTATCACAACATTAATATTTCTATAAAAGCGTTAGTTTTCAATCAAAATACTTGCCATATTTGTGTGATGGTTATTTTTTATATAGCAATTTTATATTGAGCTTTTGCTGGTGGCTCAAATGGTCTATCTAAAGTATATTTTATGCTGTTTTATTAGCTGAATGTCTCCCACTCAGTTGTAACCTAGTAATGCTTGCTAATTCCAAAAACTTTCAGGTAGTGTTTATTCTATATTTATTAGCTTGTTGATTCAACACGGTTTATATTTTCATAAACAACGACAAATAATGTTTGCTATGCTAGATTCGGCATATGTCTCGACTACGAATTTTTGTACATGGAAAATATACACTAAAATCTAAAGTTTTGTAAGTAACCTATAAACCTATATTAAACAAATAGAATAATAAATCATGCCTAGTAGAAAATGCTAACTTACTATTGCTAATGACGTATATTGTTTATTAAAAGTTACAGTTTAACGATTAATGATCCTGGTATGTGTATTATTTAATTTTTTAAAGATATATTGTTGTTCTGTTTGCCGGTCTATATTATTTTTGCTCTATAATAACGGTATAGATTTATGTTGTTATGATTTATGCGCAGTTATATATGGCTCGGTAAATACAACATGAATGTATTGACAAATAGTTGATTGTACGGAAACCATTTATATATTTGATAGATTATGTTCATATTGCATTTACTATCTTTATATAAAAATATTTTAATTTACTTTTTACCTTTCTGAAAGCTCTTATTGCTTACAACATGCAATAATTAGTTTATTGTATTGAAACAACATTACAATATAGAGAACCTTGATACAAAACAAGAATCTCATAATATGTTGGAATTATGATAGGTTTAATAGGCGTAAATATTCAATTTCGAGAATATTATTATACAATATTGATTTTCCTCAGCGAGACTGTTAATTAAAGCGCCTTCTTTGATCCTAAGTCTAAGTCGATCTCGGAAATAAGGAGGGTATATTAGCTTTGAAATACAGCACATAATAATTGTTTAGAACGTAAACAACATTCGTGTTGTTTGCTTTATTTGGTCATGAGTACATAAAATGTTTCTATTTTTTATCAAATAAAATGAATATAACGGAGGCAAGTACTGGAAATTATATTTTAGGTTTATATATTTCGAGGCAACAAAGCATTATTTACCAATTTTGATACAGAATCACCACAAAAACTACATAGTTTTCGATGAAACCTGGGTGGACACTCTTGAATGTCTAGAATGTTGAACCAATTGAATTGTAGTACTGGAGATATGAGGTTTTAAGTTTTAAATCCTTGTGAAAAAGCTGATAAACATTTTTCTCAGATTTATATAATATTATAACATGCATTTTTAAAGAGTTTTTCTGCATATACCTCAAAACTATCTCTGAAGTCTTATTATAAAAAACAAGTATCTATGATTGCTTTGATGAGTATGATACTTCAGTCAGACCTCACAATACTTGTTTGAATGTGTAATAGGAATTAGATGAATTTATTAACAATGTCTCTATTTAAATTTAAAATATGTCGTTTTGGTTGGTGCAGTGATAGAGAAGACAGGACGGTCCTCACCCTGTTGCGATAGTCGCGAGTACGAATGCTGCTGGGACATGGTCGTAAATTTGTTTCTGCGATTGTTTAAAAATGTTATTATCCGCAAGGCAAGAGCACAAAATATAATTGATAATGATCTCAATCACGTCAGTAATCATGCTGGGTAAAGCCGGAAATTTTCTGGTATGATTTCTAAGGTTGATCACTCAGTAGATAGTCGGTAGGCTTAATGCCGAGGACTATGGTTGGGAGTCAACGTTTGCAATTCAGAGAAGCCCTAGTTGCTGAAAAGTAGAGCCCAAAATATAACAAAAAATTTAAAGACATTAGCTAAAAATGGAACTATAACAATGCTTTTTAGAATAAGTTTTCACAATTTTTAATGTTATGATAACCATTTTTGCTAAGATAATTAGGTAATGCTATCCAGTTCAATAATTGGAATACATATATATTTTATCGTTTTGAATATCTTACAGTCTTTAATAAAAACATATAGTTATTTGTTATAATAAACATTCAATATTCACTACAAAGAACTATTTTTTTTTAAATTATTGTTTTAGACAGATATCAAGTTAGTAGTGAAAATACAATACTTTCATAGAACTGTTGAAATTGTGGAATAGATATATATTTATGAAAAATTAAATAATATTTAGAAAATGTTCACAATTTAATATTATCACAAGTTATGATATAACTTTCTTTAAAATAATTTGGTAATGTTTAACAATAAATTAACTGGAATATCACTAAGTTATAATATACCCTCCAAGTATCAAAGAGTATTATAAAATATTGTTATTTGTTATTGTCAGTATAGACCTCACATTCAAATTGCATTCTGCACTCAAACTTCATTCGTCAATCTCTGAAATATGGAGATACAACAAATGCCACTTTCCCGACACCATAACTATATTTTATTTCCGCCACTGAAAGCATCAAACAATTTTGACGAAATGCCAAACACAAAACATAGTTTAGGTCCACGAATGGATACGGATGGGAGAGATATAATATTGATTTCGAATTAGGCTTCAGCGGAGCATGTACTAGTTGAGTTGCATACAAAGCGGTTTTTAAATGGCGACAGAAAACGTATTACATGCTAATTGGATCATTTTATATCAATCAATAATGCAGTTCGTTCAGTCATATTGATATAATTGTCCCTGGATGATGCGTAGGCGGTAAAATGGAATTTATTCAGAAACTGGAAAATTGTTAATATGTTGATTATGGCGTTTTAGATTTAATATACCTTGTGTTTGACGAGGGAGCAATTATTATAATTACTATTACATTATATTTTTATATATATTTATGGAGAGTCATTTGAAAATTATGAAAAATATTCATAAAAGCTTCAAATTGATTGCATTTGTTGTTGAGTTTTATAGCAAATTATTAAGCGTCGACAATTAATTTTTTCAATATTCAATCTTAATTAAAATTTGCGAATAAAAAATTTCTTGAATAAGCTTTCACAATTCGTAAACTTATGATACCCATTTGCTTAAGATAATTTGGCAATACTTTACAGTTCAGTAACAGGAATATATCTTATTTACTTGAAAAGTTATATAACTCTCACTATTAATTTTAGTCTTCATTATAAGTATTGTTATTTGTTGTTATATATTGATCCACTTAAACTTAGAAACTGGAATAACTGCTAAGATTAATTATAATGATGATCTTAAATTATTTACTTATTATTAAATCTTATAATAGTCAGACACTCAATGGGGCTGAAACAAAGTCATAGACAAGTTGGGTTTATGTTTTGTTTAAAATGCAGCAACACCGGGAATCACTATAGGTAAATTTCCTACTCAAACTCTTTCTATAACATTATAGCTCATCGGTCTGTTATCATTTAGTGCTGTATTCCTAACAAGACACTTCTAATTATTCCTTGTTTTGTTTTTGGCATATTTGAGTAACTTTTGACTACTTATGTCCACCTTGTCGGTTTCAAGATTTATTTAGATTGGATAACTGTAAGAGTTACCCGACTTGTTAATAATATGCAGGATTCTTTTTTCTGTTATGTGACGTATATGTTTAAATTTTCAGAAAAATAATGATTTATAGTAGTTGCTCTTGTTCATAAAAAAATCTCCATAATAATCACAATCAAGTTACTGTATAGCTTCAACGGTAATATTTACATAGAAAAACAAATCCATCCAAAAAGAGGGCTTTTTTTCATATTTCTGAAAATAATAAAACTGAAACCACCATAACTTAAAAACCTATTGAAAGAACAAGAAACCTGTGAATACATATTTGCCAGCAACTTTATTTGATTGAATAATATCTCCCTTTAGATATAGGAATTTGGTTTATGCCAAATATACGTAAATTTAAGATAAAATAATGTAAATTCCTAAAATAATATTATAAATAGTTCCAGTCTGCGAAGAGGGGAGGGGGGGTAACCGTGGGTTTGTCGATGTTTTATTCAGTGTACATTAAGTAGTTCTGTAACACTAATGAATATTTTATGTAATTGGTCGGGTCTAAAAGGGATTATTAAAGTTCCGAAGGTCTGAACTCGATTTTAGTTACAACAAAATTAAAATCACCGACCATTTTTGAACGGTTATAACTTCGTTCTAGGTAGTTTTAACGGTGTTCTCCATGCAAATTGTTAACGGTTTGAAAATGTTTAAATAAAATATTGCCTAACAATGGCCAGTCCTCTTAATAAAGTTTTTTTTACGAAAAAATGATAGTTTTTTAGACTTTTAAATATGTTTTTACAGAAAGATGCAATTTTACTACAACATTTACGTCCATATTTCCGCTTTCTTAATAAATACTCAACAATTAGCAGAGTATATAGAATTACATATATAATAAAAACAATTGCTCAGGTATATTCTATATAAATAACTGAACTTAGGCTTGGAGGATAAAATTCAACAAAACTAAATCACATCTTGAATTCACCTACAACCAAACTACTTATGTACTAATAAATATGAATAAGATTATCTTATTTTATTAAATACTAAGCAGAGGCCAATGGGTCTGACTGTATAAGTACCTAATTTTAAATCACTGTAGAAACAAATAGCAAGTTGGTCGGCAATAACTAGTAATAATATATTAATAAATAAAAATAATCTTTACGTAAACCTACTCAACTCATAAATACTATATGTAACATGTACCGTAACAGCAATATGAACTGCAACGTAAATACTTCACAATTATAGTTACGATAATATCAAGTAATATAAACGTTAAAAATTAATTAACTGCAAATAATTAAGAGCAAAGAATATGGGATAGAGAATATAATTGTAGAAGCTGCATGATCATTATAATTTATTCATTATGGTATTAAGTTGTGTGATTGTCTTTTAATTTTTTATGTCTAAAGCCGGACATTTTGAAATAAAGTGAAATAAAGCTAAAGAACTCGTTCTACAAGTGAGAGATCACAACTTCATTTAAAGATATAGAATTCAATATTATATTTTTCTATTCGTTCTTTAATAATTTTGTTCTGTATTCATAAACTTTACCATAGTTTCTCCATATCAAGAATATTTCATTTTACGGTGAAAAAATTCACGAATAACGAGAATGTTGTACAGCGCAACTCCCGCCAGTAACTAGAGTTTTATTCCTCCTAAAACTCTTCTATTACGTCTTTAATAACTACGGCTTTTTGTTCCTGGAAAAATTTTCTATTTCACCGAGCTATTCTAAACTCTATTCAGTCGTTGTTCCGCTGTTATAAGAGCTAATAATGGCTATTTATAGCTCGAGCTACCACCATTTAGAACAGAGCGTGCAGAAATAAAAATTATTTAGCGTTATGGAAAACCTGAGACAGTTAATTTGCTGATATTGCAGGGAAGTATACAGCTACTACGAAAGTGTTTTTTTTTTCTGGACAACATAATATTAACTTGAGATATGCTGTTCCAAGACAAAACAAAAATCCACAACCTATGTTAAAATTATTGGAAAGAAAAATTGTATATTAGTAGGTAATGACTAGTAGCAAAATAATATATAAAAAATTAAAATGTTTACCGTTTACTATACATTTGCTCATCTAGATTTTGATTTTCAGTAAAATGTGATAAATTCTTTAAAATGTTTCTTCTTACTAATTTAGTATATTAAAATATCTTACAAGGACATAATATTTGGAACGAAAATCAATAAAAACAAATACATATGATGACAGTATGTTTACTGGTGCGTCTAGGTTTTTCGTTTTTTTGTAGGATTTGAAGTTCATACATACGGAATCAAGAGTACTACCCAGTCATCTTGATTAAAGATGATATAAAATAATATTTAATAAAAGTTGATTAAAATCATCTAGTTGCTACATTAGATAATTTGAATTGATACTATTTCCTAAACCACCTCGTGTTTCATTCGCTTGATATCGTAACGATTCTAGTTTAATATTTGTATGACGGTTTATAGATGTTTAACTTTACGACTTTACCCATACCGTTCAAGACGTAGTCAACAAAACTGAAATATTTACGACTTATTAAGTTTATTGCGGTCATAAAAATAGTCCGTGTTGGTTTATTCCTGGTTTTAATGAAATTATTTGCAATAATATGCACGTTGCCGCAGACATAATTTGAAAATAATTAATCTATTAGAGACATGCATAGAAACAACATGGCGATAATGTTTGGATTTATTAATCTTTTGTGATACTGGGTACACATTTACTGGCACCATCTACTGATAATTATATACAGTGGAAAGGGCCTTAACCATATTTTGTTAAACATTCATTACCATCAAGTAACTCGAACCTAGGCAAGTGACAATGAGTTAGTGATCAAAGAGTGAGATGTACAAAAAACGAGCAATATAACAGTTCGAATCTGAATATTTAATATATTTTATTAACTTGATGAATAAAAACTTGTTTCGCTGGCTTGGTGGCGCAGTGGTAAAGTCGACAGAACGATTCACCTACTATAGCGATAATCGCGGGTCCGAATCTTGCTGGACAAGGATGTAAATTTATGTTTGTGATTGTTTAATATTTGTGATTGTCCTAAGAGTGTAAAATCCGACCAGGAAAATGGTGACAGTCACGCCAGTAACTGGGTACGACCGGATGTCTTCTGAGATGATTTCTAAGTTGGTCACTCGCCAGTCGGTTAAACTGTAGGTCCAGTCCAGATAAACACCCTTGGTAAATGGAGTCTAAAATATATAAAAAAAACTTGTTTATTTTAATTTTATTTACTTTGCTGTCAACCTATAAGATTTTTTGATACTTTTCAAACTAATTGGTTGTATTGTGTTTGTTTCTTTAAATGATGCTACTAAATTTTATTATTAACACAATTTATACATTTTCTTAGAGCTTCAACAACTCTGTAATTTTACTTGAAAAATTTTTATATATACTTACATTTTTATTAAAATCATAGGGTATATTACTCTATGATTAAAATTATTAAAATAACTAACCTCTAACTTCAAGACATTTGTAAGTTAACCGAAAACTTATCGAGTGATTTACGTGGTAGCGTCCCCGTCGTTCAAATTCATGCCATTTATCCGAAGTGGCTGTGGCAAATAATTTATTAGCGAACATTTAACCCCGCTGCTTATCCCTCTTGTCCTGCGGATTAATAGTGTCATCGAACCGACATTTACCGTTTCTGAAGTTATTGCAGGAAAGTTAGAGTTACTTCCTAAATTGGATCAACGAAATCTATAACACAGTGCTATATATATGATAGATTTTTATTTATTTAAAACAAATTCAAGATTTAATACGATACGCTGAAAAATAGTTATTACCCAACTTGTTTATAAGAATATCATAAGTTACCAGTAAGTGCTGCTCCTGTGATATAGTGTTACTAATTACTTATTTAGTGTTACTAGTTACTAAAACTTAATATTTTACTCTATTCTGATTGAATGATTTCTAATTTGCTAGATCTTTGAACTCGAAAATCTACTGAATAGTCTCAAACGAAGATGATTAAGGACTATTTGATGGACAACTAAACAAAATTAATGGATAATGTATGAGTTACCATATTTTAGAACTTCTATTCAATTAAAGTAAACGTTTTTGTTTCATCAAAGAAAAAAAATTGGTTTTTCTTTGCAAGTTATTTATTTCGTCCTGTTGAATATATCCATTCCATAGACAGGTTGTTTTTAGCATGAAGTATTATTGTACCCTTTAGGGTATATATATATATATATATATATATATATATATATATATATATATATATATATATATATATATATATACGAATTTACCCATTTTCTCTTCAAAAGGTTTCTATGACTACACTGTATTCACCTCGCCCCTTTATGGCTTTTAAAGTAAAACAGAAAATAACTTCTATTACGCGTACATGTAAAAGAAAATACCCTTTTCCTCGCTTTCTTTCTGTCGGTTCCTCATTCCACTAGCCTAGTGTTCATATCGTGTAATATAAGCAAATATATATTTTAGTTCACTACCTTAAAATGACCTCAAAGAAAAATAAACTAACTGGTAATGCTTATACAATATTATCTATCTCTATAATATAGCTCTGATATTAGTATTATCTGATCATAATTGGTAGAAATCATTTATTCAACCAATTTTAACATTAAAATTATTTGAAATAATAAAATGCTCAAAAATGGATTTTCGACATTCCTGCCGAATCCAATCAAGTATTTTTAGACACTTGAGATGATGTTGCTTCGTTATACCAATTATCGTTTTGATTTCAACGATTTAAAAGTGGTAATTTCGATGACAACGACAAACAATGAATTGCAAGTTTTAACCATTATTTAAAGAATAGTTTTCCTGGGCATATTATGGCTAGCAATGAAAAGGATGAATTTATTACAATACCCAAAAGCAAAAATCATGGATTAGTCCAGGAAGGCGTAGTGTTTTACGACCTTCTACAAATAAATGAAAATGTAATTGCAGAAATTTACCAAAGCCAAATAAACAAATTTAACGATGGTACGTTACAAAGAAGACCAGAAACAGGGAGTAATAGATGCGAAGTCGTGCTCTTGCATGATTATAACCAGCTAAAAATATTTACAATTGTGAGAAGAACCAGATAAGCCATATATGCCAACAACTTTAATATACTACTTTAAAAATATATTTTAAAGTCCATTTACTAAGACAATAAATGATAAATTAGCAAAATGTATTGTTTTACAAGTTTATAAGACTGATTGAAAATGTTGCTGCAGCTAATTACTAACGTCAAATAACAGAAAAAGTATAACAGAAATATATAAATACGAATACGAATAAATACGAAGTCGTGCTATAGCATGACTATAGATAACTAATATTTCTTACAATTGTGAGAAGAACCAGATAAGTCATATATGCCAACAACTTTAATATACTATTTTAAAAATATATTTTAAAATCCATTTACTAAGACAATCAATTAAAAAAGTCATAAGAAAATCCTGTAAAGCCATCCACACCGAAGCCGTAGCTGAATATTCATGAAAATATAGTATTGCTGAGCATATGGTGTGATTATCAGAATTTATTGTTCTACAAGTTTATAAGACTGATTGAAAATGCTGCTGTAAATAATATAATTAATAAACAGAATAATGTAATAAACAAAATTAACGATTTTATTTTACAAGGAAGGTCAGAAATAGGGAGAAACAGAATAGATCCGAAGTCGTGCTATTGCAGTGAGAAGAGCCAGATAGACCATATATGCCAACAAATTTAATATACTACTTTAAAAATATATTTAAAGTCTATTTACTGAGACAATGAATTGAAAAAGTCATGAGTGAGTCCTGTAAAGCCATCCACACCGACACCGTAGCTGAATATTCATGAACATATAGTATTGCTGAGCATATGGTGTGATTAGCAAATTGTATTGTTTTTCAAGTTTAATAGACCGATTGAAAATGCTGCTGCAGCTATTTACTAACATCAAAAAAAAATTGACGATTTTATGTTATAAAGAATACCAAAAATAGGGAGTAACATAATAGATACGAAGTCGTGCTATTGCATGATTATAACCAGGCAATAATTTTTACAAGTGTTAGAAAAGCCGAAGAAGTCATATATGGCGAGAACTTTAATGTGTTGGTTTAAAAATAGACATTACAAATATAATAAATATTCCTTCGTTAACACAAAGCATTTTATTCAACGACGTTAATGTAATTTTCACTCCAGTTAGACTTTCCGAGAAGCAAAGTAAAAATGACGAAGCATTACGCGGAGCCGTATTTTGAATTAAAACCTAACAACAAAAGAATATTAAAAAACGCGGAATAGTCAGGTTTATTTTAAGGTTTTTCCTGTTCGGGGAGGAAACGAGAAAATTCACATTTTCATACGGAATTTCAAAGAGCTAATTTAATTTTTAACTTATTTAAGAATCGCGAGGAGCCGAGCTGCAGGAAGATAGAGGGACGGGGAGCGAGGCAAAAAAAAAACAGATTACGCTAATATTTCTAAATTAGAGGCGTATTTTTTCGCCAAGATTGAATTGCATAAATTTAATTTATTTTGATATCATTGCCAGTAAAAAAGAAGGATCGTCATTAAATTAATTGAATGCTTTTAAGGAGATTTGTCGCCTGTTTTCATGCAGAAAAATGAATTGATATTATTAGGTTCTTGTATATATTCTGATCATTTTTATTTCATTTAATAATGTTCACTTATTGATAACAGTTGGTACCATATGTATCAATCAAAACATGTCACATCATTTTCTATCATCAAAATCGAATTATGGTTGAAAACGTAGCGTATTAAAGCAAATGAGACAAAATCTAACCAAGTGACACTCGTCGTTTGTAGAAGAACTTCAGTAAAATTGAATAATCATAAACTTCCGCAAGCAGACAACGTTTAATATTTGGGAATGCATTCTAATCGACGTATGATATGGAAAAAATATATAGTGACAGAACGCAAACATCTTGGGCTTAAACTAAACCAAATGTATTGGCTGATAGAACGTAAATCTAAATTATCATTGGATAACAAACTTTGGTTGTATAAGTCAAGTACAACTAGCAAATACAAGATAGCCAATCCTAAAGAGGTTCCAGAATAAAATGTTGCGAGTCATTGTTGATACCCCATATTACATCTCCAACATACTGATTCAGCGCGATATCCCTTTAGAACCCATAACGAGTGTAATTCGAAGTGTTAGTGCGAAGTACCCCGAAAGAGTGCTTTGGTGCATCCCAATACACTTGCCAAAAAGTTAAATGTACGCGATGACAGTGTAGTGCACAGGCTCAAACAACAAACTACCGTACGAACTGATTAATAGACACATTGAGTGAGATTTAATAATCGCTAGAATAAGTTAGAGTAGTCTGTAGAATAATTTAGGATAGACTTTAAAATAAGTTCAAATAGCATCTAGAATAAGATTTAGATTATAATTTGCACAGCAGATCACTTACTGAAGCGATCTTTTACATATCAGGATAGTTATATTATTTAACTGAAATCATATAATAATACTTATTGCCCACGGGCAGATTGTTGAAGTTCTTAGAGATTAATAAAAAGAAATCTATCGATCTAATGTCACACATCTTTTGTATCGAAACCGTGTGCCATGCTGTATTCATCTGGACAAATGTCAGCTAGAAGGTACTATATCTATGCTGGTATGCTGGATGCGGTAGAAACGGACTATTATTCGACGATGTAGAATTCGACTTGCCTCAATGTCGCTACATATTTTACTTTAATTTATTATAAAAAAAAATATTTATACTCATAAACATTTGTGTTTGTCCATGTCCTTTGTGTGGAATGTCCTATTCTAATCACTATAATACAATTGTATAATCACAAAATGACGACAAAAGTCTAAAGCGACAAAAAAAAGAATTTTGGTAATTATAGTAATATATTTCGGTATATTAATGTCTACAAGATATTCATAGTAGAAAAACTTCAGTAAAATTGAATAATCATAAACTTCCGCAAGCAGACAACGTTAAATATTTGGGAATGCATTCTAACCGACGTATGACATGGAAAAAACATATAGTAACAGAACGCAAACAACTTGGGCTTAAACTAAACCAAATGTATTGGCTGATAGGGCGTAAATCTAAATTATTATTGGATAACAAAGTTTAGCTGTATAAGTCAATACTTAGGCCCATTTGGACCTATGGTATTGAACGGTAGAATACAACTAGCAAATATAAGATAGCCAATCCTAAAGATGTTCCAGAATAAACATAAACATTTGTATTTGTCTACGTCCTTTGTGAGGAATGTCCTATGCTAATCATTATAGCACAATTGTATAATGACAAATTGACGATAAAAGTCGAAGAAAAAAAAAAGAATTTTGATTAATAAAGATTTATATATTTCGGTATATTAATGTCTACACATTATAAATCTTTGTCCTGTTTAAGCACTTCAATTAATGAGTATTTTTCGCGAAAACTGTACGTTTTGAACGCAGAAAGTATTATGCAAATACTCACGATCATTCACTTTCTTTGTTCCGGCCTTTCAACTTCCAAAATCTAAAAACATCTAACCTAACGGAAAACGACTCTCTTTCTCAGACTCCTACAGTTGGACTGCTTCTTTGAGCGAAATTACAGTCTTCATGTCTCCAAATCTCTGAGTTTCATGCGATCACCCTTAGTGGCTGGTCATTTGCTGACGCTAGTCTGGATAACATCTAACGATGGGATACTTGGGAATGTACAAGCAGACTCTGCGGTGAGGCGTGGCGTCGACTCTCAACTCCCTATCCTATCATCAGAACCTTTACCAGGGTCGCAATAACAAGATGCTGGGACTTGAAGATGATGGATTAAACAAACTTTTTGAAGTAAAAATTGATTTTTCAGTGTCCTTCCTGTATCTTCTACCCATACAGTTGAATTCAATCGTCTGAGACTGGGATACTCTATCATAATTCTATAATGAATAATTACAGGAACACTGTAGTCGGCGACAAAAGTTATCGGTTTATGTGATTTTGGCAAGAGAACGATAATTATCATAAAATTTATCTTATATGAATCGTTCCTTTACCTCTCAATAATTGTCATTTGTCTTTGTATCTTTTAACTATTCGAGATGCTGTCTGTCATCTTGAACGTTCACAATTACCTCTCGACGTTCAATTTATCTATACCAACAATTGTATCTATACACACTTAGTCATATATTTTACTTTAATTTATCATAAAAAATTATTTATACTCATAAAAACTTGTGTTTGTCCACGTCCTTTGTGTAAAATGTCCTGTTTTAAGTACAAAGCACATTCGTATAGTCGCAATATGACCATAAAATCGTCGAAAGCGACGGAAAAATAAAGAAATTGGACAAATAAAAATTAATGTATATCGCTATAAGCATTTCTATACTGTATAAATATTTGTCCTGTTTAACTACTTGAATTAATGAGTATTTTTCGCGAAAACTGTACGATTTGAATGCAGAAAGTATTATGCAAATACCCACGATCATCCTCTTTCTTTGTTCCGGGCTTTCACCTTCCAAAATCTAAAAACACTCGCCCAAACCGCCAAGAACTACTCTCAGACACTTTGATCCACCCCCACGTTACCTTTTCGCAAGCTCCGCAAAGAGACCACTCACGAATACGAAAATATAAATTTAAAATAGCACTTTTTGTGAGGCGAAAACGCGAACAAAACACGGAATGCATAACATTCTCCTCCGAGACCCCATCCTCACCGCCCCGCTCTCCAGCTGACGTGTTTTGTTGGGCCGACGGCGTTGCTCTCGACCAAAAAAAATCATCTTGAAGCTGACACTTACAGGTTTCGCATTTTGTCTCTTCCCGAGGCAATAGTACTCAACAAATCCCCTAAGACACAAGGGGAGAGGTATCGAATTTATCATTTGGGCCTTTTTTTGGAGAACGCCGCCATGCCTAAGCCGATAAGGACCTTGCAAGCTGGTTCTTTGACCATCTCGTGATTTGTTATTATATTGGGAGCGTTTTGGCGGGGTTTAATATGATCGAGCATCGGGTATTTGTGTGTAATTAATGAGTGGTAGGCTGTGCGTTTTATCTGAAGCCGCAATATATCTGGAGTTACACTGGTTTCTAATAATATTAATGGCTCCGAAAGGTCAATATTGGAGGATTACGTTAAATCACTACCATTAGAAGATTTAATTTATCTATAATTAGAAAAATTTTGATTTACAATATATAAGGCAGTGTATGTGTATCATAAATTCGCGATTAATGAATTGAAATGAAATGATAACATAGATGATGATGCTTTTTTATTAATATATTATTACTAGTCGTTGCTAACTAACAACTTTTCTCTACAGTGACTTGAAACTTGGTACTTCTCTAGGGAGACCAGTGATTCTCAACATTATTATGTAAAGTACATTAAGTCTTCATTTTTATATTTAGTGTACTATATTTAATAATATTTTTAACAAATTGCTATCATTTTTTGGCAATGTGTTTACTAAAGTGTCAGGAGTAAGTTTACGGGTTAGTGAATTGATGATTCAAAACCATATTTCAACTCTTGTAGTGCTCCAAAAAAAAAACCAACCAAAAACTGTTGACCAGTGAAAAGGCTATGGCTCAGATATTAAAAAGAAAATACTAAATCATGTAAATTCGAGATATGTCTATTTGGTCGAATAAACTATTTTCGAGAACAAAATTGTGGTCAGTTTACGGTTAAGATTATTTTTCATACTGTTATTTCTGCTTAACAAAACTGAAGGAATATTGCCGATATAGAAAAAACATAGTTAAAAATTACGGTTAATTATTTTTTTTTGTTAACAGTACAATTGGTTCATCATATATTTAAAAATTGTGAGCAGAGCTAAAAAGAAAAATAAAAAATTTAATCTAATGCTGTTTATTTACATAGTTAGTATTTTTACACAGTTATTCGTCTTTTTACTAGCAACCCAGTAAGACTAAATTATCCAATTTGGAAAAGATCCAATAAGTTCGAAGAGAATAACTGAAAAAAATTCTTCAACGTCAATATGACTCCACATATTATACAGAAATAATCATGTAATATGCGGCTAAAGGCTTCCAGTCAGTTCTAAATCATTTCAATGCTTGTTAAAATGTTTTTGAGGTTAAATTGCAATAACCAAATTGACATATGAAATCAAGCACAGCGAACCGCTACAAACAAATTAAATTGTTAATTATTAACTTCATCAAATAGCCAAAACGCTTCGATACCAGCCATTCTGAAACGTTACAACTACAAAAAATGGCGTTTGTTCGAACCGACCGTTACTCAAATTACCTTTACGGCTCCGAAAAAGCTCCCACAAATTCCAGCGACGCCCAAAAAATACACACGCACGCACACTAGTGCAACGCCAAAACGAAATTACCGTTTTCACTAGAATCCACTGGCCGGCCGAAGAATTTAATTTTATGCCCGGGGAAAATATATATATTCCAACCCCGGCCGCGCAATAAAAGCGAAAGAACCGACTGTTTCCTACGTACAAGGAAAAAAAAACTCCCAATAACCCAAAATATAATTTTGTTTCAGAAATAGAGCTTCGTCATGTTCTTTTTACTTCATATAGGACAGATCGACGATGCCGATCGAACACTGATCGAAGTGTTGTAAGTGTTAAAAACCAATAAGACGGGACAATGCATATCACTTAATACCATCGCCAGTGATCCTAAATGAGTAACTTGTAAAGCTTGACCTGAAAGGAGACTTGATGGAGAGTGAATACAAACCATGGCCAGGTTTACTTTACTCTGTGTAATTACAATAAACAATCCTTGATTTACGTATTTTTAAAATTATTTCATCTTTCATTATGTACTAACAGTATTGTCTTATAAATAATAGAATTTTATAAACATAACACTATATGTTCTTGAAACTAGAACTAGACTAGACCATTTAATCTAAAGTTAAACATTTATACATTGTGTGGTTTAAGTGGCTTCAATCTTCTAGTGTGTTATCCAGTAGCTGTATTGCTTCCACTTTGTTGTGATTTAGTAACCTTGTTTCACGTTTTAGGATGAAATCTTGGATAACTTTGTAAATATTCTTGACTTCATGGTTGTCGTGCTTCGTTGGTTATGTAGCGATAAGCATTGATTGAGGATTAATATAAGACCATTGTTTTGGCACCGCAACATAAATTTAACACTGCATAATGACTGCGTTGTTGAAAAATATTCATAGTCATTACCCTGAGAAACTCAAGCCCAAATAGGCTTATATACGGAAGAATGCGAAACTCTTAATTTTCTTCTTTTGAAAATACAGGACTATAGAAAATAGTAATAAGTTGCTGCTATGCTAGCAGAGACTCAAACCCATATAGAGTTTATTTTATTTTATCAGAGACTAAGTATGGGCCAATGGGCCTTCCTGCCCTTCCTAGGACTTCTGTGGATTTTTGTATATTTTGGCAATTTCGAATATTAATATAACTGCGATTCCTGTAAATATTTAAAACAGTGACTGCTTAAGAAAAAGAATAGCTAAAAATGTATATCAAGTTTGTTATTATTTAGTCGCAAAGTTAGTATGTGACAACTTTATTTACTTTCTTTATTAACAATGCCAAATAAAATACTATGGGACTTTGGTCAAATCAAATGTTGTTATGATCCAGGGACTAGCAGCATTACGAATTATGGAACCAATAATATTTTAACGATTTGTTTGTACAGCTACTTTTTGAGTTCCTATATTTATTATTATTATCATTATCTTTTTTTATTGTCATTTTTCTTAGTTTTGTATTTACATCTCTACTATTAGCGTTATTTTAGTCATTTGTTTCGCTTACTTTATCATTTTTCCGTTGTATTTTTATTTTTATTTTATTTCTTTAATTCTTTTATTTTAGGTTTTAGGATGAAATCTTGGATAACTTTGTAAATATTCTTGACTCCATGGTCGTCGTGCTTCTTTGGTTATGTAACGATAAGCATTAATTGAGGATTAATCTAATACCTTTGTTTTGGCACCGCAACATAAATTTAACACTGTATAATGACTGCGTTGATGAAAAATATTCATAGTCATTACCCTGGGAAACTCAAGCCCAAATAGGCTTATATGGAAGAATGCGAAACTCTTAATTTTCTTCTTTTGAAAATACAGGACTATAGAAAATAGTAATAAGTTGCTGCTATGCTAGCAGATGCTCAAACCCATATAGAGTTTATTTCATTTTATCAGTGACTAAGTATGGGCCATTGGGCCCTCCTGCCCTTTCTAGGGCTTTTATGGATTTTTGGGGCTGTTCTTCCAATAATGAAATATGAACTATGTATATTTAATTATACTATTTGTTTTTTTGTGGTAATTGTTAAATAAGTTTTGGTTCACCCACTAGTAAAAATGTAGGATGAGCTAAAAAAATATCAGTATTTGGTATTTATACTTGTCTATATAACTTATTGGTTCCTCTTGATCGAAAAGGAACCAGGAATCTTTTTAAATTAATTTACTGTCCTTATAAGTTAATCAGTGCTTCTATATAATAATCATTTTTTTTTACAGAAATCATTAATTATGTAATGGATTTGGATAAAACTAACTGCAACAGTATAGCAGTATATTAAGTAATTAAATATTGTCACAGTTTAAAACCATACGCTGCAACACGACAACAATTTAATATCAACATAAATCGGTACCCTAAACATGTAATTCTTGTTGCTGCAGCCCGACTAAAGCAACATACTTATTATTAGATAGCCGAATAAAAAGTCGCATGTTAATCTACATATTTACAGGCTCGCTGGTCAAAACAATAAATTTGTGGGTTCGTGGTCACGAAACCCGCGACCTCCTGCACAACCTTACGTTAATGGATTAAATCTTTCATTGTTGATTTAAGCGTTGTGATTGATCGTTTAATTAGTTGCTCGAGCTATGTTCTTAAAAGCTCTAGGAGCTTCAATAAAGTAATGGGTTGTGAAAAAATGTCAGTCCTCTAAATTAAATCGCATAAAGTATATTTGTAACCAACGTATATTTGTTTGTATTGTTAAAGTTTCGCTTTTGAGTATATGTTATTTCGTCGAAGTGTGAACAAAACATTTTCTCAGTGCGTTGAAAATGTCTGACTTTGTACCGAGTAAATCGCATTTGCAGGAAGTTTTACTTTTTACTCCAATTTTAAAAAATAAGGCGACTGAAGGTGATCGAATGCTGTGTGAAGCCTATGGCAAGTATATTCCGTCGATTTCAACATGTTAATACTGGTTTTGGCATTTTAATAGTTGTGATTTTATCACCGAAGGCAAAGTGTGTTCTGGAGAGCTAAAAATTGAAGACGAGGATTTGAAGGTATTACTCGAAGGAACCGTAACTGGGGATCGCTCTCTACTACTATTGGTGCATATGGGGCACAACAATGTTATTCTTTAGCATAATAACGGTCGACTATGTGTTGCAAAATCGGTGAAAATATACTTGGAAACATTAAAATGGGATGTCCTACACCACCCACCGTATTTACCAGACCTGGCTCTTTCTGATTACTATTGGTTCCGATATATGAGTTGTGACCTATCTGAGAAACACTTTACTTATTATGAAGATATCAAACAGTGAGTCAATTCATGGATAGTCTTAAAAGATGGGAAAAAATTAGCGGCAATCGATTGACAATACTTTCAATAAAATACATTGTACGCATTTTTCATAGTAAAGCTCCAAATTTATAAGTAATTTATAAGTCTAATAAAATCCTATATATTTAGTTCTTATTAATATATGTGGTATTTTGATATACAATCTCTTTCCAATTTTCTAGCTAAATTATTTCTGCAGCATCATAGAACTTTTGGTATCTCTGGAAAATTGAATATATTATATATTTGAATATATTTTATAATTAAAATATAATTTATCTTCGTAAAATTGAATCAAGTTATTTTCACAAGACTACTTTGAAGACATGGATAGATATACGTCAAGATGTATCTATCTACCTCAAGATTTCTTAAACAAGTGTTATTATATATTCCATAAATATCAATCTAAAGTATCATTAACTTTTCGATAAATATTCATCTTTCTCTGTTTTCAAATGTTTTTCCTTAGAATCTTAAGACGCTTAAGCTTAATATGGGCAATCAAAGTTCCCAAGAATAGATGAAGCTGTTTCCATGTAAAGAAACATGCACACGATGAACTAAATAGTTGGAATAAAATGAACTATATATATATATATATATATATATATATATATATATATATATATATATATATATATATATATATATATATATATATATATATATATATATATATTTATTGGTGATATATACTATAATTGGATAAAATAACGTCTGGAAGTAAGGTGAATCGTAAAACGATATATTATGCTTGTTCAATAAATTGTAAAGAAGAATTTTTAGAAATGTATGGAAAAAGCGTCCTAAAATTGTTACTAAACAAATATTGAGAACCTTTAGGTAATTTAATAACCTTTATTGTTCGCTTTATTAATATTTATGTGTATGTAGTTATTAATGTTGATTAACACTTGTTCAGAAAGTTATCAAAAACAAAACGCCATTACGTTAAGTTACAGTAAATATTACTAAATACAGGATCACTGTGAATTTAAGATAGGTTATGAAGAAAGAACATTATACGTTTTTACTAAAATTACATATTTTATTAATGAAAAATTCTCATTGTTTTGATGACGAAAAGGCATTATATAAGTGTTTTGTCTTTTTGTGTGTAAAGGCTTAAAATAAACATGTATCTAATAATGATATTATTAAATTATGTACTAGAGCTGTTTTCTGTAGGTTAATCCATACATATTTCATAAGATACGTTGTTTCAGACAAAGCAAAAACTGATATATTTTCATTGGGTTTTTTTACAACGAAAACGTAATCTATGAGTTTTTTCCCTTGGATTTTCCACGTAAAAATACCATTAATTAAAACTGAATCCCTCGACAAAACAGGCCATAATCCCCAGATCGTCCAGTTGCGGACGTCTGCTTCGCAGTGACATGGCAAAGAAGTAATAGCCGGCGAATCATTTTTCATACTTTTCTTTTTTTTGTTTCTCGGTTCTCGATCGTGCTGCGACGATAATTTGTCGTCGGTCATCACGTAAGTTGCTTCGGCGACTGTCAGCTCGTAACGAAGGAAGAAAAAAATGGCGCTCTATTTTATGTTACTTGCAGTCCAGGTTCTTTACTGAATTATGCTATTATTAGGATGTGTCTATTTTTATCATCGGGTATATATATTTATAAGATATATCTATGTAAAAAAGAGTAGCTCTTTGTTAGACTCACTAAAATTCGAGAATGGATGGACCGATTTGGTTAATTTTGGTTTTAAAATATTTATGGAAAGTCGAGGGAAGGTTTGTATGACCAGAAAATATGTAATAATTACGAGGAAAACAGTAAAACTAAAAATTTTCTTTTCCCATACTAAATGTCATTAATATTGTCTTCAATAGCTTCACTGTCACAAATGATCGACATTTTTGTCGGCTATCAGATATATATAAGTGTTCTTGGATATTTAAATCGTGACTAAAAGTATTGAAAACTGTTTAACACTACCGATCGATGTTATCGAACCGCCATTAGAATATATAATGTACTATTCAAGAATTCGTCAGTATTGGAGGTTTAATACTCTTCCACGGTTTATTTTCATACAAATGAAACTACTTTTTATAGATACATGTGTTGTATAATGTGAATATTAAGTGAAAAATGTAGTAACGGCAATTTCGAATATTAATATAATTGCGATTCGAGTAAATATTTAAAACAGTGACTTGCTTAAGGAAAAGAATAGCTAAAAATATATATCAAGTTTGTTATTATTTAGTCACAAAGTTAGTACGCGACAACTTTATTTACTTTCTTTATTAACAATGCCAAATAAAAGACTATGGGACTTTGGTCAAATCAAATGTGCGATGAGCTACGTCACGTACTAATAGCAAACACAATAACACTAAAACACAGTGTTGTTATGATCCAGGGACTAGCAGCATTACGAATTATGGCGCCAATAATATTGTAACGATTTGTTCGTACAGCTACTTTTTTATTTTCTATATTTATTATTATTATCATTTTCTTTTTTTATTGTCATTTTTCTTAGTTTTGTATTAACATCTCTACTATTAGCTTTATTTTAGTCGTTTGTTTCGCTTACTACATCATTTTTCCGTTGTATTTTTATTTTTATTTTATTTCTTTAATTCTTTTATTTCTAGATTTATTTATTTTTTATTTTCCTACACCTATGTCTTATATATCCCTCACCCCTTCCTTCCTCTTATCTTTTCGGCGATAGTCCTTAATTTCCATCTCATTCTTAAATTTCGGTTTCAAATTTAATTTTGTTCTTCTTCCCTCTAGTTCTTCCAATTTTTCTATATGTTATTAATGCTTGATTTTCTTGTCATCTCCCTCCTATTGAATATTTTATGGGTTATCTGATTTTTCCAGTATCCTTTTCTAGGTATTACTGAAATCCTGTGTGGGTTCCTTTTAAATTGCTGTCCTTTAATAGATCAGTTTAGTTGGCGATTGATCTATGTTGATCTACTATGGTGTTATTTATTCCTTTTACTACATTTAGTGTATTCCCATTTATTTTCTAATTTACACAATTCTTATATATTATCAAATATGTAATTATCAATGTAAGACACTTTGTTTAAACACTGCGAGGGGGTAAAACAATTGATCGTTTTCGAGATTCCTGCTGCAAGCTCGTTAGCGTTTGTCCGACTTCGATTTTTATGGACATCGGTTTCCGACAGGAAAGCCTTAATTATAAAGTTTCTACCGCTGGAGACTGCGCCACAATCCAATAAACTCGGAATAATCCGTGGCGTTACGTCAAAGTCGTTAAGGGCTAGGGTCGAAGACAAAATAAGTATTCTAGTTTCGGGTCGAGATTATTTCAACCCTTTGGCTTTATTATATATAAGTACAAGTTCCGTCTGAAGTAGAGCACTTTTGAGCTATTACAGAACAATGGACATTTATGACATAATATAAGTGAAGAAGGAGGATATTTCGTATTAACATTACTTCCTAACTTAAATATTATAAGGGCTATTAGTTAATTTTGGAAGACTTAAATACATTTACGTCATGTCTCAACAAACAACAACAAGATAAAGGTTTTACTTTTTTTACCTTTTTCTAACACGCTGACTGCCAACTACAAGTTAAATCATAGATAGCGTTCCTTTATAGGAAGCATACTACGAGTTATTTCGTCCTGTGGTTAATTTAGTTACAAAAAATAAAATTATAAGAAGAAACAAAAGAATATTAAATATTGAATAAAACAATTTTTGGGGATAACTATGAGATAGAATTAGAGTTTTTAATAACCTAATGTGTTTAAATCAAATTGTCATTTTAGGCCAGCTTTCTGAAAATCGCTGTGGCAGTCAACATTATGCTGACATTGCGTCAGACGTTTGATATCAAATTGAACGAGTTGACTTTAGAATTCAGTCGTATAGTGATTACCTAAATTTTTACCGTTTTTAATTAATTATATCTTGTTTGAAGGCGAAATCTCATTCTCACGTTCATTGGTTACGTAGCAATAAGCATTGGTTACAAATTTTGGGTAACTTTTGCGCCCAAACAGCTGAAAAATGCAGAGAAAAGGTTTTAAAGTCAATTCAAAGTTTCTGTTATGTTTATGGGTATTATATGCTGAGTAAATGTGGAAAAATCATGACAAATGTACTCAAAGAAGCGCAATTGCAGTATTTGAAAAATCAAAGAAGGTACATTGGTCGGACTTGATATTTGAAAACTAATGGTTGATGCAAGGTTTATAAAATGTTTAACGCCTGATGACACAGCAGCATGGGCATCGTTTCAAAATGTTGTTCACAACTTTCTCTTTGACCATCAAAAATCATCGGATTACAAGCACGTTATCGACAATTTATTGGAAAATTACTACAACAATGGATTTCGAGTGTCTCTCAAAATACCTTTTCTATATTTACATCTTGCTATATTTCCACAAAACTTGGGAGACACGAGCGACGAGCAAGGAGTGAGGATACACCAAGATATGATGAAAATCGAAAGGTAATAACAAGGAATTTGGGTCGAAGGCATGATGAGTGCATAAACTCAGTTCAAGTCCTTTTGTGATTTGTACTTTCTAATTCAAAAAATATTCGTTTACCGTCAAACATAGCAAAACAATGAATTTTTGCATATTTCGAAAACTAGAACCAGTTAAATAAAATTAGGTTGCTGATTTGGATTCAGAGCTTATAGTTCCTAATGTTCACTACCGTATATAATTGTGTAATTAACTGAAGAACTTTGGTTTGAAAGGGTTGGATTACTAGTTGGTGTGATGTTTCAGTGCAAAACCATATTTCTAACCGACAAGTATTAATCTAGTACAGTACAGACTAACTAGTACAGTTGTTTGATTTGGAGTCTGATCTACTCTGTTTCTTGTCTGACATGATGTGTTTGGTTCAAATACGTAAAAATGGACGAGGGAGAGTAGTTTTGATGACCAAACTTGAACTTTGCTTAAAAGTTCATGTTTTATTGCTTATGTCAGGATTTATTGAATGTTTTAAAATCCCGCAAATTCCTTTCACGACTCTTTATACATAATCTAAAGAAATGTCTTATTTATAACAAATATTATGAATTAAAATGTATACTAGTTTAGTCTAATATATTTTTCTGTCCTTGAAAGCAACCTAATATCTACTTGTTCAGTTTTTGTCTCTGATAAATATTTTTCCGTGTAATTTCGAAAACTAACTTCAACGAGCCCGTCTCCGAACACAGTTTGTTAATTAAAAACGAAGACCTTTGACAAAAAAATGCAATTTCGTGCGTCGGCATAATCAAACCGGTCATCCGGATCCGATTCAAAGAAGCAATCGTTTCCGACTCGATTTCATATTTCCCATTTTTACGGCCATTGTTTCCGGCCGTCAGTAATTTGTAATTCTGTCGTGTCATGCGAGGCCTTCCACCTACGTGTGTGTGTGTATGTCGGCCAGTTGTAAAATTGATCCCGGCGGAAATCCCGCGCCAGTTTCGTGGGATTCGTTCTCGTCGGTCTAATTTACGTCTAGATGTTGCAATTAAAAGTTTTTTCGTGCCTTTTGTTATCGCGAAAATTGCCCCCCCCTTGTTGAAATTATTTTATGGAATTTCTTCTTGCGTCTTTTCTTTTTTACGCATCGAGCATACAGCCCACATAAGTTCTCCTATTTGTCATTAAAGACGTTATTCCAGTGAAATATAGCTAAATATACCTATCAGTGAAAAATATGTTTGAAAGAAAGTTAAATTAAGCGAATAAATTAATTTTAAAGGTTTTAGAACAAATGGTGTTACTGTCTATTAAATGTTATCGAATATATTTGCAGCCAACTTCATATTGAAGGCTCACATAAATATATAAAAATGTTATTCTTCTGCGTCACAGTGCTCAGCAAATTCGGTGAAAGGATACTAGGAAACGTTGAAATGGGAAATGTTCCATTCTCTGTATCCTCCAGACCATTTTCCTTCTGATTATTACTTGTTGGAGCAGCGCTTAATGTATTATGAATATGTCATACCTGTCAAACGATTATTTCTACAAACTATACGAAAAAACATCCTTATAACTGAAATTAAAAATAATATATTTAAAACCTTTCAGCATAGTAACATATAAGTATTTCTGTCTATATCTATAAAATCTACCATATTCAATATTCACATAATATTTGAGAATATTTAAACATTTTTTAAGTGTAATATAATTGGACAATAAAAACCTCTGAAAGAAAGGATAGTACTAAATTAAAATATTACGAATTTGGGATAAATACCAAATTATTATTTATAGAAATATATGGGAAAATAATTCTAATAAATAAATTAAAATAATTTTTAACTTGTTAATTTTGATGATCTGATAATGTGATGAACAGGTATCAGACACAAAACTGTAATGTCAGGAATAATATTTGGTAATATTTCCGAGACGACATTGCTTTCGTGTATCTGTAGATCATTAGGAATTCTTCAGCATATAATATTTCTATATTATGGTAATATGTTTCTACTGCTGTCTATACCTATAATATTTAATGTACATCAAGTCTATTTACCATTTATTTTCCAGACTAAATAAAGATGCAATATTTATAGGAAATGTCTATTATTGAAATCTATTGTTGTGTAAAAACTATTTAGCCCATAAGGAATATAGTATAAAAACCGGAACAATATAAATAGCCAAAGATCGTTAAGTGAAATTCTATGAATTATAAAGATAGCGTCCAGACAAAAGCGTTGAAACCCAAGACTGGAATACTTATTTTGGCTTCGACATAGTTCCAGCTTCAATCCTTTGACGATTTTGACGTAAGGCCGGGCGCCATTTCCGTTTTATTACTGTGCCGAAAGGGAATTGACCCGAAATTGTGAAAACTTTATAATTAAAATGCGATCGCAAAAAACCAAAGACTAGAAGAACGAAACGACTAAAACTTTCAGTCCAGGCTTGAAATAATTGAAATATTAAGCTAGCCAGTTTCAGCACGCCGGTTTATTTTAATAAAAGCCTTTTAATGCTCTCAATCAATCAGAATTAAATGGCACAAATTAAAAATTCTTTTTATATCTATATTTGGTGCATTATGGCATATGATATTTGGGGTTATAATTTTATTATTTAATATTCTTTTAGTAGTCATAATTTTATTAAATATGATTCACCTTTCTCTAATATATATATATAATAAATATATATATATATATATATATATATATATATATATATATATATATATATATAATATATCTAATATATATATATAATAAATATATATATATATATATATATATATATATATATATATATATATATATATTCTCTAATATATATATAAAAACGATAAATTATGGATATTGAAAAAAATGTTTGAATTATCAGGAAAAATATAAGAAATATAGATGTCTTCACAACAAATAACTGTTGTATATGACTATCTTCGATTACATTCTCGAGATAAATAGTTTCAAAAACATTTATTACAAATTATATTAGTCAAGAGTTTTAAGAATTATATTCAGTTTTCATGAAGATATACGAAAATTTAAGGCTTCATAAAATTGTGGAATATCGTTTATATTGTAGTCATAATTTCTTTGAATATGATACACATTTCTTTATACATAATTCTTGGGTTTCGTTTCATAATATATCATATATATATATATATTCACTATATTTGAGGTGATCTTATGTCGAGGCAAATATTATCGTCTCTAACCCCAACAGATATATTACCTTAAACACACGACGTCATTCTATATCAATATTAACATCTAACCAACCCGGATGCTGGTTATACCTATTTATTTACACCCCTGTAATCTCCAATGCAGTATAGCGTCGATCCCCTTCCATATTTCATCATTAGATGATATATTCAACGAGTCCGGCGCCCGCGCTTATAAAACTCTCTTCTATTCTGCTAGAGAACGAATTCAATATTTATAAATAAATAGAGCCGAGAGTCTATTGAATAATGCAGCACCGCATAGTTGTTCGCGCCGAAGCTATTCCTTATTGAGCGAACTGGCTGGAAATATTCGTTTAATTTTATTGAGAATCTCGAGCAATTTTTATAAGAATGCAATGGCTGAACACGAAGAATGGTTAACTCGTTTTATAACTGGTAATTTAAGGCAATTTTCAAACATGGGCTCGACGTTGTGTATATACTCTGTGTAATTATGTAGATAAAATGAAATTAAGCTAACTTAGTTGGGATATATTCTACAAATAGATTTAAAAATTAGATAAAATTTTATAGGAACAAATGAAGAATTCCTGGATGGATAATCTTTTAAAGAGTTTTATATTCTTTATATTTTATATTAATTCTTGAAATTTTTTATGGGTTTTATATCAATATATAGTTCAGTATGCTACATATAGGCAGATATAGCGTAAATAATGGATTTAAGATAAATGAGTTTTGGAGTTACCGTTCGTTTTCATGTCATAGCTAATTTTCTTATGAAATATGTGAGAAGAGTTGTTTTATGCACAAAGATTCATGAACAATTCAATTAAAGACCTTCATAAAGCCTTTCATAAAGTCTTGTATAAAATAATCTATAATATATTAAGGATGTTAAGAGTTAAAAAAGAAGAAGCTTATATGAAGCATAAGCAGGAAAATTTAGAAACAGCTGCAGACTATTCTTTACTTACTCTAAAATATGCGACATACTAAAAATAGAAAATGTTAGAGATAATAGCGGGGACGTAGCCAAAACTCTAACTAAGAAAATCACGCGATAATTTTTTTTCATTAATTATATCTTACCTTCGATATGTTTAGTACAATCTTTATTCACAAATTAATTTATTACTACTATTATGTTGTACTTGCAATAAAATATAAGCAAGGCGTATATGGGATTAATACATTAGTATGTATTTTCCAAATTAGAATAAAACTAATCTACTTAAGCTAAACTTAAAAATATACTTATACACTAAACTAGTCCATGTGGTCCATTTAATTACGAGATCACGGTGCAGCTCTTCGTTGGATACGTAGCTATAAGCATTAGTAATTAATCGTAGAACATTGTTTTGGGTGCGGCGGATTACTAATTGATTTGATATTTTTGTGCAACCCCATGTTTGCACTCCATAGGTCCAAATGGGCGTTAAGATCGACAGATAAACCAATCTCGTTCATTTTAGATCAAGTTGAGAGTATTTTACGACTAATCAGTACAGTTGATTAACTTTGAGCCTAATCTGCTATGCTTTTTGTCTAACATTATATTTTCAGTTTAACCTACCATCGAGATATATTCCGAGGTATCAATTCTGCTTGATGAATCGGACATCCGTCAAGTGATATAATTAAATTTTTGTCAATTTGCCGCAACTCAAAATTAACATGGATAGTTTTGAAGCCATTAAGGTGTATTTTTCAGTATCTAGTCCAATTGTAGATGTTGACCGCTAGTTGTACTTGTTATATAACCTTAGACAGAGATACATCTTTTGCCTACAATCAAACTGTTCATATACCAACAAATATGAATGATAATATTATTAACATACAGTAATGATACTAAGTATCTTGATATGAATCTTGATGCGAAATTTGGAGGAGAGTCCATAAGAAAGACAACGAAGAATTGAAATTCATAAAAATATTTTGTTTATTGAGAACATGATTTAAATTATCCGTTCATAATAAGTTGCTGCTGTATAAGCACATACTAAAACTATAAAAAACTAAAAAAATTTATTAAAAAAAAAGGTGAATCACAAAAAAATTTATTATGCAATAAATCGTTTCATAAAAAATATTAAATTGGAACCTTTACGTATTTTATTTGTTAATTTTAACGATATGTATCTATATATAGACCGAACATTCATATTTACTATTCATATATACGATTTCGCCCTAATGTTGATCAATACTTGTTGAAAAAGTAATCAGAAACAAAACTGTAATGTCAGGAATAATATTCGGTAATATTTAGTACACGACATTATTTTCTTCTAACCGCAGGCCATAAGTATAATATCAGCAATTTCGTTCTAATATGATTAGGTAATTTTTTAAGAAAATATCGTTATTTATTCTTCTGTGAGTTGTATTGTACATTTCGTACTAATTTAACTAGTTCTAAAATTAAATTAATTAATATAGGGTATATACGAAAAATATATAATAGCTTGCCAGTGAATTCAGTAATTTTTAAGATTTAGTGTTAATAGTGTTTTCGGTTTGGTACAATGGAACTAAACCAATCTGAACATGTCTATGTCTAACACATTTTACACATTGTCTATGTCTATCCATTAGGTTTAGATCTACGACAAGGATGATGTTAAGGAACTCGAGTTTTCGTTTTTGCTGACAAAGAGGGAATTTGTCTGAATTACAATTTACAGATCCTTCAATCCAGATATATTGAAGGACTAAAACCAATTTACCTTAGAAGTACATTTCAATCAGGTCCAAAGCCGCGCATAGAGTGATTAGAACAGTCTTTTTAAGATTACTTTAACAGAAAATGGGAAAAAGAATTTTTATCAAGATATCCTCTCACACATATTAAAAATTAACAGTGTGTTCACCTATATTGATTATTTCGTTGTCAAACTATCTGAAAAATATATCGAACAACACAACATATTCTTTAAGAACAACATTGATTATTTGTTTCAGTTTGTTCCGGTCTACGTAACGTGCATATAAAAGTGCCGACAGCAGTAGTGCGGGGCCACGACGCTACCCTCCAATGCTTCTACGACTTGGAAGGGGACAAACTGTACTCGGTGAAGTGGTACCGAGGCGGCTGGGAGTTCTTCCGTTATTGTCCCAGCGAATATCCGCCGATCAAACAGTTTAAGATCCGAGGATTGAACGTGCGAGAGAAGGACTCGCGAGACACTCAAGTGGTCTTAGAGAACGTGTCGAAGGAGATTAGTGGTGCTTTTAGTTGTGAGGTTACCGCGGATCAACCCAGTTTTTTCACATACATGGAAACAGCAGAGTTAAAGGTAATTAACAACACTCCTCAAGATATTAATACAAGAAATGTTAAACCGACTAATTTTAATTGTATAGGTGGTGGATCTACCTAAGAAGGACCCATTTATCAGTGGATTAAAGACGCGATACAAATTGGATGATATACTAAAAGCCAACTGTACATCCGAAGGATCTCATCCAGCCGCTAACTTGACTTGGTATGTGAACGGTGTCCCAGTTGAAGAAAAATACGTTCACCATCAGCAACCCATGCTATATAATGTTGATGACTTAGTAAGGTCAGTATTTATATATTATAGTAAACATTATAATCATGACGAATTAATATACGTCTTAGTATTTTATATTTAAAAAATGTAATTAAAAATAGGAAAATGTTAATTACATTATATATATATATATATATATATATATATATATATATATATATATATATATATATATATATATATATATATAAATGATTCAGAAACAACAATAAATCAAATACAGTTTTAAAATATCTTCATACAAATTCAGCAAAGTTTCCAGGGAACCGAAGAGCGATATATCTAACAGGCTTGAGAAAAATAAAACCTCCGGTGTAGCTGGGCAAACGGGAATAACCAACTTTTGAATAGCCCCTAAAATAAGTCGTTAGGAATGCTTTCGGGTTAAGTTTAAATTCGAAACAGTACAAACCAAGTATGAAAAAAATATTGCTCACGTACGAACAAAGATAAATGAGAAATCAGAGCAAAATATATTAAACTAGTGTTTTGGGATATACTAACACACATATTAATGAATTATTATTAAAATTTCATCAGACTTGGCGCAGTGTGGTAGTAGCATCTTTATTGTTATGGTGCGTTTAGAGCAAATTTTGCAAAATTTTAATCTAATTTAAAGATCGAGAATGATGTACTATATATTTCTTGTGTTTTTCTTTATCTCATATATAAAATGCTTTTTTTTTCCACCTCCTGTTTCATGTTATCCATTTACCACTTTTTGTAGCCTATAAAACTGTTATTTTTCCTATTTTCCTTTATTTTAGTTTCTTGTCATTTTTAATAATTCTTTTGTTCCTTATTTTTCTTGGGGTTTCCTGGGGAAATATTTGTACAATTATTTCATTATTAATGGCTTGTACTATTTAGTATGTCTCTTTTTGGTGATAACGTACTCAGATACTATTTTAGTTTTATTTGTTTTCTATCTTACATTTTAAATTTTTGTTTCCTTTATCCTACGTCTTGGGGTTTTTTGTTTGTTTTATTCTCTTTCTCTCTCTCTCTCTCTCTCTCTCTCTCGCTCTCTCTAAATCTTTCTATTTCATCTCTCTCCGTCATACAGTTGAGATATTAACACCAAAATCATTGAGTGTGAACAGATGAACAAGATTAACTTATGAGAGAATATCATAGATCAGAATCGAATGAAAACTAACATATACCTCTATAACTAATGCACATACACTTAAATTACACATCAAATTATTTATTTATTACGAGTTAATTATAACAGATACACACTGACCTTTATTTTTACGTAATTATGCCGTTAACTAAATCCTTTGATGGCCTTTAAAAATTATTATTATTATAAGACATATACATTTTAATTATGTATGGTTGCTGCCTTGAAGCAGCTGAATTTACGACCGAATCACATAACTCAATATAAACTTATTCTTATAATTAAATCTCATAAATTGCGGCCTACCATCGTCGTTAGCAAACCTGGGAAATTAAAAAGTTTTCCTTAATTAGGACCGCCTCTCCGTTTTTTTTTTCGTTAAATAAACCTTCCGAGCTCTTATTTACCCGAAAAGTTTTCGGTTAGCTTTAGTTTTTCGTTTACAGTTCTCCCATCACTTAACATTATCAATGTGATATTTTATAGATAACGAAATTAAATATTCACGGAGGGTTCTTACCTGTTAAATTTTCGGAAACATCGTTTTTCAGTGTCTTGGTGACCATAACAAAAACGAAACAAAGCAGACGTGAAACATGATCACAAATGGGTGGACTATGACGTTTTCAGGTATGTATGTCCCCAAGTTGGGTTCTAAAAAACGTTTTTCTGAAACGAAAATAACATTTTAATATATCCGAATTTTATAGGCCACAAATATTCTCGTACGAAGTATAAACATTCATTTTAATCTTGATATAAAGGTACGAGATATCTACGCATGGGCTATCTTGGAAAATATATTCGGGCAATGAAATATAGCGTGTAACATGGACAATATTTATGTGTTTTTTTTAAAGAAAGGCAGCTAAAGAACAATTTTTATTATTACACTATAGATAGAATGATAATATAGCAAACTATTTCCACATGAATTAACAGTAAAAAATATAACAAACTTGCTTTTTCCTTGTGAATTCTTGCTGAAATAGAACTTGAACTTTATTTAGGGGATGGTTATAGGTGATGAAAAGTGTATCATATGTGGTAATATTGTGTAAAAAAATGATGGTGGAAATCGGGACTAGCTTGACAAACTGTTGTTTGTTCCACAGTAGCAAAATTATGATTATAAAAGAAAAGTGGCAAAGGGTAATAGTTCAAAATGTGACATATATAATTTAGTAGAGTTTTAAACTTATATGAAAATAAGTTGCTTTTCGGAAATAATAAATAATAGTACAGTTACTTTCAATAGAACTTTAAATTTTGTATAGAATATTAGAATTAGATATGCTTATTACAAATTTAATTAACAAAATAATTTATTACTACTGTTCTGTTGTGCTTACATCAGTACAAAAGTAAGACACATATGGATTAAATACATCAGCATACATTTCCAAAATTAAAATTAAATTAAAGTACTTGAACCAAAAATTGACAGTAACAAAAGTTCGTGCTGTTCTTTTCGCTTCAAACTTCTGATTGCCTGTGCGTTATCCAGTAGCTCTATTGCTTCTACGTTGCTGTGATTTGGCAACCTTATTTAGGATTTTAATGCGTAATACTGGATAACTTCGTAAATCCATTTGATTTCGAGATCATCGTGTAGTTCTTTATTCTTCGTAACAGCGAACGTTGTTTTGGCATCGCTGGATTACAATTTGGTTTGGTGTTTTAGTAAAACGCCATATTTGTACCCTATATGTCCAAACAGGCTTTATAATAGATTGACGAAACAATATCTTTGATCTTGGTTTAAGTTGGGAAAAACCTCCGACTAACTAGTGCAGTTATTTGATTTTGAGTTTGATATACTCTGTTTTATGTTTAAGGTATTGGTTTCTATTAATAACAAGCTAAAATTGAAATGGATGACGAGGTATTTCACTGATTCTACTTGAAGAATCGCAATATTAAGAATAAAGATTAAATTAAATTTAATGAAATGTCTAACCTAAACCTAAGCACAGAAATAGAACTATTCGAATTTGTAAGCTGTAGAGATATATAGCAAGTTCTCTAGAATAATGTATAGTCTATAATTATTTATTTTATAATTACATTTTAAATACTTTATTATCCGAACAGATCAGTACAATATTACGTTCGAACAGGAAATCTCGTATTAAACGTTGAAGCGCTACATAACCGATATGTGTTTTCGGCGCGAAATATCAACCGTGACATATTGATATGGAAATGGGGAAACGCGTGACACATCAGCAAAATCCCCGATGAATATAAAGGAGCCCGAAAAAGATCAAACAAATGTAGAACGAAAAAAAACTTCCTATAATAGTAATATTTTATCTTTACGACTTCTTGGATCCGTGGATCTTTTATAAAACGGGGATATGTGTCGGAAGGGCTCGAACATATTGCATAACAATGCAATTACATGAATATTGCAATATAACGGAGGGTTATATTCGCGTATTCTTCATGTGGTATATTAGATCTTGCTATATTTATTGCTGCGAAATATGCGAAAAAGGCTCTGTATCTGTGTATTGTGTTGATTAATGTTTTTTTTTTTTACTTTTTAGAAATACTACTCGTCGATTTATTTAAAAATTAATTTCGATTTGTTAGTCTCGGTAAAACTCGTGAAAGACTGGACAGATTTGGCTAATTTTAATTATGAGATATGTGTGGATGGCCAGGGAAGGTTTATATGGTGGCAAAATATAGAATGATTTCGAGAAAAATATTGAAATCAACAATTTTGTTTCAGCTATACGAAATGCCACTCTTATTGTAATTAATAGTCAAATGTTCAGTTGTATGATATATGTCAGAATGGATGAACCATAACGAAAAGTGATACTTTAAAAAAGAACAACAAAACTTTTAAGTTGATATATATTATAATTATTGTTGTGCTCTAATTGTGGGAAAATCTGGAGTTAAGGAGACAGTTTAAAAAGATGTATTAACAATATAATAAAACAATCATGAGATACTATATTATCAATTAAATTAATCTCAACTTGTTGGTCTACGAATTGTATTATTTCATTTATTTTGTTTTGAATTAATGTATTTAACTCCATGGGTAGACGCAACAAAATTCCCACCTATCTCAATTAAGTAGCATTAAGCCAAAATACGAATTATAAGTATCCTAACTAATACATATTTCTTTAAGTAAATGAACCACTTCAAAATAATTAAGTTTTTAATTGATGGCATTTTACAAACAACTTTTTAAAGGGCAACAACAAATTTGACTCTATATGTATTGAATGGCTTTCAACTTTTCATTTTCGTAATCATATTTACCTTCAATGAAATTTTGCCATCCCACCATTTGAACACATTTTGGGTTTAAACTGTGGGAAATATTTTCATGATATCTTCTGTTGTATTCCTGCAAAAACCTATATATATATTCACGAAATTTACACAAATAGTTATAAACCTTAATTCATAATATCTTTAAACTAGCTAACTTGGTTTGTTTCTGCCAAGGAAAATGAAGATTATTTTTATTTCTGCACATACACTGGATACTAAACACTTTTGAGACTGAAGATACATTATAATCAAATAATAGTAACTATAATTAAGTCACAAAAAAGCTTAGCGTATTTTATATCAAACAAAAATGGCGTCATGAACAAACTAAAACGAACCATAGAAACAAACAATCGCATTATAGAAATCAGTCAATCAAATGCCTTAGTAGGACAATTCAAATGAAGCAATCAAAAAAGTGGTATCTCAGTGTCTAGTCTAGAACTAGACGCTAAATGTTTATTTATCAAGAATAGAGTTGAAGTATGATGTGAGTGTTTATGGTAAAGAATACTTTGCAAATGTACTTCATATGTTTTATTATATTATTAGCAAATGAGAGTACAGTGATGCAATTAAAGTTACTGCGCGGGAAATTCAAAAAGTCTCTGACTAACTAATCTGAACGAAAAAAAAATTTCAAAGAAATTATAGCAATTGCATTCATTGGTATATACCATTGCTATCATATTTTTCAAAAAGATGAATGAGCCCTTTGTATGACCCATTCATCAAGGTGAACTCTAATTGGTCATCAGGCACATAAATCTCGACAAGATACGTAGCTGCAATCTATTTATCCATAGAGAAAAGATATTTAGGTATATCTTATGCAATGAACTTATTAAGCCACTAACAGGAACCTGGAGAAATCTTTTCTATAACCTTCCTTGATGTTAATAAAGGCTTTGTAACCATTTGTGATTATTCATTTTGTCTCCGCCCATTTTCATTTAAACTCCCTTGTTATGTAAACAAAAACAGGATATTATATCATTTTATTCCTAAATCAATCTTGTGGGCATGTTTCATTATTTCGTTTTAAATCCTCTTGTTGTACATTTTATTTAAAACTCATTTAAAATCAAAATTATAATCAAAAAGACCTATTCGGCTGTTTGTCGATCTGGTATTTGTAATTATTTGTTCGTTATGTTATTATGTTGTATGGGTGGGGCGAAATTCCCGGTACAATTGATGCAATTTCCTCTGAGTGATAATAATAGAACGATTATTTTCAATAAATACCGTCACTATTTCTGTTCGTTCTTGTGGCATATATATATCCATAATAAATTTGAACGTCACAAAACAACAGTTAAAGTGAAACTGAGCTGAACGTCACATAACCAACATGGCACACAATCAAAATGGTAGCGGAACTTTTGCTCCACCCTATTTATTACCACCCTATATTATTTCACAATAATTTTAAATCAATGTTTTTTTAATCATTAAACTTAGAATTGTAATTAACATATGGTTTTTTTTAGTTTTAATATATCTATATATATATATATATATATATATATATATATATATATATATATATATATATATATATATATATATATATATCTATATATATATATATATATATATATATATATATATATATATATATATATATTATCATACGATGTTATAATAATTATTAGTGTAAACCTTCAAGAAAAAAATCAACCAAAATAGAATTTAACACTATTGAATATCGGTTAATTCTATTTTCGATTCGCTATTTTCCTGCTAGTTCTAGACCAATTTATCCTTTTCAGCAAATTGCGGAATGAAACCTCCGAAATATCCGGGCATGCTGCTGGATTAGTTCTAACAAAATATTTTATTTTCCTCTGTCGCCTTCGCCAAATTGCCGTAATTGCTTTTCACCGAAAAAACTTCATTTTCCGATTTATAAAGACACAGTCTAATGGATGGTGTTTTTTTTTTCGTTATTGTCGTGTATAAAAAGTCAGGAACGCACGTGTGTTGTGAGTATTGACTAATCTAAAATAATGTATGTTATTTAGTTTTGTGTTTTTCTTAGAATACAACTTTATTTATATCAGTTTATTAGAAAAATTATAGCTTGTACATCTAAATAATATAGGGTTTTTTAGTTTGGACCTGTCAGCTTGAACGGCCTGTGACGTGACCTTATATTCGGAAGTTTTGTCGATTTAAACGACGAAAAAACAAAGTAACAATCTATACAACCGTTAAATGTTCATTTGACAATTCTCTACATTTTCTACTCAATATAATTGAGATATTCAGTGTATAAATCTGCTGAAGCTTCCAACTCTACTACCAAAGTCCATCAAACACTTTTTGAAATTTATAGTGATGTTGCTCCACCATATATCAATTGTCAAACTGGTTATTGACTAATTTTGTGGTACCTTTTTAAACCATTTTAGAATATATTTTTCCATAACGTATGTAATTTTTTTAATAAATAACGTCATTCTTCTTCCACCTTTTGCATCTAACTGGTCGAAAAGATTACAAAGTTTATTTGCCAATATATTATAAGATACCCTTATATCCCTGACTGCTTGTAGGAAAAGGGAAAGATTTTGGTTGGTAGAGGAATTACATCGTATAATCACGGTGAATCTTATGCGGATTTGCTTCAATCATTAAAATTGTTATTTAAGGACATACATTTGTTGAAATGAGAACTAATAAGAACCTCTCTGAATACTACAGCTTCTAAATGAAAACAAAGAATCAACATAATAAAATATACTTTTACTGGATAAGTTAAAATATATGACCTAAAAGGACATAAGCAATGAAAACACCAACATAATGAATAACAGAACTATAATTAGTCAAATAAGTAAACATAAGATTTTTTTGAGGAAATTAAATAATTTTTTTAAAGAAATTTATTTACTACTTTTAGTGGTTCTACAATCTACCCAATAGGCAATAAGTATTTCTTATGTTTATATTATATATATACATGGCATGTAGAAAATCACTTCATTAAGTGATCCCTGTATAAAATTCTATCTTAATTAATTAGTCTTATTTTAAAGTCTATATATGTCCAATAATCAGATCGGATGGTGTTAAACGCTTTAGTCTACGCACTATCACCTCGCATATTTAACTGATTAGTGAGTACATTGGGATGCACTGACATTCTTTCGAAGTACTTCACACAAACACGTTGAATTACACTCGTCATGGGTTTTAGAGGAATATCGCCTTGTATCACTTCATTTGAAACATAGTACGGAGGATCAACAATGACACGCAACACTTTATTTTGGAACCATTGAATGATGGATATATTAGATTTGCTATCGGTACCCCATAGTTGGATTCCATATGACCAAATAGGCTTGAGTATAGACTCATATAGCAATACTTTGTTATGTAATGATAGCTGAGATTTTCGCCCGATTATCCCGATATTTGATATAATTTAAGTCCCAATTGATCTCGTTTAAAAAGTATGTGCTTCTTCTAGGTTAGCCTTCGATCTAAATGCATATCAAGATATTTAAATTCCTCTGCATGGGGAGTTGACAATGAGAGATATTCACTGTTCAGTATTTGCCGCTGAACTATTAGCGATATTGAAAGCTTTATCGTACATCTCAATACAAACCTCTCGAATACTAAAACTCTCTCGATTGTTTCCTGGAACAGGAGTTCAACCATCCCCTGGTCACCGACTCACTGTCAATTATCCGTATCCTCTATCTGAATGGGATCAGGACAAGTTTACTGTGGATCCCTTTTCACGTTGGTATAACGGGAAATCAGCGCGCAGATAGTGCGGTTAACTCGGCAGTTTCATCTCCTCTTCCCATTACGGATGTTTGTGTTCATATCGACCTTATACCATTCGTATCTCGTTTCACAAATAGCAACGTACAATGTCGTTGGACCCAGGAGGCCAACCACAGCAGACTCTTTGAGCTTAAAGCTGATTTTTTCTCCTTTCTTGGCGTTCCTTCCCTTCGTCTCCATGATTAATAGATGATTGATTCGAGCTACTATCATTTTAAAAATGCCTTAACAGGAGAAAACACAGACAGGCTCCTCGGATGTTTACGAGAGATCGATTTTCTCCATAGAATCTAGCCGATGCTAAGTTTAGAGTTACTGACCAAATAACCATTACCACTTTCCTGTGGGTGCTAATATGTGCTGTCTGGACAGAACCTCTACTTCGTTATGGTTGTGTTTATAGTACTGTATTTGTGTTTCTTTTTAAATTGTATATACACTATTTATTCTTTTAAGCCCCTTGTTTGTGTTATTAATTTTATTTTTTTATTTATTATCTAGTCGCTAAATGACGACAACCGCCAAAGTGACAAGAAAAAATATTAAAAAAAAACAGAACGGGACAGAAATTTGTTGAGTCGTAAGATACGATAAACCTTTTGCTACGCTTCCGCGAAAGAATTAAATCCGGAATATGCTTGTAATGCTACTTTAAGACATATAAGTCTCCTAGTTCAATCACTGAACCAAGAATAAGCAAACCACAGGGTCCAAGCATCAATTTGTTAGGTTTTGTGTGTAGCAATCCAAAAATTCTAGTCGAATTAAAGGAAAACATTTGTGAAATAATGTGTATATTTTATAAATTTACATTTTAACGTATTCTTGTTTTTTTTGTAATTTTTAAAAGTGAACGTTATAATTCTGATTACCAATTTACAGAAAAAAAACGAACTCATTTCATATTTTGACATATTTATAGAACCTTATACAACCGTATAAAATCGCCGTTTTTACATAAACATAATATTTTGGTATTCATTCGGCATACGTATATTTCGGTTCAAAAGCCTTGGTTGCAAGGTTTTGCTTGTCGTGATCAAAGTTGGAGAGTCATACAGATAAAATATTACCCGAACATACGTATATAAAAAAAAAACGAAATTCCTGCCTGCTTGCGTAGTAGTCCGATATCCTTTAGGAATATTTACATTCAGTTGGGATTTCGTCAATGTGTAACGCACGAAGCTATTTCCATATCAATATCCCGGGACTAATATACGGCTTTTTATTCTGAATAACATGTTCTATCAGTTTGGATATATATATATATATATATATATATATATATATATATATATATATATATATATATATACATATATATATTATATATTAGTGTTGGGAACAATCGACTATCGACTGTTCAGTAGTTGACTGCTTTTTACTATCGACTATTTCAGTCGATATTTTTGGTTCGCCTGTTTTTACTAGTAATTCGGTCCGACTGATTTTATTACTATTTACTATCGACTGTTTCAGTCGTTTACTTTTAGTTACTATTTTCGGTTCTACTAGTTCATTCGGCTGATTTTTAACGTTATGGACTTCTGTCCTAGCCGCGACCTTGAAAGTAATGCGCGGAATTTACGCTTATATAGATTTATATGTAATATCTGTGGTTTTATGTTTTTTTTTGTAGTTTTCTTGTGAATAACTATATATTCTAAATTAATATAGCAGCATTTTGGAAGGCTAGTTTGAACGAGGGCAAACAAATTCAATTGTAAATGATAAATAGTAAGATACTTTTGACTGGCATAATAGGTAATATTTTGGACTGGTATAATAGGTAATACTTTTTTGATAAACTTTCACGAATTTTGTCCAAGCGTCTTGTTTGTCGAAACTTTATTCCTAAAATCTTGAAAACTAAAATTAGGATTCAAAGGTTTCAGAAATTGCATAGATTCAAAAGATTTGAAGAATTTTTTACAGTAGCAGTTGTTAATTTTTTTAAAAATATTAATCGTAAAGAGGTGAATAAAGTATATTAAATATTTGTAATAAATACATTTTCTGATAGGAAAACTCTACTTTAATATTCAACAATTTATTTTGTTGGCTATTAAGAAGAGCACCACAGTTTTCATTTGTTAACGAATGGACTATCTTAACAGAATATGTTCAACTTTTAAAACCCATTGAAATAATGACCACCGAGTTATCTGGTGGAAGATATCCCAACGATGTCTTTAATTTTACGGTTAATAAGAGGACTGCAACAAATCCAGGATTTTAACAAGTGGATGGGGAAAAATGGCAAAATTGTCTATTAGATGTCATCAATAAACGACTGGCAATTTTAGAAATGAATACGATATGCGCAAAATCCACATTTTTAGATCCTAGATTTAAAAAAGCAGGATTTGGTATTGCAAATAATGCTAAGGCGATACAAAAAGTTATCACAAAAGAGGTATCTTCCATTCTAACTTCAAAAAATACAAATATAGTTCCACAACTCGAAATTCAAAACAAAACTACTGACCAAAAATGTATTGACATCTGGAGATATTTTGATAAAAAAAATGGCTAGAATGAAACAAGTAATTACTCCAAGTACTGCAGCAACTTTACAGATTTAGCAGTAATTGGAAATTCCATTTATTGGGCGTTTGGAAAACCCATTGGATTTTTGGAAAACCTAAAAAATGAAACTACCTGAATTATATCAGTTACACGTAAAATATTCCTCTATACCCGCAACATCTGTCCCCTGGGAACGAGTTTTTCCAAAATCTGGGCAAATAATTAACGATCGAAGAAATCATGAATCATGGGAGAAAAGTTGAAAATGATAATATTCAGAGTAATTTAAAAATATTTCCGTTCAAAAAGAAATAAAACTTTTACTTAAAAAGGGTTTGGTAGTTATTGTACTATCATTTTTAGGTTCATCATCGATTAGATTTTTCAATGATTAGGTATACGTTTACATTTTATTTAGTAGATATGGTTATTGAAAATCTTTAGTTTTTAGGTTTTATTTAAGTTGTATTGTACTATTTATATTTATTATACCATGTTATTTAAAAATAGCAATATATTAAAACACGATAAAACATTTGTGGTGTTATTATTCTATTTATTTTTACACATCCACAGAACATTCAGTACGATTTGCCTTTTGCTTCTAAATATGTCTTTGCCTCAGTTTCGGCGATCACCTCTTCATTCGGCAAAAATTTGTTCCCTGCGAACATTCTCTTGAGATCTGAGAACAGGAAATAGTCGCTGGGGGGCAGATTTGGAGAATACGTTGGATGAGGAAGCAATTCCTTTTTTCCAAAGAGAAATTTCTTTTTATCCATTTTTTTTCATAATAACAAAAGTTGCTTCACTCAAAATGCTATAATTCACAAACTAATGATCCAATAGCTGTCAAATTTACACAGGCATCTTTTGAGGGTAAGAGCTAACTAAAAATGTATGGATTTAGTTCTACTAGCGCCATCTATGTGTCAGGCCGGGGACTATCCAATTGACCTGTTATCTATCGTCTATACTGCACTCATCGATCCATTAATTTCTTTTGAAATAGGAAAGGAAATAGGAATAGGACAGGAAATAGTCGCTGGGGGCCAGATTTGGAGAATACGTTGAATAAGGAAGCAATTCCTTTTTTCCAAAGAGAAATTTCTTTTTATCCATTTTTTTCATAATAACAAAAGTTGCTTCACTCAAAATGCTATAATTCACAAACTAATGATCCGATAGCTGTCAAATTTACACAGGCATCTTTTGAGGGTAAGAGCTAACTAAAAATGTATGGATTTAGTTCTACTAGCGCCATCTATGTGTCAGGCCGGGGACTATCCAATTGACCTGTTATCTATCGTCTATACTGCACTCATCGATCCATTAATTTCTTTTGAAATAGGAAAGGAAATAGGAATAGGACAGGAAATAGTCGCTGGGGACCAGATTTGGAGAATACGTTGAATAAGGAAGCAATTCCTTTTTTCCAAAGAGAAATTTCTTTTTATCCATTTTTTTCATAATAACAAAAGTTGCTTCACTCAAAATGCTATAATTCACAAACTAATGATCCGATAGCTGTCAAATTTACACAGGCATCTTTTGAGGGTAAGAGCTAACTAAAAATGTATGGATTTAGTTCTACTAGCGCCATCTATGTGTCAGGCCGGGGACTATCCAATTGACCTGTTATCTATCGTCTATACTGCACTCATCGATCCATTAATTTCTTTTGAAATAGGAAAGGAAATAGGAATAGGACAGGAAATAGTCGCTGGGGACCAGATTTGGAGAATACGTTGAATAAGGAAGCAATTCCTTTTTTCCAAAGAGAAATTTCTTTTTATCCATTTTTTTCATAATAACAAAAGTTGCTTCACTCAAGATGCTATAATTCACAAACTAATGATCCGATAGCTGTCAAATTTACACAGGCATCTTTTGAGGGTAAGAGCTAACTAAAAATGTATGGATTTAGTTCTACTAGCGCCATTTTTGTGTCAGGTCGGGAACTATCCAATTCACCTATTATCTACCGTATATACTGCACTCATCGATCCATTAATTTCTTTTGATGTTACCAGCATTCTAGGGATTGCAAGCGAATGCCAACGATCCTTCGTTGGCCGTCGTGAAACAGTATAAACAGAACTAGAAATATCCCAACAAACCCATTCATTGGATTTCGTTGGCCCGGTCTGTACGCAGCATTAGATGCAGCATTGTACTATAGTGTTAAAATAAATTATATTTGATAGCGTTATTTTGGTTTAATTGTTTTATTTATATTTTATGTCAAGTTACATTTTAGGTTGTACGTAATATTTCACAATAAACTTACCAAACAATGTTCACGATCGTTACAAATTAGGAAACTATATTTAGAAGAACATTTTCAATTAAAAAACGATAAAAAAATCGCATACATTAACCAGAATTCTCCTGTTTAAGTTCGAAATAAAGCTCCGATCGGCGTAATTGAATCGCCACAGCCACTATTTAAAATTCCTGTCGAATTTTTTGCCGCCTAAAGATTCCGAACGGCGAACCAGGGCCAGACCTGATCGAAATCGCCCGCAAAAAACTTTTAATTAGTTTCGGATTTTTTAACTTCCCGGCACTAGTCCGTAACTAGTGTTTTGTTTTTTTTTTTCATTCTTCGGTCGTCGTTTACTTTTTTTCCTGCTGTTGGAATTGTGAGGCTACGGATTTAGGACCTGTTCGAAAGTTTTCTTTTACGGTTCCCGGCCGCCGTACTTGGGGCGACGGGTATCTCCGGGGATACGGTGACGGAGACGTATTGCATTTCTGTGGAAAGCTCAAATTGATATAGGTAAAGTGTTTCGTAAGTTTGCGGCGGAATTTTTAACTAGTTGCTAGTGCCGCTTAGTTTCATATTCGCTCTCGATTGTTCATTAAAAATGAATCGAAAACAAACGTAAATTTATAGAAGTACTGTAATGTAAGGTTAGGGAAAAAGTAATGTTGGCTTTACTTGAAAAAACCACGGCATACCATAGTAAAACATGTTTTTTTGGCAAAATTAGTTATTTTTATTCAGCATAATTCCCTTCATGGGTGATACATTGATTATAGCGACCCTCCAACTTTTCAATACCATTTTGTAGTACGATTTGTCCTTTGCTTCAAAATAGGCCTCAGTTTCGGCGATCACCTCTTTATTCGACGAAGAAATTCTTCCCAGCGAGCATTCTGTTGATATCTGAGAACAGAAAATGTCGCTGGATGTCAGATCTGGAGAATAGGGTGAATGAGGAAGCAATTCGAAGCCCAATTCATGGATTTTTGCCATAGTCATATACCTGTGATACGGTGACATTGTCTTGGTGAAGCAGCACCTTATTTTTCTTTAAAATCTTTTTGATGGTCCTACTTTTTTCAAGGTAGTTAATGAAAATGATTCCATGCGCATCCCAAAATAGAGAGGCTATAACTTTTCCAGCCGACTGTTGCATTTTCCCACGCGCTTTGGAGCGGGTTTATCGTGTCCAGTCCACTCGGATGACTGTCGCTTGGACTTTGGAGTAAAATGATGGAGCCATGTTTTATTCATTGTCACATATCGACGCAAAAACTCGGGTTTATTACGCTTGATCATCTTCAAACACTGCTCCGAATCATCATCTCGTCGTTGTTTTTAGCCAAAAGTGAGCTCGCGCGGCACCTACTTTGCACAGAGCTTTCTCATACCCAAATATTCGTGAATGATATGATGTACACGTTCAATTGGTATTTTTAGAGTGTCTGCTATTTAATTCAATTTTCATTTACGTCCATTCAAAATCATTTTGTTAATTTTTTAAATGTTTTCGTCGGTAACAGCCGTTTTTGGGCATTCGCTGCGTTCACCGTCTTCGGTACTCTTTTCACCACGTCCGAACTTAGCATGCCAATCCTTAATGGTTGGTTTTTCTGGGGTAGTGTCCGGAAACTCGGCATCAAGTCAAGTTTTTGCTTAAACTGTGTTTTTCCCTTCAAAAAACAATATTTTATTAACATGAGAAATTCCTTTCTATCCATTTTTTTTACAATAACAAAAGTTGCTTCACTTAAAATTCTATAATCCACAAACTAATGATGCGACAGCTGTACTCCTTTTACCAACAAAGGTTTTATCTGGACTGAACCTACAGTTTAACGTAGGCTCCGAAGCACGATCCTCAGCATTAAGCCTACCGACTGGCGAATGACCAACTTAGAAATCATCCCAGAAGACATCCGGTCTTACCCAGCCTGGTTACTGGCGTGACTGGGATCACTTTCCTTGTCGTATTTTACACACTTGCCTAGGACAATCATAAACATAAATTTACGACCGTGCCCCAGCAGGTCCCATTGCATTTACCAAGCAGCCTTGAATATTTCTAAAACTAGCACTAATGTAGAAAAACCGGCTGTTGATTTGAATTCAGTACCCCCATTCTTGGTTGCTCGGACCCGAAACCGTATATACTTAACATATTTAATTAATTTTAACAAAAGTATAACAAGAAATAGTACCGATTGTATCGCAAAACCGATTCTTTCGACGAAAGAAAACCTATTCGGTTTCAATGACGTTCAACGAACCTCTGCAAAAAAGCCACGAACACTTTTTACGGCGTCAAATGGCGCGAATAAAGCCCGCCTAAGAAAAAAGCAATAAAGAACAGGAAAAAAACGCATAGAAACAGGAGCCCGGCAATCTGCCGCTGTGGCGTTAGCCTCGTCGCTTTTTTTTCTTCCTTGTTTAAATATCATTTTTCAGCCAGCTATCCACCGGATAAGTGTGCGGGAATTGTTCATTGTGTCTGTTAAGGCAACTGTCGCTTTTTATAAAATGACTAACGCGGGAAGAAGCGGCCCGAAATAAAAAAACATATATAAATTATAGCGTAGTCTGTTCGCCCGGCCTACTTGTACCGTCTGATGTTTTGATATGCGTTTGTTTCGGTGAGCAATTTTTACTTGTCACTTTTATTTCGTCGGTTTAGAAATAGTATATATAGCGTTCCTATATGTTGACTTAGTAATTAATTTATATTTGGTGGAGTGAAAAAAAATTAAACACTTATTTATTCATTGCTGGTTGGAATTATATCCAAGAGGGTATCCAAAGTAGCAATGAACTCACGTCATCTCATTTTATGACGTTTTTGACAGTTAGTTTGCTTTAGCTTTGATGTATAACAACAGTCTAATATAAATAAAATAATGGAACAAACGAAACTCAAACATAAATCTTTTAAATTCAACAGTAACATTTCCTACAGCTATCATATATTAATTATTTCCTCTCTCATCGCCCTGTCTTAGAAATTAGCAGTATTGAATCAGATCATATCCGGAAAGTTTTATTCAAGTGAATTAGTTAGCTATTAATTTCGAATCTAACATTTATTCACAATTCCATCATTTGTTGATTTCTTCTCCAATGTGTTTGATCGAGTTCGTCTAAACCGAAGGTGTTATTAAACATTCCTGTTTACAGCATGAAGTACAATATATCTGCAATTAATTATTAATAAATGTTATAACTAATAAAACCTAATCAACTGTTATTCCAACGTTTACTTTTTCCATCAATTTTTGTTGTCATAACACTATTTTTATTATAATCTTGCCATAAGTGACCAGTGGGTATATTGGTGCCATTCTGAAATATCAATGTTTTGTTTAAATGCATAAATTGAAGTAATAAGTCTTCCTTTATTTTATTATATGCTTTTGAAAATTGTATTCTTCTAAAAGCAATATCCGGAAGGTCCATTAGACCTCTTCTATACTTTTCAGACTAACAGTTTCCTTTGAAATAATTGTATTACATTATGTTTGTATTGAAAAACTATGTTACAACTACTATACATTTCACATATATTTATTCTCTGATAGAGCTAACATCAAGCTGATCCTCATTCGTCACCCACTTTGAATGAGGACGGTTTTTTTCGGTGAAATTACGATTAAATGTTACATTTTTAATATATTTCAGTGACCGTGTCTATACTAATATTCAGGGCATTTGCAACAAGTTAAAAATATTTTCAATAAAAGTCTATATTTAATATTTAGCAGTAAAAATGCTAGCAGACGCAATATGTTCTGTCTGGCTTCGGAATTTTCATTCAGAGTTATAATAAGCAGCAATTTGAAATGTATTAAAACAAACAAATTATTAAAATAATGTTTGCCGGGTTACAACCTCATATCACTGTTGATTTGAAGAATTTTACATACTTCTGACAACCGGGCGACTTTGACAGGCTAATTCAGTTACACGTCCGAACTTATCAGACAGCATTGTGTCTCTTTTTAACTAGAATGAAATGACAAGGAAAATATAGCTTTTAATATAATATTCTAAAACGAATTGACAAATTGCGATAGGCAATACATTAAACATCTTGATGACGTATGTACAAAATTTCTTTGTATATACTATCTATACATTTTCGAATAATATGATATTTACACACAAGAAATATATCTGTATCTAGGAAGCCGCAGATTCCCAATTAGCAATGGCATTATAATTGGGCGTGATATATTAACTTAATCCAACGAGAGCGTCACGATATCATCGAGCTCTAAATTAACTTTGGGCCGTTTAGAAGCCACCAGTAATTCTCTCTTGGGTAGGATCGACCTTTTTGTAAGCAAGGTCCTTTATCGGGACATAAAATACATATTTATGCAGACAACCCCATGGGGGGAGGCCTGTCTCGAAAGAGCATCGCTGTCATCGCCACCCTCCCCAGAAACGCTGACTCACCATCAGCGGTTGGGACGTGGATAATTACGAAAGAAAACAATCACCAACCTATAGAAACATTTGTTGTATTGAAAACGGTACTTTTGGGGTGGCCCGTTAATTGACATTTATGTCCCATGAAGATGTTTATCCATCTTTATTTTATCAGCTCAAAAATAACAATATCTGTATATTAATTTAAGATGCTATATATATATATATATATATATATATATATATATATATATATTAGTAATATGTTATTTAATTAATTAATTAATTCAATTATTAATCTGTAATTTTTGTTAGATAGACCTCGCTGTATTACAAGATTAAATGGGTTGATCCTTTTGAGTCTATATCCTGCTCGAGTAATTCAAGAGTTGTTACACTTATTACGATATTAAAATAAGATTGTAGTCTCTCTTAATGTCTTTTTGAGATCCTCTTGATCTCCTGAGTAACATTTCGTATCTGAAGGTCTCGGTGTAAGTAAATATCATTTCTATGGTACCATTCTGGAAAATTTATATTTTATTTATGTTACTTTTTACGGTTATGTTGGTTAGGTCGTATGTTTCGATCTCATAATTGTCTTAATAAATTCTGCATGTCGATATAGGTTTCAACGCAGTCTCTTATATTTCAAATCCAACTCTTTTTCTTTGTTTGTGCTCCTTTCATTCTAAGATACTTAGTATACGTATATTCAACTTGATTTAAAGTTGATATATACTATATCTTCTTCTTTGTGTTGTTATTTATTCAATTTCTTCACTATTGTTACCTGCAGAAGGTATCACGTAATCATCAGCAGATTTTGTAAAGTAGATCTTTGTAAGCTAGATCTGTCCTTTAAACATTCAGGCTGAAAAGTAGGACTTTAGGAGTTCAGAGTATTGAAGGTAACATTTTCTGTAATTTGTGGCATATTAAACCTTGTTTTAGCTTGAGCTACATCCAAAAATTTAGCTGATCTAACTTCTATATGTTTATACAATTTTTCAATGACGTCTATGATTCCATGAATCTGACCAATGGTTGAATGTTTGTTGATAAAACAAAAACTAATAGAAAAATACTAGATTCTTTCTCTTTATAATTGTTTTGTTTTCTATTTAGCAGAATGTTTTTAATTATCTTAGCTATTATCGACAGCAATGAAAATTTCTGTAAAACTTTAAGTCATTTGGGGATTTTCCTAGCATTCGAGTCATAAGAATTTCAACAATATTTGAATAATAAAAGGTTTCTTCTATCTATCATATATATTACTTCGTACAAAATAATGTTGACATAAGTTGTACATATTTGAAACCAGATTTTATGTTCCAATTTAATTTAATTTAAACTTTTTAAAACCACAGGAAACTCTGTGTTATGTGGGTGGCAAATTCGCCAACAATAGAACAAAAATAAACATTCGAGAACGATTTCAAAAAGGATTAAAAGGATTTTGTGTGTTGTTTCATCAATATCGTCAATTATTGTGGGATGCAAAATAACTTTTGTTCGTGGATTACCTCCAAACCAGTAAAACAATAATGTCCCATTATTATTGCAACATTTTGGGTCAATTTACCGCAAAAATTCTCCAAAATTAAAACAGAAGAAAATAAAATATTTTCGTCAGAATAACGGATCTACTCATGACAGCAGAAACAACTACAAGAACCAAGGAAATATTTCCTTACCCAGCTACTTTTCTTGTCTTTGTTACTTCCCACAAACTTACAAAATAATGTCCATCAAGCAAAGAGACAAAAGCAGAGTTGTTGAAATGAGTATATTGAAGTTATGGGAAGCTGAAAAATAGTCCTTTTTACATGCAATTTTAAATTACTTGTTGATGATGTTGTTGTTATGATAAAATGATTGTTGTTGTTGTTGTATAATGTTGTATGTTGGTATGTAATTTTATTGCGTTTTTATTGAATTTGAAGTTAAATTCTTAACATTTCTCCGTTGCCAAAAATTAGTAACGTGTGTCATAATTAATAAGTACATTAACGGTTGTAAAATTTGTAATAAATATATAGATTTTATTTTCCGTTAGAAAAAACTATTAACATGCAGCACTACCTAACTAGTGATATAAACTGATTCAAAATTTTATCTAAATATTTTTTCACCGGCTACAAAAATAAAAATGAGTTCTATAGGATATTGATTAATAGAAATATGCTAGAAGGGCAAGCAAGAAGACAACGAGGTAAGAAGGTACTGTATCTATTGTACACCAGTAATATTTCAGATGATGAATATGAAACAATCGCAGCTTTTCGTGATGATACTGCAGTTTTTTCCATAGGAACATATCATAAAAAGGCTGCTGAAAATCTTCAAACCTCCATTCATAGAAGTAACACAATTCAAGCGAAAAGAAATCTCACTTTACACGTAAATTTTACCAATAAACAGAAGGAGTATTTACCAATTTGTATAGATTATATCAATATACTTTTTGCTGATTCAGCTAGACTTCGCTAGAAAGTTCATGTTCAAATAACTCTAGTATGAGAAGAGATAAAAAGAACACTAAACTAAAGAAAATATATTAGTTACTTCGAAAGGAAGAAGAAATTCAAGAGCAACATCCAAGTTATAAAATGTTTAACAAAATAAACAGCAAATTGAAGAATTGAGGAACATCATTGATGCATCCTGATACTGACAAAATAAAAACATCCGTAGTGGCCTTTAAATAGATAATGTTTACCAAACTATCCTCAAATTTGTGAAGGCGTGAAGTGTGAAGGTGAAGGTCGCGGCTATCCAGTAAGAAGAAAACCTAGCGAGAAGAGTTAAGAAGATGAAGCCTCATAAGCTAGTGAAATAGTGCTAATGCAAAGCAGAGTATTGTGCAGATTGTGCTACATTTTTACTTTAATATAGTTCAGTTACTAGAAAACCTTAGTTTAATTACCACTAGCGACCCGCCCCGGCTTCGCACGGGTGCAATGCTGATACTAAATTAAATACACTACAGAAAAAATATGAACGTTGTATATAAAAGCATAGCGGCCCGCTCCGACTTTGCACGGGCATAAAATATATATGCCTATATCACTCAATGAAAACATGATTAAAATCGATCCAGTATTTTTGGTTCATTCATTACTGCCCTTGGCCTGCACGCATTAAATTGGGAGTAAAACAATTCCTCTTCCCCTATACTTACTATGAAGATTTCCTGCTATCTTTGGAATATCTAAATTCATACAATTTTTATTACATTACACATTTTTAAACGCAAATTTTAAATTTGTAATATCTCCGAAAATATTTGTTTAATTTACATGCTGTAAGGAACCATATTGATCTATATTAATTGCACACTGTATTTAAGGTACTTAATTCGATAAGGATTAATGCCGTATTGCTTAAAATAGCTTCGTAAATAAGCCATTTTCTCACGTAAAAAGTAAACAATAAAAATGGTTAATGTGGGTTATCCCTAAAAGATAAACATATACCATCGCGGACTTTTTTGTAGATCCTTTTATGGTGTACAATACTGTAGTACATTAATTTGATCTAACTCGTAGGGTTAGGCAGCGTTTTTGCTAATTGCTAAATAAGCCTAAAAAAATAGGTTAATTTACGACATCACGTTAGAAACCTCTAAAATTAGCAATGTTGTCTTAGTATATTATGAATGTGTTATACATATAAACCTTCCTCTTGAATCACTCTATCTATTGAAAAAAACCGCATCAAAATCCGTTGCGTAGTTTTAAAGATTTAAGCGCACATAGGGATATAGGGACAGAAAAGGCGACTTTGTTTTATACTATGTAGTGATGTATTAACTCAAATTTAAACAAAATTGCTCATTGATCTATAGAAAAAATCAGATTCTAATAGAATTAGAAGACCTGTAAATGTTACGCTGTTTTGACTTGGATATATTTAAGTATCAGAAACTATACAGAAAGCAACGTCATCCATTAGTCACACCTTTAAAAATTGAGTATTTTGTGTTGATTTTTCGCTTGTTAATGGTATTTTTTTTAACATACACAGAAAACGATCTTCAGAAGTCAGCGACCTCTAGCCGGGATTTGTATGGCGTTATCGCAGCTGGCCGGGGCAGACAGGAAATTTCAGTTTTCACGTCGTTACTGATGAAAAATTGCGGAATTAGCGAGTCAGCGTTCGCGAAGGTTAACAGTTTCTTTTCAGATTCAAGATCAGGTTTCTATGGAGACGGGCGGATATGGCGGGTTTTCTATAGAATCGAAGGAGAAGCGTCGAACCTTTTAACGTCGGTATTCTTTTTTGTTTTATTTGTTTACATATTACATAGAACGTAACGTTCGCTTGATTATTCTACCCGATTTTGCTTTACTAATTTTGAACATAATATGATAAAATAATAATAATTAATGCAATACATAATGTTCTACTTGCATGCTAACAGTTGATTATAGCAAGCGACACGTTATTTATTATATCCGGATTGACATATAAGAGATATCTCGTATTAATTGATGTGCCTAGTTAATCTCTAAGTTAACCTCTTAATTCTTTAAGGGGTTATACTACTTTTATCATTGAAAATTAATTGATTATATATATATATATATATAATAAGGTAGACAGAAATATTTTTTATATAAAGTTAAGGTTTGTTTATTAACTAAATTAAGAATTATATCAAGATGTCGTTGTTGTACTTGAATTTTTTTCCGTTATATTTTTGAATTTATTTTTTACCACCTAGTGTTTATCTGAACTGTACCTACTGCATAATGCGGGCTCCGAACAACGGTCCTCGGCATTAAGCCTACCGACTAGTTAGTGACCAACTTAGAGATCATCCCAGAAGTTATCCGGTCTTACCAAGCCTGGTTAAAGGCATAACTGGGATCATTTCTTGTTGCGTTTTGCCAATATTTGATATGCAATACACTGACCTTAGGAAAAAATTATTTCGAATTTCTCATATTTTTTTTAAGTGAATTATACATTTCAAACATTAAATATATGTACATGCCGTTCTGATGATGATTTATACTATAACTAAGGTTTATATCATTAAGAGAGTTTGACAGTGCTGTAATAAATAGTATTTGGATGGGGCAAGGTCCGTGCTATACGGTAGATGGATCAAAACTTCTCAGTCAATCTCGCCCAATTTCAGAGTCACTAAGGATGTGTGTGGTCCAGCGCTTTTGTGATAGATGACACCAGATTTTCCATTGATCAACACTGAGCCTGATAATGTTGTATGGATAATATGGATAGGTTCAAGCAGCTAATGATGAGAAATTGCTTTCCAACTACACCAAAGGCTTCCTCAATGGTTCAAAACTATTTTATGTTGACATGTGAGAGATGTTGACATGTTACTAATAGCTATTGCTTCGCAGAAAAAAAAATGAGAAAAAAATATTTAAACTCTTGGGGAAGCAAGTGAATTGTAAAATTCAAACACTAATTAAAGATATAAGTCCCGTTTTACGCTATTATTAAGCTTTATATCATTAAGAGATTTCGACAGAATATTTGGATGCGACAAGTTTCCTACTACTGAATACCGTACCGTACCGAATAACTAAAAATCTGTCGGATGCAGCCTTTTATAACAGAAGACAACATGTTCTCTTTTGATCAACTCTGATCTCGCAATGTCTTGGATAGCTTCAGGCAGCTTATGATGAACAACTAATTTCCAGTAACCAGAAACACTGGCTAAATGATTCAATACTATTTTATGTTCTATAGATTAATAAATTTCTGCTACCGTTACATCTGTTGTCTTTCAAATGCTTTTCTATAGTCATTTAAAGATAAAAAAGTATATAAAGTAAGTATGTAAGACTTCTTTCAAATGAATTATTATTATTTTTATTAGTGTATTCATTAAAGCAAAATAAGCCCTTAAGAAAAACAAAAGCAATGGTTCTGTATATCTCAGTTTTAATTAACTATAATATATTTAAAATAAGACTGTTGGAGAACCAAACTGAAACACAATAAAATGTATATAATTCTATAATTTAAGCTAATAGATGATTCTGAATTTTTAACAAGTAAAAGGTACTCATTACGTTGCTATTTAGAATAATTTCAGCTGAATTTTATTCAGTATTTATCCAACATTTACGCTGAAACTCAAATAAAATTGCTGGGTAATCTAAAAAGGGCGATTTATCATTTTCCGATTTGTTAAAGTAGGACGAACTCTAATTAAGTAAAATGATGTTTATTGACTCTTACGACAGCTTATATAAAACAAAGAAACTAAACAGGCGTATAAAATCAATATTAGATCGTTAAGTCGTAATCATCTTTCGGAGCTTGATTTATATCGTTTAATTATTGCTTATTTCGCTATAGTTTTTATGTCATTTTAACTGTAATTATTACGTTGTTATTTATGTCGATTAAATTAGATCTTAATTTGATAATAATAAGTTGGTTTATGTCAAGTTTGGATCTATGGAGGGGAAATAATAGTAATATAATATACAACGTGCGGTAAAAATTATCAATGCTCGTTCTTGTGGCCTATATATATAGCGTAATAAAATTTGGATATCTATACAACACAACGGTTGAAGGGAAACTGAGCTAAACATCACACAATAAAGATGGCGCGCAATCAAAATAGTAGCTGCCCCATCTTATTTAATGACCAAACATTATTTATTGTTGTTGAAACACTGTTTCGTTCAAAATTCGAGATATATCAAAATTGTGTTCATTTTCAATCAGAATTTAGCTTAAAATTATAAACAGAAATTCTCTGAATTTAGTAGACAATATACTTCCGCTTAAAGATTTTTCAGATCTGGAGTTACAACTGTCGGGTTACAGTGGCAGGTGATCAGGTTTGATGGACATTTGAAAAAAGTGACGTTATTTTTTTAAAGTCTCTAGTAATTACAGTGCATTAGAGAGTATTACTAACCATTGCCACCAAGTGTTCAATAAGTATATATCAGTATATGTATATATATATATATATATATATATATATATATATATATATATATATATATATATATATATATATATATCATTTCAATTGTCACTTTACCTAATAATTATTACTTATTTACTTACTAATAAATATTCTTAGCACTCTAACAAATTAACACCAATATGCTATTTGTTTTTATCCTAATTTTCTACGGTTGAAAATTACAAAGTACTTATTCTACAATAGATATTTTGGGCTTAACACTTATGTTACTGTTTTTAATATACACCGAGTTTTATTCCAGTTGAGCTGGAAAACCTTAATATTGACTTTGGGCATAGTCCTTGATACCGTTATTGATCATTTCTATCTTCAAGTCCTTATGCAGATTGTCGTTACGAATGTACCATGGACCATCAACAATAACTCACAGAGTCATTTTTTGGGATATTTGTATATTTATATTGTTTTGTCTGGTTCAATCTCGGATTTGAATACAATAAGTTTCACTTAACACCACTGGTTTCAAGACTTGTTGGTAAAGAAATAGCTGTATATTATATGTAAAAAATAACCAGTATATTTATTTTCAAACAAGTTTTTGAGAGTTTATTTCGAGTTAAGTTCCAAACTTCAGCTTGAGATCTTCATATTTGTTTTTAACCTGTGGCTTCTATCAAAGTTTAACATCAAGAATCATGCCGATATATTTGGCTGTATTTTTATACGAAACTACTTGCTGATTTATATTTGTTTGTTTCTTGGCTTGTGTTTGATTTTTTTTGTTGGTGAAATCTATATACACTGATTTAATCTTGTTCATTTTGATGCGCCAATTTTCGATGGCAATAGTGTTGTTATTTCCAATGGTGTAAATCCTATGGGCAGTGTCATCTGAAAATGTAGCAACAACATTTTCATTGAATAGGACTGGTGCCTATACACTTCCCTATGGCACACCTGCTTGTATTTTCTTCTCACTGTAGTAAACGTCTTGTTTTACTGTGAACTATCGGTGAGTTATTAATGCCTCTAAAGTTTTTGAATATTGGTTTGAGGAAAGAATTTTGATCTTATGCCTTAAATCCCATACCAAAGTTTATCGGGAGCTTGAGGAATATCTGAAAATATTCAAAAACAAATTTTATTTTCTTCTAGTGGTTTTTCTATAACATTGATGATCCTGTGGACTTGATCAGCCGTGAAATATTGTTCCCTGAGACGAAAATGATGATCCGGAATAATATAATTATCGCCAATGATGGGTTTTTGATTGATTGGCCGATATAAATCTGTTTTATGAGGTGGCTTTCCTGGTTTAGGAATAATTATTTCAGGCACAGTTCACAGATATGGTATATATTGTAGACTGAATGAAGCATGTGTTATGCTGATGATCTCAAATAGTGCTTTTATGGGAAGCTCCTTTAATTACTTACCGATAATAAGGTCAATATGTTTTTGCGTTAATACCATTTATAATTTCGTTCTTAAATTCAGTCAAAGTGGCCTATTGAATTTTATCTTTTTCTACCCTGTAGCGCAGCGTAGTGCCTCACCGAGCGGATCAAGACAATACAAATTAAACACTCCAGCTATCGATCACGCACCGTATCCAATACAACAAAACAGAGAGAAAACGGACGCCTTCAGGAACTACCTTTATTTCCAGTCCGAGCCTCCAAAGCAGAGCCCCACGAACTTTTTAATAAGTGAAATCGGATAAGCAAGGTTGCCTTGGCATCCCGAGGGCATCGTTTATTCCCCCCATAAGGACCAGGTCTCCAGCCCGGATAATCACTGGACGTGTTTAATATCGGTCCTCTAACCACCCCCACGGACGGCCGTCTCTCCCCTTTTTTCCTCCATTCCCCCCCTCCCCACCGCCTCCCATCCCGGATAGGAAACGGACCCGGTTCTGTCGAAAGTTTTCGAAAATTTAATGAATCTTAAAAAGAAAATGAATAATAAAATGGGCTACGCAAATAATAAGGGGTGGAAATTAAAAAGAAATCTGCTGCCGGGGGGATGACGACGACGCCGACCCCATCGCTCCAGTTCGGGGGGAGACAGGAAATAAATTTGACTCGACCGAGAAATTGGAAAGGCGGGGGGCGGCGGCGGCGGCGGTGACGGAGGCTAAACAGTTTCAATAAGCGAAAAAATTAAAAATAACGAGTTTTTTTCTTATGAATCCGGAATGTCGACTCGAACAGGAGCCATTAAGATCGGAGATTGGTAAACGATTTTTGTATGGAATGATTAAAAATGTTTATGTCAAATTAGGGACGTAATTATGTCTTTATTGTAGATTTTTGTTTGTTACAAATCAACAAGATAAGAAATTATTTTGGGAACATTTTCCTTTATTATTCCATATAATCTGCTCAGTTTTTTTGCATTTCTTCAAACATTTTTATTCATTTGTCATTAAGTTTGGAAACAAGAAAATCATTGATCCAAATCTTCCTGAAGAAGGCTTAAATGGCGCAAATGTTGGTCATGGTCGAAAATTTATATTTGTAACTATTTATAATTGTAAATACCCATAAGGAAAGAGTGACAAGTGAAAATCCGACAAGGAAAAAGTTCTTGAGTTGGTCATTCTTCAGTCCGTAAGCTTGCCTCCAAGGACCGTCGTTTTCTCAAGCAGCAGTGGACCTGCTAAATCCTAGCTGGTAAAAAGGAGGCTTTAACATATAACAAAAAAAACCTTATTCAAAAAAGTAACTCGATAATACCTTTGCTAAAATACTTTTTATATTATGTCTTGTTGTAACAAAAATTCAATTTCTTTCCAAAATCTTACGCTTTCCTTGACTCAATCCTTGCTTTCAACATAGGATTTCACTTGTTTGACTCATTTCTTTATTAGAATCTAAACCTCTTTCCAACATTAACCAGTAACATTTCAAAAATTATCCCTTCAAATTCAATCACAGTACTCAACTTATGAGGTTATTTATACGCCTGGCTAATACGCATAAACTTTAAAATATCTCTTAATAGGCTAGTTTTGGAGGTGTACCGGAAAGTCATTTAAGTATTTCTCAAAAAAAGCCATTTGATTTTATATATCTTGTCTATCTTTCAGACAATTTATGGATGCCGTCCAAAAAGAACTGTTTGTCCTTTGTTTGTGCTGTTCTAAAGTTGCGTGTTTCTTTGATTCGAAAGGTTGATAGTTAAACGGGGCAATATCTGGAGAGTATAGCGGGTGCGATCATATGTCCCAACCAAATGCTTTGGGGTGTAAAATCACGCACCATATCTTTGGGCCTATTCTCATTATTTGTCGAACAATATATGGTTCAAGTTGACCATTTGTTGTCGGTAGAGATCACTATTAACTAAATAATAGTTTAAATAGGTTTCAATGATTCATAATTAACTACTCCACTCTAGTCCCAACGTTTTGTGGCTAAAACGATTTTGAAATGGAGTCGGTCTGTCGGCTTTACCAGGTCATAATCTGCAATGGATTATTAAAAAAAAATCCATTTATTACCTATTTCCATCGATGTTTGCTCTCTTTACACACTTTTTATTGGCATCTTGCCAAGAATGCACAAATATCCATTTTGGAATAACCATGTCTTGTCTATATACACAAATCTTCATTAATTTTATTATTACAGGAAAATAGAAAAGTCTGACACAAAAGATGCGTGTATAAATTTGACAGCTATCAGATCATAAGTTTGTGAATTATAGCATTTTCAGTGAAGCAACTTTTATTATTGTGAAAAAATTTAATAAAAAGGAATTTCGCGTGTTGATAAAATATTGCTTTTGACGGGAAAAATATAGTTGAAGCAAAATTTTGGCTTTATGCCGAGTTTCCGGACCCTACCCCAGGATAATCAACCATCAAGGATTGGTATGCTAAGTTTATACGTGGTGAAATGAGCACCGAAGACGGTGAACCCAACGGTGAACGCTGTGGACCACCAAAAGAGGTTATAACCGATGAAAACATTAAAAATATCTACAAAATGATTATTAATGACCGTAAATTGAAATTGAATGAAACAACAGACACTCTAAAGATATCAACTGAACGTGTACATCATATCCTTCACGAGTATTTCGGTATGAGAAAGCTCTGTGTCGCGCAAGTTCACTTTTGACCAAAAACAACGACGAGTTGATGATTCGGAGCAGTGTTTGAATATAATCAAGCGTAATAAACCCAAGTTTTTGCGTTGATATGTGACAAAGGACGAAATCGCCGAAAAACTACCGCATTTTAAGGTAAAGACAGTGCTGCTTCACAAAGACATTGCATCGTGTCACAAGTTAGTGAAAACAATAGAAAAAATCCGTGAATTGGGCTTTGAGTTGCTTCCTCATCCACCGTATTTTCCAGATCTGCCCTCCAGCGACTATTTCCTGTACTGAGATCTCAAAAGAATGCTCGCTGGGAAGAAATTTTCGTCGAATGAAGTGGTGATCGCCGAAACTCAGGCCTATTTTGAAGTAAAGGACAAATCGTACTACAAAAATGGTATCGAAAAGTTGAAGTGTCGTTATAATCAGTGTATCACCCTTGAAGGGAATTATGTTGAATAAAAAAAAGTAATTTTGCAAAGAAATGTGTTTTACTATGGCAGGCTGGGGACTTTTCAGTTAACCTTTTATGCCTTTAAAAAAAGTATTATTTTAAAATCGATGTCTGGAATATCCAGAGGTCTACACTTCGTGAGTTATATTTACCCCATTTATTTGAATTATTGCCCAAAAAACCATCATTATTTGATATAATAACTCTAAATACAAATTGTTTACATTTTCTGATGCGAGTCCGTATGGTTCTGTCGACACCAAGGTGATCTTATTAAAATTCAATGAAAAAGAAAACCAACCCAGTTAACCGAATGGAGCCCTAAATCGCATAAAAGCGTTTCCAGCCCGGTTCATCGAGGCAAATGCAGGGAGAACGGGCCCGAGTAATAACATTTCCGCCTACCGTGTTTTCTTTTTCTCCCGTCCGTTTCGCCAGACCTTTTGTTTGTAGAACGTCTTGCTTTACGCAGACGAATTTTAACGCGTCCCGGCACGTAGGTCCGAGAAAGGCAACGAAATAAAAGCCGGAAAAGACGAAAGAAGCTGTCTTCTCGAACATACATAAATAATACCGCTCTTTTATGACAGCTCACGCGGGCAATATCGCCACCCCGGTGATAAATGGTTTTGCTCTTTCTGGTTCGCCATTTTTTTTTCTCTTGACGTTGGGCGAGAGTGTGACGTCATGTCGTTTACGATAGATGACGTAACTTATGTGATATCTATAGGATTGTTCGATTACTGTTTGTATTGATTTTGTTTGCAATATCACGAGATATTATCAACAGTTAAGTACCTGGTATTGTGCTCACCTTAATTTTTCAATCGTATGTTCAGCAATATTATATGACTATCCATATTGAGCATCGGTATCGATGTGGATAGCTCTTTTAAAAATAACTTTTCATCGCCAATCCCAATATAGCGCAAAAATATAGTTTTCAACATTTTAAGTACTAAAATTCATTGAATAAATATATGAAATTACTTTAAGAATATTAAATAAACACCACTCTAAGAAACTGTGGTAAAGCTTTTCAAAAACATGTACATGGTAACTCTCTCTCTCTCTCTCTCTCTCTCTCTCTCTCTCTCTCTCTGTGCTGTAACAATGCTTGTGCCTCACTGCATTTTCTTGGACACCTTACCTACACTGAAAATTTAAAAACTTGATATAATCTTATTGAACCATTAATAAAATATAAATTGTTGACAAGAGATTGCAAAATCGTTGTTAAACGAAGTGTTACTTACATTTTGATAGTTTTAGACACAAAAGTCGGTTAAAAGTAATGAAATTATAATGTCTAGACAATACAACAATACTGCAAGGCAGGTATTTTAAAGAAAAAACGTCATGCAATGGACAAACGAGGCGCGTATACTGTGTTGCCACTTCAAAAAATAATAATAATGATACCAGTACCTATTTGAGATTACCTAACCCTTTAAAAACAACATTATTTATTCAAACAATTTTAATAAATTATAAATTTTATAAATCCGAGTATTGTGTCTAATAATTTACTCACGTACTGTAATTTGTAAAGAGTCTAGGCAACTACAGATATAAGAAAAAGGATATCACACAAAAAATATTATGTTCACCGGCTACCTTACAATATTCTCAGCTCTCGGACTATCAGTAACTCGAATGAGTAAATTCGAACTGTAAATAAATAAAAATCTAAAAAGCTGTATACATTTTCAACCAAAAATAACCGTATAATAAAGAACGAATTACATTTTACGAACATTATCTTTCAGGGTTCATTCGACCACCAAGCTCAAAGTCTTTTCGATGCAAATATATGAAAACAAGTGTTGGCTCTGCGTTGTTTACATATATCTTGACGTTTAAATCTATCGACAGCCATAATTGTACTTCATCAACAGTTGCTATATTGTATCTCCCTACGTGCTCTCGATATAGTACTTTTCGGTATTTATGTTAATAACGTAGTTTTTATATTTTTATGTATTGGAAACGGTATTAAACAAATGGAGCAATTGTTTGTAATAAAAACGTCCCTAAAGTTGACACATTTTCTCTCTCCAGCATCGACTGCACGTCGTTGTATAGAAATGGTGTGTTATTTTGTTGCACACGAACACGAACTGCAAATAAATAAAAATCTAAAAAGCTGTATACATATTTAACTAAAAATACCCGTATAATTAAGACCGAATTACATATTCTGAACATTATCTTTCAGTGCTCAATCGACCACCAAGCTCAAATATATGAAAACAAGTGTTGCCTCTGCGTTGTTTACATATATCTTGACGTTTAAATCTATCGACAGCCATAATTGTACTTCATCAACAGTTGCTATATTGTATCTCCCTACGTGCTCTCGATATATTACTTTTCGGTATTTATGTTAATAACGTAGTTTTTATATTTTTATGTATTGGAAACGGTATTAAACAAATAGAGCAATTGTTTGTAATAAAAACGTCCCTAAAGTTGACACATTTTCTCTCTCCAGCATCGACTGCACGTCGTTGTATAGAAATGGTGTGTTATTTTGTTGCACACGAACACGAACTGCAAATAAATAAAAATCTAAAAAGCTGTATACATTTTTAACTAAAAATACCCGTATAATTAAGACCGAATTACATTTTACAAACATTATCTTTCAGGGCTCAATCGACCACCAAGCTCAAATATATGAAAACAAGTGTTGCCTCTGCGTTGTTTACATATATCTTGACGTTTAAATCTATCGACAGCCATAATTGTACTTCATCAACAGTTGCTATATTGTATCTCCCTACGTGCTCTCGATATAGTACTTTTCGGTATTTATGTTAATAACGTAGTTTTTATATTTTTAGGTATTGGAAACGGTATTAAACAAATGGAGCAATTGTTTGTAATAAAAACGTCCCTAAAGTTGCCACATTTTCTCTCTCCAGCATCGACTGCACGTCGTTGTATAGAAATGGTGTGTTATTTTGTTGCACACGAACACGAACTGCAAATAAATAAAAATCTAAAAAGCTGTATACATTTTTAACTAAAAATACCCGTATAATTAAGACCGAATTACATATTCTGAACATTATCTTTCAGTGCTCAATCGACCACCAAGCTCAAAGTCTTTTCGATGCAAATATATGAAAACAAGTGTTGGCTCTGCGTTGTTTACATATATCTTGACGTTTAAATCTATCGACAGCCATAATTGTACTTCATCAACAGTTGCTACATTGTATCTCCCTTCGTGCTCTCGATATATTACTTTTCGGTATTTATATTAATAACGTAGTTTTTATATTTTTATGTATTGGAAACGGTATTGAACAAATGGAGCAATTGTTTATAATAAAAACGTCCCTAAAGTTGACACATTTTCTCTCTCCAGCATCTACTGCACGTCGTTCTATAGAAATGGTGTGTTATTTTGTTGCACACGAACACGAACTGCAAATAAATAAAAATCTAAAAATCTGTATACATTTTTAACTAAAAATACCCGTATAATTAAGACCGAATTACATCTTCTGAACATTATCTTTCAGTGCTCAATCGACCACCAAGCTCAAAGTCTTTTCGATGCAAATATATGAAAAAAAGTGTTGCCTCTGCGTTGTTTACCTATATCTTGACGTTTAAATCTATCGACAGCCATAATTGTACTTCATCAACAGTTGCTACATTGTATCTCCCTTCGTGCTCTCGATATATTACTTTTCGGTATTTATGTTAATAACGTAGTTTTTATATTTTTATGTATTGGAAACGGTATTGAACAAATGGAGCAATTGTTTATAATAAAAACGTCCCTAAAGTTGACACATTTTCTCTCTCCAGCATCTACTGCACGTCGTTCTATAGAAATGGTGTGTTATTTTGTTGCACACGAACACGAACTGCAAATAAATAAAAATCTAAAAAACTGTATACATTTTTAACAAAAATACCCGTATAATTAAGACCGAATTACATTTTACAAACATTATCTTTCAGGGCTCAATCGACCACCAAGCTCAAATATATGAAAACAAGTGTTGCCTCTGCGTTGTTTACCTATATCTTGACGTTTAAATCTATCGACAGCCATAATTGTACTTCATCAACAGTTGCTATATTGTATCTCCCTACGTGCTCTCGATATAGTACTTTTCGGTATTTATATTAATAACGTAGTTTTTATATTTTTATGTATTGGAAACGGTATTAAACAAATGGAGCAATTGTTTGTAATAAAAACGTCCCTAAAGTTGCCACATTTTCTCTCTCCAGCATCGACTGCACGTCGTTGTATAGAAATGGTGTGTTATTTTGTTGCACACGAACACGAACTGCAAATAAATAAAAATCTAAAAAGCTGTATACATTTTTAACTAAAAATACCCGTATAATTAAGATCGAATTACATCTTCTGAACATTATCTTTCAGTGCTCAATCGACCACCAAGCTCAAATATATGAAAACAAGTGTTGCCTCTGCGTTGTTTACATATATCTTGACGTTTAAATCTATCGACAGCCATAATTGTACTTCATCAACAGTTGCTACATTGTATCTCCCTTCGTGCTCTCGATATATTACTTTTCGGTATTTATGTTAATAACGTAGTTTTTATATTTTTATGTATTGGAAACGGTATTGAACAAATGGAGCAATTGTTTATAATAAAAACGTCCCTAAAGTTGACACATTTTCTCTCTCCAGCATCTACTGCACGTCGTTCTATAGAAATGGTGTGTTATTTTGTTGCACACGAACACGAACTGCAAATAAATAAAAATCTAAAAATCTGTATACATTTTTAACTAAAAATACCCGTATAATTAAGACCGAATTACATTTTACAAACATTATCTTTCAGGGCTCAATCGACCACCAAGCTCAAATATATGAAAACAAGTGTTGCCTCTGCGTTGTTTACATATATCTTGACGTTTAAATCTATCGACAGCCATAATTGTACTTCATCAACAGTTGCTATATTGTATCTCCCTACGTGCTCTCGATATAGTACTTTTCGGTATTTATGTTAATAACGTAGTTTTTATATTTTTATGTATTGGAAACGGTATTGAACAAATGGAGCAATTGTTTATAATAAAAACGTCCCTAAAGTTGACACATTTTCTCTCTCCAGCATCTACTGCACGTCGTTCTATAGAAATGGTGTGTTATTTTGTTGCACACGAACACGAACTGCAAATAAATAAAAATCTAAAAAACTGTATACATTTTTAACTAAAAATACCCGTATAATTAAGACCGAATTACATTTTACAAACATTATCTTTCAGGGCTCAATCGACCACCAAGCTCAAATATATGAAAACAAGTGTTGCCTCTGCGTTGTTTACATATATCTTGACGTTTAAATCTATCGACAGCCATAATTGTACTTCATCAACAGTTGCTACATTGTATCTCCCTTCGTGCTCTCGATATATTACTTTTCAGTATTTATGTTAATAACGTAGTTTTTATATTTTTATGTATTGGAAACGGTATTGAACAAATGGAGCAATTGTTTATAATAAAAACGTCCCTAAAGTTGACACATTTTCTCTCTCCAGCATCTACTGCACGTCGTTCTATAGAAATGGTGTGTTATTTTGTTGCACACGAACACGAACTGCAAATAAATAAAAATCTAAAAAACTGTATACATTTTTAACTAAAAATACCCGTATAATTAAGACCGAATTACATTTTACAAACATTATCTTTCAGGGCTCAATCGACCACCAAGCTCAAATATATGAAAACAAGTGTTGCCTCTGCGTTGTTTACATATATCTTGACGTTTAAATCTATCGACAGCCATAATTGTACTTCATCAACAGTTGCTATATTGTATCTCCCTACGTGCTCTCGATATAGTACTTTTCGGTATTTATGTTAATAACGTAGTTTTTATATTTTTATGTATTGGAAACGGTATTGAACAAATGGAGCAATTGTTTATAATAAAAACGTCCTTAAAGTTGACACATTTTCTCTCTCCAGCATCTACTGCACGTCGTTCTATAGAAATGGTGTGTTATTTTGTTGCACACGAACACGAACTGCAAATAAATAAAAATCTAAAAAACTGTATACATTTTCAACTAAAAATACCCGTATAATTAAGACCGAATTACATTTTACAAACATTATCTTTCAGGGCTCAATCGACCACCAAGCTCAAATATATGAAAACAAGTGTTGCCTCTGCGTTGTTTACCTATATCTTGACGTTTAAATCTATCGACAGCCATAATTGAACTTCATCAACAGTTGCTATATTGTATCTCCCTACGTGCTCTCGATATAGTACTTTTCGGTATTTATGTTAATAACGTAGTTTTTATATTTTTATGTATTGGAAACGGTATTGAACAAATGGAGCAATTGTTTATAATAAAAACGTCCTTAAAGTTGACACATTTTCTCTCTCCAGCATCTACTGCACGTCGTTCTATAGAAAGGGTGTGTTATTTTGTTGCACACGAACACGAACTGCAAATAAATAAAAATCTAAAAAACTGTATACATTTTCAACTAAAAATACCCGTATAATTAAGACCGAATTACATTTTACAAACATTATCTTTCAGGGCTCAATCGACCACCAAGCTCAAATATATGAAAACAAGTGTTGCCTCTGCGTTGTTTACCTATATCTTGACTTTTAAATCTATCGACAGCCATAATTGAACTTCATCAACAGTTGCTATATTGTATCTCCCTACGTGCTCTCGATATAGTACTTTTCGGTATTAATATTATTAACGTAGTTTTTATATTTTAATGCATTGGAAACTGTATTGAACAAATAGAGCAATTGTTTATAATAAAAACGTCCCTAAAGTTGCCACATTTTCTCTCTCCTGCATCTACTGCACGGCGTTGTATAGAAAAAGCGTGTTATTTTGTTGTACGAACACGAACAGCAAATAAATAAAAATCTAAAAAGCTGTATACATTTTCAACTAAAAATATCCGTATAATTAAGACCGAATTACATTTTACGAACATTATCTTTCAGTGCTCAATCGACCATCAAGCTCAAAGTAGCGAAGCATCTCTTCGTCAATGGAAAACTGAAACTGCGGTGTTCCGCGACCATGCACCATCTCTATCATAAAAGTTCGGAGAAGAGCATCGAGCTTCAAAGGAAACGACACAGGTAAGTGCAATTTAAAGTTTCGCCGCCTTTGGAAGCGCCTCTCTAGCGAACGGAAAGCGACCGTTATTCTGTTGGGGATAACCGGGAGACGCCGCCGAGCCCTTTCTCCCTTTATTCCGTTACGAATCGAATAATTTTATGTATATTCCGTTTCAGAGCGATGATGGTCCAATTCTCGGGCGGGTAGTCGGCGCATTTTCGCCACGAATCGTTCCAATTTAAATTATAAATATAATTAGAGCCGAGATCTACCTTTTAAAAGATTTAACATTCAAATGAACTGCCTTTTTATTTTAAATACATTCGTAATATTCAATTATAGTCTCTCCATTTAAACAGCCAATGCACGTCATTGAAATCTATGACATCAGTACATTCGAATGTTGTCGCATTAACTTAGAATTTTGGTTTATAACTTTTAATTACACAAGTACACACGGTCTTGGACCTGAGCGACCAAAAACTGTGTAGCGACCGCTACGACCCTAGAGACCACCATGTATTCACCTACATCTAGTTCAAAGGTTGGCTTGGATTGGTGGATTGGTACTATGCAGTTCTCGGCTATAAAAGGCCATCATGTCGACGTCTCGTTCTCTCGTCACTTCTATAGCGCTTCCGTACTTCCTTAATTTAACATAATATCCTGTCCATTCTCCCGACAACCACATGCAGTATGCAGTTTCATGTGTTAAGATGAGATAAACAAATTTTTATTCAACCAGTGTTTTCTGTCCCCGTGGGAATTCCTTCCACAAAAATAGTAGTGAGTTTTCCGATAAACAATCGTTTCAATAGCCACATATTCCGATCAACAAGACGAACATTCTCATGGCTGTTTATGAAGTAAGTTGGGGACCGAATTTAAATTACCAATCCTTTTTTTAATTTACTTCCAAGTATTTAATAAATTCATTATACTGCTGTTTTTGATAATTAACATCTATGCATTCAATTAGAAAGTATAAATCAGATTTTAGTACAGATTGAACTGAGTCTTTTATACTGATTGAAATATTGGCTCGTATTTTAAAACATTTTTTAAAAATATTTTAAAGTCTCCTTTTTACCAGTGAGAGTTTATCTTGACTGTACCTACTGTTTAACGTGTTCTGAACCACGGTTCTCGGCATTAAGCTTATCGAATGGCGAGTGACGAACTTAGAAATCATCCCAGAAGGCGTCCGGTCTTATCCAGCCTGGACAGGCATGACTGGGATCATTTACCTTGTTACATTTTACACTCTTGTCTAGGACACTACAAATATTAAACAATCATAAACATAAATTTGCCATGCCCATGCCCCAGCAGTATTCGAGCCCGTGACTCTCATAACAGTAGGTAGATAACAAACCAACCTTTAAAATTTCTACAAGCTGCATTTGGCAGTATATTGGACGATATCTATTACATGCATTGGCCGTTTTATTGGATGGTGTTTAAACTGGTAATCCCTTTTTTTTAAATTGATTATATTTACTTCGAAGTATTTAATACATTCATTATACTACTCTTTTTAATAATTAACATCTATGCATTCAATAAAAAATATAAATCGGATTTTAATACAGATTGAACTGAGTCTTTTATACTGATTGAAATATTCGCTCGTATTTTAAAACATTTTTTAAAAATATTTTAAAGTCTCCTTTTTACCAGTGAGGGTTTATCTTGACTGTACCTACTGTTTAACGTGTTCTGAACCACGGTTCTCGGCATTAAGCTTATCGAATGGCGAGTGACGAACTTAGAAATCATCCCAGAAGGCATCCGGTCTTATCCAGCCTGGAGTGGCATGACTGGGATCATTTACCCTGTTACATTTTACACTCTTGTCTAGGACATCACAAATATTAAACAATCACAAACATAAATTTGCCATGCCCATGCCCTAGCAGTATTCGAGCCCGCGACTCTCATAACAGTAGGTAGATAACAAACCAACCTTTAAAATTTCTACAAGTTACATTTGGAAGTATATTGGACGCCATCTATTACATGCATTGGCCGTTTTATTGGACGGTATTTAAACTGGTAATCCGTTTTTTTTAATTGATTATATTTATTTCGAAGTATTTAATAAATTCATTATAGTACTCTTTTTGTTAATTAACATCTATGCATTCAATTAAAAAGTATAAATCAGATTTTAATACAGACTGAACTGTGTCTTTTATACTGAATAAAAATTCGCTTGTGTTTTAAAACATTTTTTAAAAATATTTTACCAGTCTCCTTTTTACCAATGAGGGTTTATCTGGACTGGACCTACCATTTAACGTGTTCTGAACTACGATCCTTGGCATTAAGTCCACCGATTGGCGAGTGACCAACTTAGATATCTTTCCAGAAGGCATCCAGTCTTATCCAGCCCGGTTACTGGCATGATTGGAATCATTTGCCTTGTAGCATTTCACACTCTTGCCTAGGACATCACAAATATTAAACAGTCAGAAACATAAATTGTCCATGTTCATACACCAGCAGCATTCCAAACTTTAAAATTCTTGCAAGCGGTTTTTGGCAGTATAAATATTTCGACTAAGAGTGTCCGTGGATATAATTGAATTAAATTATATTTGTATTGAAAAACTAGTCACCGTTTCTATATATTTCATATATTTGATATCTGATAGAGAAAGCTTCGTATGAGGACGATTTTTTTCGATGAATTCAAGAAGATATTTTTCCTTTTTTGTGATATTTTAGTGACCGTGTTAATATTCCGAGCAGCTGTAATACCCTAAAAAATATTTTCAATAAAAATCGCAGCAAATTAATATTAACAGTAAAAATGCTTACATCTCTACTCAATTTTACTGGCAAAAGGTGGCCTCCATTATCTCGATCCTTTTTAAAGTAACTGATTGGAGACACAATATTCAATGTCTGGCTTCGGAATTTGCAATCACTGTAATAATAAGTAGCGATTTGAAATGTATCAAAACAAGCAATGCCTTAAAATAACGTTTGTCAGATTATAACCTCTTATCACTATTGTTTTGAAGAATTTAGCATACGTTTGACAACACAACTGGATGACTTTGGCAGGCTAGTTCGATTACAAGTTCGAACTTATCAAACCGCATTGTGAAAAACATTGTCTGATTCTCAAACGAATTTACAAATTGCGGCAGGCAATACATCTTGATGACGTATGTACAAAACTTCTTTGGATATACTCTATATCACATATATGAAATAAATGAGGAAACTCGAGACAAATACACGTTGGAGCTAAACCATCGGAACGAAATTATACTCGAAGGTTAACCGACAGATGATGGTTAGGAGTCCCGTGACGTCACGGGAAAGCTGCAAGCTCGTTCCGACGAATACGTTTGGGCCTTAAATTGACTTTTTTCGCAGCGCGGATCTCTGTTTTTTCCTTTTCCGGATGAGATTGATGCGTGTATCCCGGGAAAGTTTTTTCCCGGGGACATGTCCCGGGACCTAACGATGCAGGAAAAACGAGATTGAACGGGATCCTTCCCCGTTTGGAAAGGGATAATTTAGCGTAACGGATCGGCTTATGTATTTTCGCCGGTAAGTTATTGGGGTTTATGAAAACATTGTCGGGACGACGTTCATTTTTGTTGTTTATTCTTCTTTCCTCGTTGCCCGCGTTCTTCTAAGAGATAATTGGTTCTTGTACTTAATCCATTTACCGCCCTTTGATATATAGGATGGTCCAGCTGGTGGTTTATTATTGGCGATGGCCCATTGGTCGATAAGTATTTGATAGGATTTATGTTATACAGTGACATGTAGCAGTTCGCTTCAATGAGTGATCTATAGAAACTTATATCCTCGTAATTTTTTGTTATTATTTAATTATTAGATTATCACTAGTCGTTGCCGACTAACCTACAATTTGTCTTTATGATAACTTAAATTTAGGTATATAACCAGGAGGATCCATCGGCCCTATCTTAGTCTCTGTTGAAATAATGTTTATATATGTTACTGCTGCATTTTTTATTAAATGCACCTCATTACACAAGATCAGTGATGTTACTCTGAGGGTATTCAAAAGTTGCAATACTTCAATATTCTCAAGATAATGGAGTTGATTTCTTGACTGAGTGTGAGTATTTGAAAGTCTCGATGTAGGTAGTCAGTATACCTCTCAGTATTTTGTTCTGAAAAAATTTAATTTTTGTTTATGTTACTCTTTGCAGAACATCGCCATAATTGAACTTCGTATGGCCATATATGTTTCGGTATTTGCTTATATAATAGCAATTTATTAAGTACTGATAATTATGATTTTCTTTCAATTAGCAAATACGTTTTTAAATATATCAATTCCAGTTCTTTTCTTTTGTCCTTCATATGTTCCTTCCAGCGAAGTTTTGCATCAACATTCATTCCGAGATATTTAGCGTTGTTGCTATATGGAATGATAGTATTATTTAATGTTATTGGTGCTTGTACGGTCTGTTTGGAGTTGAAATGCATATGCCAGATTTACTTTCGTTAATTTTTATTTTCAAAGCTTGTGTCCCATTATTTATATTGTCACTTGCCTATTGTAATTTTTGTGTAACTTCTTCATTATTGTCTCCTACAGCTAATATCATAGTATCATCAGCAAATATATAGCTATCGTAATATTCTCAATTTGTGTTATATCACAAGTGTAAAGTAGATAAAGTATTGTCCGCAGTACACTTCCTTATATATCTAAGAATATAGCAAATACATACATTTTTACTTTCGTAGGCTTTCTCGATAACATCTCTTATTCTGAGGATCTGGTCAATTGTTGAATGCTTGTTAATAAACCCAAACTGGTGTGTTGGTATTAGGTTGTTTCTCTCTACGAAGTTCTTAGAATATGTTTTGTAAAAACTTTTTATGTATCTGTTAATCTGGTTGGATGTTAGTAAACCTTTTTAACCTACGTACTTTACTGACATCGTGTAAATTTAATTGTTTTCGCGAGTACATTCGGATAGAATGACCCTCTTTCACAGTACTCTACACTGGTACTTTAGATTATACTGGTTATGGTTTCTAGGGAGATATCGCGTTAGGTTGTTACTGGCATAATATGGGGCGTCGACGATGGTATGTAGCACTCTATTTTGCTATCTTTGAGGGATGAATTTGCTAGTAATACCCGATACTTCAATACCATACGCCCATATAAGCCTACGTATTGACTTACGGATATAACGTATTAGATTTACAATTTATAAGCCAATACATCTGCTTCATTTTAGGTTCAAATTATTTGCAATTTGTTAGTATATTTTTCCTCCAAGTTAAGCATCGATCCACATGCATTCCCAGATATTTAACATTATCTTTCACAATGGTGTGTTATTTTATATTTATTATGCATGTTACCATGCTAGATTTATTGCTTCTACAGAGAACTTTCCTTACTTTTGAATTATTTCTCTGATAGATGCACCTCAGGTTCACTTAGGTCGCCCCCTGATTATTCTCCTATACGTCTCTGCTTCCCATATTTTCTTTATCTGTGTCCTCCATGTGCTCTAAGTGTCTCCACATCCAAAGATCCAACATTAATTGACAATACTCACGCCAGACAACGGTTGATGTGGGAACTGCTTTTGTATGCTTACATTTTAGTTTCGTTTGAAATTTCATTTTTATTAATAAATTTTCTATTTATAGCGAAGTAAAGTTTCATGTTTTTTTCAATTCTGACATTCATTTCCCTTTTCTGGTGTCCATTACTTTCGATTTCTATGGCCTCATATTTAAATGGATTTGCTTGTTCAATTTTTATATCCTCAATTTGTATATTTATTACTGCTGGATCTCTAATTACCATTACTTTCGTTACACTTTCGTTGATAATTATTTCACTTTATCTGACTGCTATATGCCTTTTGCTTAAGATTTTTTGTAGGTGTTATTCTCTGCAAAAGCTCCTGCTGACATTTCTATTTTGTCCATATTTTTATACTCTATATCTAGTCCTATTTTCTCTATTTTATATTTAGTTATTATTTCATTCGTCAAAATTATATTATGTTTAACTAATTTCAGTGTTATTTAGTCCACAGATAAAATAGTCCACAACCCGTCCCCTTTGTAGTTAAGTTATTTCCATGCTCTATAGCCAATAAAATGGTCTTACATGGTATGTGAGGCAGCACAGCAAGGAATCTATAGTGGTTAAGAAAACAGTGACCTGTAAGAAAAATTATACTTGTAAAACTTTACTAGACCCTCAAAATAGTATTCCGCGAGCAAGGATATTATAGATTTGTTAGCAAACTGTTTCGTAAAGCTGAAGAAATGAGAAAATGAATTAATCACTCGATCGCTGCTACACCAATACACTATTTCAAAGTTGTATCGTCATGTTATCAGAAAGACGAAAAAAAGTTTAATAGAAAATATTTCAATTAAGAAATATCGTACAAATTTTCCTCACTAAATGCCTTGTTAAAGCGAAAAAATTATCAAAATATATGCATGCACCTAATGATTAAATAGGACGGTTATTACTGAATATTAAACTAGACGATGGTCTACTTGTTGGAACATTTTGTAACTGTAATAACACACAGAGCAGTAAAATCCATAAACTTAGAGATAATATCATTAAGTCAGGTGTAGTATATAACCAAGATAAACATTATTCTGATTCTTCGTGCGCTTCCAGGTCGCCCTACGTCTGGCTGGACTCTTCAACAACCACCGAACTGCCGTTCGAACTGTGGGAAATGCCTGCTGAACGACCTGCACAAGCCACCGGTGAGTAAACAGTTTTGTTGTTCGGGGGCTACAGGTTCGGTCGATGGTAATACGCTAAGAGGAGAGAAATAAATACACTGCCGCGCCCTCGGTATGCACGAGGTGCTTGTTTTGTTGTTATGTTGCCGGTGAAGGAGAATATTTAATCAGTTTGACGGCACTGCCGCGGTCTAATTGGGAAAATAATGCGCCTCGAGATGGCTGCGTTGCCTGTGTAAATTTGGGCGTCGGTGAATGGAGAAAATGACAAGTTTCCGTTAGGGTTACGGCTGAAGTTCGCAATTTATCACGAAGAAATCAAAACAGTAATAGGTTTAAAACGATTAATAAAAAATGAAATTACTCATAATGTTTCTAAACCATAATCTCATTAAACACTCATATCTTAAAAATATATGACGTCACAACGTCGCAATGTTGCCACATCGACTTTTAGTTTATCCATAGTAAAACACATTTTTTTGGCAAAATTAGTTTTTTTATTCAATATAATTCCCTTCAAGGGTGATAACTGACTATAGCGACTCTCCAAATTTTCGATACCATTTTTGTAGTACGATTTGTCCTTTGCTTCAAAATAGGCCTCAGTTTCAGCGATCACCTCTTGATTCGACGAAAATTTCTTCCCAGCGAGCATTCTTTGGAGATATGAGAACAGAAAATAGTCACTGCGGGCCAGATCTGTAGAATACCGTAGATGAAGAAGCAATTCATGGATTTTTGCCATTGTTTTCACTGACTTGGTGCATTGTTTTGGTGAAGCAGCACTTTCTTTTTCTTAAAATGCGGCCGTTCTTTGGCGATTTTGTCCTTCAAACGGCCCAAAAAGGCCATGTAATAGTTGCTGTTAATGGTCTTTCCTTTTTCGTGCTAGTCAATGAAAATTATCCCATGCGCATCCCAAAATACAGACGTCATAACCTTGCCAGATGACTGTTGCATTTTCCCACGCTTTGGAGCGGGTTCATCGTATACAGTCCACTGGGTTAACTGTCGATTGTAGTTCGGAGTGAAATAATGGAGCCATGTTTCATCGATCATCACATATCAAAGCAAAAACTCGGGTTTATTACGCTTGATCATCTTCAAACACTGCTCCGAATCATCAGCTCGCCGTTGTCTTTGGTCAAAAGTGAGCTCGGCACCCACTTTGCTCAGAGCTTTCTCATACTCAATTATTCGTGAATGATATGATGTATACGTTCAGTTGATATATTTATAGCGTCTGCTAGTCATTAAATTTCAATTTACGGTTATTCAAAATCATATTGTGCGTTTTTTAAATGTTTTCGTCGGTAACATACTCGTTTGAGTTTCCACTGCGTTCACCGTTTTCGGTGCTCATTTTACCATGTGTAAACTTAGCACACTAATCCTTGATGGTTGATATTCCTGGGGCAGTATCCGGAAACTCGGCATCAAGCCAAGTTTTTGCTTCAACTGTATTGTTTCCCTTCAAAAAGTAATATTTTATCAACACGCGAAATTCCTATTTATCCATTTTTTTTTTACAATAAAAAAGTTGCTTCACTCAAAATGCTATAATTGACAAACTTATGATCCGACGGCTGTTCAATTTACACACGCGTCTTTTGAGAGTTAGGACCAACTAAAAAACATATGGATTTAATATTAGTAGCGCCATCTATGTGTCAAGCCGGGGACTTTTAAATTGACCTGTTACGCAATTAGTCATTAGAAATGTTAAACACTAATAAGCGAAATAATTAGCATAAATTAACATTATAATACATCTAATGCATATATTATCGAATGATTTAAACTACGGCTAATTAAACACAGTAGTTTGAGGTTAGAAGTTATTTTATTATGTTTACAATGAAATATTTTCTAAACCACCTGTAGGATACATCGACATATGTAGATACTTTTCTTACAGTTAATCCAACATTATATTGTTTTTCCTCAATTTGAAATATTTTAGTTACAGTGACAGACACTTGACAACCGAATGACTTTTTCAGGCCGATTTGGTTACATGTTCGAACATGTCAGGCAGCATTGTATCTCTTTTTAAATAGAATGAAACGAGAAAAACAATTTACAAACAGCAATAGACAATATATTATATATCTTGATGATGTGAGTTCACTGCTCCTTCGGACAGATTATAGATAGTTCCAGTGAGTAACTAACTGTAATATGAGAGCCACGTACTTTGGAATAAAATCAATATTTCTTCTTCAGATATTTAAGTATATTATGTCAGATGAAGTGATATAATTATATCTGTAATATTCTAGTGTTGCTAAATATAACAAATACACACAAGATTTTAACGGTTCTTTTAAAGAAGCGCTTCTTGAACACACTCAGTACTAAGGCGTCAACCCGCGTAATCCCCACGGCCAACCTCGACTATATTTTAGTTCGAATTATCGCCCCTAAACCAGTCTGGGGTCTGTCAAGCGATCCAATTACGCGGAACCAGAGCCAACTTGATCGTAGCAAACTTAATGCAGAAACAAATGAGTCGTTTAATATTCAAACAAAAGATTCTGTCTAGCTATCCGCGAGAGGGATAAAGAAATTTATTTACATTAATGAGTGAGTCGCGTCGATTTACATCACAGTGGCTCGAAAGCAAGACGGCGCTAAAGAGACGGATTTTAACGCTCAAGAAAGTTCGAATTAGATGTATTTGAATAGTTTTTAGGGCTTTGTCTTTTGCTTCTTTAAAAGAGAATGGTAATATCGTTCCGACTTGGAAATGTTAAGTTAATATTGACAGGAATGAAACGTAAATTAGAGCAGTGAACTGGTTGATGTGATGTTTCTTTATCCTTTTGTTAATCAAAATATACGAGGCAAGACTTATTATATAAAACAGTGATTTTTAAACTTGTGTTTTTCTTGCAGTATACTTTTAACAATTTAAAAATTTAGGATACTAGAATAAATTATAAACAATGGGCTAGAAAACTGTATCAAAGAATTACAAAAAAGAATTAATAAACGATAATATCGCCACCGATTCGGACGTTTAGCGAAAATATAATAAGAAAAAAAAAAAGAAACCCAACGTTAACAAACAAGAGAATGGACTGGGAAGGATTTGCTGAAGAATTGAACAAACGAATTCAACTAAATGTATCCCTCAACACAACTGAACAATTAAATTTTGACGCAGAAAAATTCATAGTAGATATTCAACCAGTTGCTTGGAGTAATACCCCAGAAGTTAACAGTACAATTGAAGGAATTAATTATCCAAAAGAAGTGAAGGAAATGGTAGCTGAAAAACGAAAATTAAGAAAAAAAACTTAAGCAATATAACCCAAAGACTGAAAAGGTAAATACTGGAATTTAAGAACAAAACCATAAATGATTATCTGAGAAATCTAACAGATGATAAAGAAACTGATGATTCACTCTGGAAAGCCACGAAATATGTAAAGCGCTTATGTCTACACAAGCCACCTATAAGAGACCTATGAATGAATTGGACACGTGACAATCACCAAAAACTTGCTGAATATCTAGAAAAAATAGAATAATAAATGTTATTGAAAAAGTCTATGAAAGTAAAAAGTATGCTCAGCTATATTCTTAGATGTAGCACAAGCCTTCGATAAGGTTTGGCATGAAGGCCTTGTTCATAAACTACAGGAAATGTTACCAAAACAACATACCGAACTATTAAAATCGTGCATTACAACCAGAATCTTTAGAGTCAAACAAGAAGTAGCTTACTCTACAATAAAAGAAGCTAAAGCAGGTGTACCACAAGGAAGTGTACTGGGGTCAATGTTTTATCTACTCTACACTTGTGATATACCACAGATGGAGAATATTACGATGGCTATATTTGCTGATTATACTGCGATTATAGCTGTCGGAAACAAAAGAGAAGAAGCCTCAAACATTCAAATTTACAACAGGCAAGTGGCAATATAAATAATTGGACACAAGCTTGGAAAATAAAAATTAACGAAAGTAAATATGTACATGTGCATTTCACCTACAATTAGAAACAATCGAATACTGAAACCTATATGGAGATATGGAGTTCAATTATGAGGATGTTCTGCAAAGAATAACATAAACAAAATACAAATTCTTCAGAACAAGGTCCTGAGAGGTATTTTGAGCGCACCCAGATACTATAGGACTGATTACCTACATGAGACCTCCAGATACCCACAGTCAGTCAAGAAATCAAGATAATTGCAAGGGGGCATGAGGAAAGACTACATTCTCATGAGAATATTGAAATATTGCAGCTTTTAGATATCACCAGTGCAGAACCACACCACACCAGAACAGGAACATGACATTTATTCCAACAATATCCAGAAAAACATCCAATAATAAAAGGAAACATCAAATAGAAAACAAAATGAATGGATTAATTTACAGATCTATGGATAATATTTTGAAAATAATAAGACACAATATAAAATTTCACAAAAAAAATTAAATCTAAAAAATCTCAGAACTAAGCACTCACAATACTTATACGTAGATTTCAGTTACATTTAGAATACGTTCAGGTCTCTAAGCAGTGGAATAAAGAGCTCCATTACCGACTAAAACAACATAATGATAAGGTTTGGCATGAAGGCTTTGTTCATAAACTACAGGAAATGTTACCAAAACAACACACCGAACTATTAAAATCGTGCATTACAACCAGAATGTTTAGACTCAAACAAGAAGTAGCTTACTCTACAATAAAAGAAGCTAAAGCAGGTGTACCACAAGGAAGTGTACTGGGGTTAATGTTTTATCTACTCTACACTTGTGATATACCACAGATGGAGAATATTACGATGGCTATATTTGCTGATGATACTACGATTATAGTTGTCAGAAACAATAGAGAAGAAGCCTCACACATTCAAATTTACAACAGGCAAGTGACAATATAAATAATTGGGCACAAGCTTGAAAAATAAAAATTAACGAAAGTAAATATGTACATGTGCATTTCAACTACAATTAGAAACAATCGAATACTGAAACCTATATGGACATACGGAGTTCAATTATGGGGATGTTCTGCAAAGAATAACATAAACAAAATACAAATTCTTCAGAACAAAGTCCTGAGAGGTATTGTGAGCGCACCCAAATACTATAGGACTGATTACCTACATCGAGACTTTTAGATACCCACAGTCAGCCAAGAAATCAAGATAATTGCAATAAGGCATGAGGAAGGACTACATTCTCATGAGAATATTGAAGTATTGCAGCTTTTGGATACCACCAGTACAGGACCAGGCCACACCAGAACAGGAACATGACATTTATTCGAACAATATTCAGAAAAACATCCAATAATAAAAGGAAACATCAAATAGAAAACAAAATGAAGAAAATAATAAGACACAATATAAAATTTCACAAAAAAAAATTAAATTAAAAAATCTCAGAACTAAGCACTCACAATCCTTATGTAGATTTCAGTTACATTTAGAATACGTTCAGGTCTCTAAGCAGTGGAATAAAGAGCTCCGTTACCGACTAAAACAACATAATGAGGCGAAATATCAAGACGATAAGTCTAACGAACACAATTTCCCTTTCTAACATCGAGTCACGAGCTTTCCGTCCCGCCCAATTTTTTCTCGTCTTTATTCATCTCTTGTACGAAATACCACCTAATTATTGTCCCTTTCTCTTCTTAATTTGCTCTTTCTGTACCGTCGCCCCAGTTGATAAAACGACGGGGGAGCTCTAATTTATTTTTCATCAAGCACAATATTTGTTTAGCTCTTAGTTTGGCAGATTGTCATTTTCTTTTAACGAAGCGTGGAATTGGGCTGATGGCCTTTCTGTCCGTCATACCTAGTTTCCACTTTTTGGACGTCTCGGACTGGGAGTAATGGGTGGAGATAGAAATCAGAATGGTATTTAAAATTATTAAATATTTCGACTATCTCTAATGAATGATTGATTTCTATATCCTTTGAAGTCTATTCCTTATGTATCTTTTCTTAGTTTTTTATAGTTTAGGGTAAATGATGTGGCTCGGTGAATGGAGGTAAAACGAAATGAAACAGTGGTGTTTACATTATGTGACCGTAATGTATTGGCTATATAAAAATGTGAAAAATATAAATGATAAAACGGATGGCAGCGGTGTTACCTGGAGACGAGGCTTGGGCAGTCGATGGTGGCACGTCTAAACCAAACGAGGGTTCACCACTGAATGACCGAAATACCCTTTAATAATATCCCAGATAAACGTCTCGGGGTTGCCGCCAGCTATTCGTTGTCAGGTTCTAGTTGGCGCTGCTGGCATCACGCCCGTGTTCATCATCTGGGATTATATTTCTGGGTATTTTGTAGACCGTTATTCCACGATGTAAAATTCGACATGCCTCAAGGTCGCTACAATAGGTTTCCATTGTTTTGATTATATTATATTTTATCGACACTTTATTTGTTACAGAAAATATAGACAAATAAAGCTCATCTTTACATATAGTCTATTCAAAACTTATTTGTACATACGACTTTTAAATTTGTGATATCGAAACGTCGCAATGTTGCCGCATCAACTGTGAGGTTTAGTTCAGTTTAGCTTTCATGTTCAGTTCTAATCTAAATAACATAATTGAAGAAAAATGTCATCAAATATATTAGATTATTTTAACATTATAGTACATCTAATACACATATATCTAATATATTATGGAACACAGTTATAATAGTTTGTAGGTGAGAGTTGCTTTATTATATTTACATTGAACTTTTTTCCACGCCACCCATGAGGTAGAGTTCTAAGGGCGTTTTTTATCCAGTGGTATGTCCCTGGAGGCCTAATTGTGGCAGGCAATGCATTGAACATTTTGATGACGCATACATAAAAAAACTTTGCATAAACTATATGTTCTACCTTCTTATTGTGACCACTAAGTTGGCTGAACAGCACAAGACAATAATTTTATCCTTTAGAGAAAAACAGGGAATTTTCTTCCAGGGTTTAATCTATTAACCGCTACATCTAATAAATTATCTCTTCAGAAGCTCATTTTCCATTATTGGCCTACAGCCAATTGACTGCGTTTACCCACCGACAGCCGTCCCCTAACGAGAATCTCTGTCCCGCACTCTCGTACAAAATCGTCGACCGAACCTACCCGCATTAAAACCGCGAATTATAACGAATTCGATTGTGATTTTTCTGGTTTTTTGTTCTTTTGTTTCAGTGGAGTTCTACGCGCCAGTTACCAAAAGCGGAACGACATCGACGAGGGCCATTTCGGCGGCCACCGGATTTATGTGTTTCGCGATTATCGTTTCTGTTTGCAGGTGATAAACGATACTCTCAGTCAGATCGAACGCGCACTAGCAGTTTCAGTTTTCGATAAAATATTTTCGGTTTGATTGATGTGATATTTTTGAATTCCGCTCTCATTGTACATAAAGAATTATACGAGTACCCTGTATATTATTTCTGTAATTTACATATATTGTTGTACATACTTGGAATTTTAAAGAATAATATATTAATATATAATATTTATTATGATGGTGTTTTATTTTATTTCCTTTCTTTCAGGCCGAAGCAAAAGTCCAAGAAAAGATTTTCATTATTAGACTTAAAATATAAATAGCAATCCGCATATAGAGGTTTTACTTGTTTTCTGGAATTTTCTCACATTTCTACTAACATTACAATTCCATAAACATACATTCCCTCATAAAATCACCCTTCAATCATCAATTACAAAGTTACCTGATTCTCACGCTGCATAATAATATATTCCTTGAAACCCTATTCAAGTCCACAAGAACAAATGGTTAATGATATTTCTCGCCATGATAACGCAAAAAAATGCTTACTCCCAAGCTACAAAAAGCATCCAAAAACCTTAACACAAATAAAAGAAATAATGTTCATATTCCTTGACATTTCAGGCGGCTAAAGTTTCACTTAATTTAGAAGACAAGAGAGTAGTAAATCTCATCATCATAGAAGTAAACATATAGGGTTTTTTAATGTTTACGTCTGGATTCCTACATCAGGTAAGTAGTAAATTAAATATAAATAAAATGAGTGTTAAGATTATTTAAATTTTCATTTTGACCTGAAAAAAAAAGGAATTTCTTGTCTATTTTCAATTATTTCTTTTATAAAGTTACCTGTTAGTCATTATGCATAATAATATATTCCTTGAAGCCGTATTCAAGCCAAAAAGAACCAACAGTAAATGCTATTTCCAAGTATGGTAATACTAGATAAAATACTTACACCCAAGGTACATAAAGCTTCCGAAAAGCTTAACCCAAAGAAACGAAAAAATTTTTATATTCCTTGACATTTCGGGCGGCTCAAGTTTCACTTAATGTAGACAGTCTCAATACTGAAGAATAATACATTATTAACAATTCAGATTAATACAAAATGACACTGAGAATATGAGAGTAGTTTAAAACTAATTCATTATACTAGTTAAATAAACACATTTTGATATAAATAAATAGCTTTTACTTTGCAGTAGAAATTTTTAGGTAAGGCAATAAAATACTGTCTTTGTTACTACAAAATTAACATTCTCAATTAGGTCTAATTGATAAACGTCTAAATGTTTACGTCTAGATTCCCACATCGGGTAAGTAGTAAAATAAATATCCATAAAATTAGTATTAAGATGATTTAAATTTTCATTTTCGCCTAAAAAAAAAGGAAATTTTTTGCCTATTTTTATTTTAGTTATTTATTTTCTTTTCACCAACAAAATAACTAGGTGATAAATCTATCATATTAGCAAAACGTTGTAATAATCTCTGCTTTACTAAACATGAAGAACTACTGCTACAACAACTACATAAACAGTAACAACTAAAAATCCAAGATATTTGTTTTATTGATTGGAGGGCAATTTATCAGTAAAATTCCTTTCGTATGACATAATTGGTTTGGTTTTCACATTTTTCTTGGTCGATATTTTTATTGGTCGACGACGATCACAATGGTCACCCACGAAGACACACTTCTTAATCACAGTGACGAAAACAACTCATTATACCCAAAGAAATGCCTAGAGTTTTACCTAAATATATCATATTCGGTTCTTTTCACTCGCAGGCTGTTTAAACCATTTTTTTCAGTTCCGTAAATGTTTTAATAGTATGTAATTTTTCGTACTTTTAAGATTACTATTTATGTAATGACAGTCTGAAAGAGGACAGGAGGATGTTCGATAATGATTTAGGCGGATATAATCACTGGAAAAAATTGTTCATTTCTGATTTCAGAAGCATCAGAATTATCACCAAACATCTTCCTTGACCAGCAAAATATAACTACCAGCAGATAGTGAGGATTTCACTCTACAACATTATTGAAGAAAATGGCGGATGCAAATGGCAACATTACGTTGGAAACTATTCAGATGCTCTACGATTTATTCCTTGAAGAAATGCAGCTAAATTAAATAATAAATAGATATTTTGTATATATCAACGGTCATATCTTATCCCTCTCCTGTATATTCTGAATAATAATGCGTTTGTGACAATGTTATGAATAGTCACGTCCTTTTTACTTGGTTTTCTAACACATAATCCGTAAAGAAATGTTGTTGTTTGTTGAAAATTTTAAACAAGTGTTTTCAGAGGCATCTTTTTATAACAATATGATTGGATTGAGATATTTTTCAATAACCAAAAGCAAGTGATAGTCAGAAGAGACTACACATAAACTATAACATGCATGCCCAAGGTGTCGATTTTGATGTTTTCATTGTAAATAAAGTAAATTTTGAACTAATTCATGATAATATATTTTATACACAGTAGCCCATTTGCGAAATATCGGAAAAGCAGTATATAAAATATGGAGAAAAGATAACTTACGAGAAATTCTAAAAATATACGTACATCTTTTAAGTTTTCGTTATTTTTTATCGAAAGAAACCCGGTACCGGAACAAACGTCTTTGTAAACTCATAAGAATAAATGTTGAAAGGGCACTAAAAGCTCCAGTAAACTTTAGTAACTTTACGTTTACGATAAAGTTCAATTCTCCTGAAAATATTTAGTAAAAGCCTGCTTAAAGTACTTAAACAAACTGATACCGGACTTTTTGCCTGGATATTTTCTGTAAAAACAAGTAATAAAACAACTTTATATTGCTGAAGTACTTGACTAAATAGTTTACTTGACAATATATATGTAAGATAGACTCTAACATTGTATTAATATCTTTTATACTGTTAACATATACATTTGGTTTGGAAAAGGTTTTGATTCAAATTATTATTTATTTATTAATTAACAATTTTGATATTAATATTTGTTTTTTACTTTATTAATATATTATTGCTAGTAGTTGCCTACTAACTTCTTACAGTTCTTCTAGTTCTACAGTGATCCCAGTGGTCCTTATTTAGTTTTTAATAAAATTAAATAAAATTTAGTAGCATTTTTGCTGACATAAAAACTGAATGAGAATTTTCATTACATGTGCGTATATTACATGTGCATATGTTACATATACGAGATAGCTTCGTATCGTTAAATATACAGTATAAATCATAAGAATATATCGAATAAATCTTGCTTGCAATATTACTTGTATATGTTTTAGTACTTAGTCATTTTGATGTTGCACTCTCTAGTTCTTACTAGCATGCAGTTGAAAGATATTTATAGTTCTCAGTTTACAAACCGTCGTTTTCGAAGATTTTAATATGGGCTGAGCAGCTACTGATTCTATTATTTAACTTTTAGTCGTATTTACCTTTTCAATTTGTTAAGGGAATATACACATATTATGTAATTCATTTCAATTATCTGTAGATTTTAATGAAAGAGTTGCAGTTAAAATTACAATTAGTAATTGCACCTAAGAAATATGACCTGTTAGAAAATTTCGCATCTAAAAAAAAAGGAAATCTGTCATCATTTTACCTCCAACTCTCTAGTGATTCGGACGTGTAAAACATGGTTACGGATGTATCTATTTCAGTTCCATTCTATATTTAAATGTTTTGTGCATTTTTGATTTTTTAATTATTTAATTATTACATTGTTACTAGTCGTTTCCGACTAACCGACTAACCTACAATTTGTCTTTATGATAACTTAGATCTAGGTATGTATCTAGGAGGACCCATCCGCTATATGTTAGACTCTGGTGAATTAATGTTAATATACATATCACTGCTGTATTTTTATTAACCTCACCTCACTACACAACACTACACAAGATCACATGGTTTGATTCTTTTGAGCCTGTGTCCTCTGTACTCTGCTGGCACCCGAAGGTTACAATACTTCAATATTCTCATAAGAATGGAGTCTTTATACCCTCTTAAAATTCTCTTGATTTCTTGACTGACTGTGGGTATCTGAAGGTCTCGATGTATGTAGTCATTCCTGTAGTATTTGGGTGCGCCCACAATACACCTCAGCACTTTGTTCAAAAAAATTGTATTTTGTTTATGATACTCTTTGCTAAACATCCCCATAATTGAATATGTCCATATAGGCTTTAGTACATACATTTTCCTATATTCAATTTCAGTTCTTTTCTTTTATTCTTTATATGTTCCGAGATATTGAGCGTTGTTGCTATATGGAATGATAGTATTATTTAATGTTACATTTACGGGCTGATTGTATGTGAACTGCACATGTACAGATTTATTTTCACACGTGCTATACTTGCTTTAGCTTCTTTTGTTGTAGAGTGTGCTTCTTCTTGTTTAATTCTAAACATTCTGGCTGTAATGTACGATTTTAGTAGTTCGGTATGTTGTTTTCGTAACATTTTCTGTAGTTTATGAACAAGGCCTTCATGCTAAACCTTATCGAAAGCTTGTGTTACATCTAAGAATATAGCTGATCATACCCATTTACTTTCGTAGGCTTTTTCAATAACATCTGTTATTCTCTGGCCCTGGTCAATTTTTTTCTCTTTATGATCGGTTTTATTCTTTTCAACAGGAGTTTTTCAAAAAACTTAGATATACCTGGCAGCAGTAATATAGGTTTATAGGCTTTTATTTCGTTTGGATTTCGGGCATAATGCGCATATTGTGACACATGTTCAAACAGATATGCCGCGTCCAATTTTTCAAGCATCCTGCCTCGTATTTCTTATGTAAAACTTTCAATAATATGGATATTTTCTCAATAGACCCATATTTGCATAATATTTGTCTGTACAATTTTTAAACGATTATTTTCAATCGATCAAAGAGTTGGGATAAATATCTATTACAAATCTCATAAATTAACCTCACCGTCATCATTTTAAGAAGATAATTTACTTTTCCCCGGATGTTAAACGGGCACTTCGCCACAGTGAAACGGAACGCCCCGAAAAAGCAACACGAATGGAAATTTTATTATTTTTATGATCAAGTTACTGTGAAATTGCTTTTTGTAAAGGTCTTCAAATAAAATAAAATTTATGCCGCGCCGAATGGAACGCAATTCGCCGGAAAACGAACGGCGAAACTTAAAATTAAGATTTTCGTTTCGCCACGAGCGTTTCCCGCGGCCCGTGTTCCTCGGAAAAACGCAAAATAAACCTGGCGATGTTTATTTTTACTTACCTGCATCGGAATCAACAAGAACAGGAAACAAGACGGAAGTGCCTGGAATGAAACTTTCAATTGCCGATGGGATGTTATTTTCCCAATAAAACTACTGCTTTTAAATGATTTATTTAATTAATTTAGGAATGCTGAATATTTTGTCTTGATAAAAATCATCCATTATACAACTCTAAATAATTGGTTTCTGCCTTCATCCTAAAATGTACTTCATGATTCATTTAACTTCTTAGGGTAGATGATGTGGCTCGGTGAATGAAGGTAAAACGAAATGAAACAGTGGTGATTACATTATGTGGCCGTTATTTATTGTTAATTTAAAAAAATGTGAAAAATACAATTAGATAAAACGGATGGCAGCGGTGTTACCTGGAGACGAGGCTTGGGCAGTCGATGGTGGCACGTCTAAACCAAACGAGGTTTGAGCACTGAATGAATCAAAATACCCTTTAATAACATCCCAGACAAACGTCTCGGGGTTGCCAGTTATTCGTTATCGGGTTCTAGTTGGAGCTGCTGGCACCCCGCGCGTGTTCAACATCTGGTATTATATTTCTGGGTATTTTGTAGACCACGATGTAAATCGCCCTTTATTTATTAGTCTTCGTGGAAAAACGTCATTCAATAATTAAATTGTTGAACGAGCTGTGTGTGGTGTGGTCTAATTTTGTTGAAACGGCATATTTCAGCAAAAGCAATGTAGTTCATGCTCTTCCATTTTAGAAAATTTAGAATCATGTCTTGGTACGTTCAGCAGTAATAGTAACTGCAACACCTTGGTCATTTTCAAAATAATAGGCACCAATGATGTTTCCAGTATGAATACCACGCCATACAGTTGTTTTTAGTGGATGCAATGATGTTTCATGAATTAATTGAGGATTCTGTGTTCCCCAAAACCGACTGTTCTGTTTATTGATGTAATCACTGAGAAGAAAATATGCTTCATTGCTCATTGAACGAGACATGTCTGCTGTCGTGCCGTACTGTCGATTTTTGACACAACTTCCGCTGAGTGGCAATAATGGAATGATTATTTTCAACAAATATTGTTTGTCACTATTTCTGCTCGTTCTTGTGGCGTATATTTATCCATAATAAAATTTTTACGTCTACACAACACAACGGTTAAAGTGAAACTGAGCTTAACGTTACTTAACTAAGATGACGCGCAATCAAAATGGTAAAGGGACTTTTGCTCCAGTTTAATGTGAAATCAAAATAGCGGGTAGCGGGAATTCTGCCCCACTCTATATATGTCACTGAATTCCTGCTAAAGGATTGGACTAAATTTTATGTCATTTATGTGTTTATATACATTCCAGAATGGTTTAGATTCACAACCGGGTCCAACAGGTAGCTCAATGGAAACTGCATAAAAGGTAACGGGACTTTTGCCGCACGTTGTATAAGGACAGAAAAATTATATGTATAAAGGAGAAATAAAAAATAATGTCTACAAATAACAAGTGTTTATTTTACAACAAGAAATAAATGTACACATGAACAGCTCAGTCTCATATTCAATCAATAGAATTTATATAAGAAAATTTCGAGAAAATATGTTAACATCAAGATTTAAAATGTAAGATACTTTCACCTATACTAAAATTTATATATAGTTTATAGTCACGTATGTTATATCGTTGACTAAGAAAAATTTACATATAATAGAATAGTTTTCAATTAATACAATTATGGTTTCTTTCAAACCATATACTTTTGGGTTTATTTCCTATTGTGTTGCTATATTATTTTTGAACCGTTTCCGTCTATTGTAAACTATTTTATAAATTGTTCTTAGTCGAATTATTGAAAATACTAGTCTATTACTTGAACCATTTAGTTCTGTTCACGAAATAACGTAAATTGAATGTCACTCCACTGTGGCATATTACATAAATATAGTAAATCTTCCACCAAATCTATTCGATTGCAAATCGGTCGCACGATAACCGACAAACAACTTTCTCCCCATTATTCGAAAGGAAAGTTACGCAAATACCGCAATGTTCATCGCAGAATATAGTTTCTATGATACCGTCACCGCGTAATACTTCCAGTTTTGGGATTCCACACGTCTGAGCGCGTGCTTCGCAATCAGAAGAACTATGACGACAGCGAAGCAGAGGTTGCTACTGATGTTCAACAGGTACGTGGTTGTGTTGGAGAGGAAGGTCAACATTTTATCGGTCAGGCATTCTATGTTACGAATTATTTCTGAAAATAAAAAAAAGTGTTAGAAAAATGTAAGAACGACTTTTTTCTTCAGCTTTCCTTGAAAATGTTCTCCCTTAAGAAAGAACAAAAACAATAACCATGGAATAAAGAAATTTAGAAGTGAAAGTTATATGGAAAAATCGGGTCCCATGTTTAAGCTTTTCGGACTCCCCGTTACGCGGCCAAATGTAAATAAAAAATGCAACAGCTATATGTGTGTTTCTCTCTCGTTCGGCTTGGGTATTAATAATTCTAACCCAAGCAGTTAACGGCCATTTTTAGGTGATATTTTCGATATATTATTTTTATGTATATTTAATAATTACTTTATATTATTCTGTGTTTTTTAATTTATTAGTGTAATAAAAAAAACGTAAGGAGATCTCTTATGATCTCCTATGTAGGTCCAGGAAAGTTTGTAATCATTTTAAAGATGAAGACTGCAGACCAAAATGTGGAAAGCCATGGCTGAAACAAGATGTAATTCTTACTTGTAATTTAAATAGTAAATATTTTGTTAAATAGTAATGACTTATTTTATTGAAATAATTAAGCAATATTTATTGAGATTCTTTAGCTTTACTACAAGACAAGGAAAATATGCCCCCAAAGGCAATATTACAATCAAATAACTTTTAGGCTCAGGCCGATAGATATATAGGAAATTCTTCTACGCCAAGAAGACCCATAGTAAGTACATAATGAGAAACTTATGTTTACTATTAGAGAATGGAGGTTCTAACTTGAAATGTATATGTTCATTTACAGATAACCCAGCCTGTCCCATCAGCTTCATTTCAGGTTGGATGAAAAACTAATGGCCTTATCCTTATTGAAATGCAGTGACAGAGGATATAAACTGCTATCGAAGATATTCTGCTTGCCTTCTAGAAGAACATTAATGCAGATACTGAATAAGGTTCCTTTTTGTTGCTGGACTAACCTCTAATTTTGGTGGTAAGTTCAGAAACTTGACTGTACAGACCGAACTGCAGTTGTTATATTTGATAAAATATTCCTCAATTTAGGTAGGTTGTTAATTTAGTTGATTCTAAAAAATAATACAACAGAACCATTAATAGTTATATTATCTTATTTTAATGTTTGTTTGAGGTTTGTTTTAAATATTAGAGAGAAGATAATATCAGTGGATTACGTGTTTTGGGTAGTGGAGATATCTCTGTGATTATATCAATGTCTTTGTGGTCAAGGAAGGTCAAGGAAAGTTAATGTAATTGTGCGAAATTAAAAGATTGTTTTTTCATTTCCCGCTAAAATTTTTTACTTTACATTTTTAATTTCCCGCCATAACTAACTGTCATACTTAGAACCAATTTTTAACATAGGCGGTGCGCTTCTAAATTTCTTAATTCTATGACAATAACTAAGATTGTTATTAGCCATGGTTATTCTATCATAGTTATTGACCGCCATTGTCGTTGTTATTTATATTATCAATATCTGTCGAGACAATTATATATCGGTACTATTATTCATCAGTACTATGATATATTGTTGGGATAATTACAAATTCTTCTTATCTTTCATATGTATTTTTAATTTCACCCTTGTTAGTGTCAGCACAGGTACGTAAATTATCCATACATAAGTTGATGCTGTAGAAGAGAATACTGAAACTGTGAAACATTGGGCTGAGAAGCATTGTGGATGTACCCTGATACTATAAGAATGATTACCGGGACCTTGGATTTCCAACTGTCATATATGAGGAAAGTCCTCACTTCCATATAAACGGCGAAGTTCTCTAAATGATAAAAACACTATATAGTGTTGTTAAATTTTATTTTATTAGAGATTAAGTAAATACCAATAGGCCTTCCTAGATAACTACCTAGTTTTAAAATATTATAAAGACAAATTGTCAGTCAGTCGCTAACGACTAGTAATATTATATTAAGAAATAAAAATAACTAGTAAAACAAACTACTACAAACTATACATCGCGTGCGTTTTAAGACATGCCTCGACCTCACACGTGCCACCTAATTATATTTCAAATATTTATGTTGTTTTGTGATCATTCCCCTACGTATTATTTTATACCTTTTGTATATATTATTGAAAAATAATGTCAGGATTACTAATTAGCAATTCCCAGCATAATAATTATTTTCAATTAGTCAATAAGTAATTATTCTTGTTTAAGTGGAAAAGGATTGAAAACGTTTTGAAAAACTCTCATAAGAACAGCTAAAGGAAACCTGGATTTTATTACCAAGGACGGAAAATTCGAAAAAGAAATGATAAATACTGTAACACTTCTACCACTTCTTCAGAATATTGTAATTCACTGGTGGATGATCTAGTTCACGTGATTAAAATCGAGTAGGATTATAATATAAATATTTTGTTACACTTCTGATCATATAGAAGGTAGTAAAGATTGAATTATTGTAACGACATATATCTGTAATTGTATGTAACTGTACTTGTGTTACTATGAAGCTTCATTTAGAAAAATGTTTGAGTTCTTTGTAAGAAATAATGTACCAAATAATGAAAGAAACGATGTTTGGCAAACACGACCGATGTAGCTTTTCATTCAACCAATGTTTTAGATATTTCCACGGGCTTCAGAAAGATTTAGCCAGGCCCTCTGATGAACCTGTAATACTTCGTTTATTTTCTCCAATACTTATCTCAAACGCATCAATTTATGGCGCCCTTAAGGATCATCTATGATATATTATTATGGGGGATTAGAGTTATCGAATCGGTCTCATCACATATTTTCTTCAGATATGATTTTTATTTTTACAATTACTCCATACAACTTATAACCGTCTTTAGAGCTCACACGACTCAAGACTTGAATAGCAGAAAGGAGTTATATTGATACAAGATTGCTAATACTTGTATGTTACGTTTCCAGCGGATGTTCAATAATACGACAAGATTTTTGAAGTTTTAAATGAGACTGTATAATTGTATAGTATTTGAACTGACGGCAAGTTCTTTTAATATTAATGTATTGTATTATCAAGATTTTACGTTTCCAGACGTTTACATGCAAAAGTAAAGATCCAAAAAAGACTCAGAGTGTAAATGGCTACTACAACAATGGCATTTGGGACAATTTTATGTCATTGCTTATATTTAACAGACAAAACGAAAAGGTTTCTGTACCATATTGTGATTGGTATTGAAAAGTGGACCTACCTAACGACAATCTAAAGGGCAAAAACTTATGAATTAGTCCAGAAAAGCTATCCACATCAACATCAAAACGGTATATTCATGATCATAACCTCTTACTGTGAATATGTTAATCAGTTAATATGATAACAACATGATATAATGGTTTGATGAAGTATTGACCTGAAAGTACATAAAATATGTAATTAATTTTTTTCCAAACAAGCTCTTCAAAACATTCAATCTACTCAAAACAATGCGTCCGTTTTACAACGAAAATCCTTACAAAAACGACCCGTTTTAAAGTTTAATATCCATTTTTGAAACCCAACTGAACACAATGCCGCTTTGTCTCGATACGTTTGTATAAAATCTAGTTGAGTTACGAGCAACAGGTATTCTTTATTAAACTAGCGTGGCAGCGGCCTTTCGAGACCGCGGCAGCACTGAAATTACCTTTCTTTTTTTCCGTTGTTTCCATTCTCCTAACATACTATGTTTTATTAACCATTTCTAAATCACTAGTGGGTAATAATATATCCAATGAAACGAATGAGAAGTTAACATTTTTAATTAATTACATCTTACATTAGATATGTTTAGTAAAATCTTAATTTACAAATTAATTTATTACTACTGTTATGTTGTACTTGAATTAATACACAAGCAAGACGAGTACGGTGCTAATGAATCAGTAAAACCAGTCAACATCCTGTGAGACGTCCAGGAATATTGATTTCGACGTTTTAAAAATGGTGATTTCGACACCGAAGACAAAGAGCTTTCCGGGCAGCCAAAAAATGAAGACCAGGATTTGAAGGCTTTACTTGATGATGATCCGAGTAGAACACAAGAAGTATATGCAGAACTGTCGAAGGTAAAACAAGAAACAATGTCCAACTATCTGAAGAACATGGGAATGATACAAAAGCTTGGTTATTTTGTGCCGTATGAATTAATGCCAAGATACATTGAAACGTATTTGGTCATGTGTGAAATGCTCCTTCAACAGCAATATCGGAAAGATTTTTTGGATCGTATTGTTACTGGCGATGAAAACTATGATAAACACCATGGGAACCATATGGTTATGTATCAAAATCAACGGCAAAGTCGAATATCCATGGCTCCAAGATAATAAAACCAAACAAAACCACCACTGGGGATCGCTATCGACTACAATAGATGCGTTTGAGCCGAGCCCTCCGTGAAAAACGGCCTGAATACAAGCAAAGGAACAACAATGTTATTATTCAGCATGCTCGACCACATGTCACAAAACCGGTGGAAACATATTACCTTGCTCCTTCTGATTACCACGTGTTCCGACATATGAAGATATAGAGATAAAAACTAAGAAGCAACCAGGAAAATGTAACTCGCAAATAGTAATATTACTAAGTGGACCTAGATATGGAGAATAAAGAGTCTCGGCGCAAACTTGGTTGGAAGAAGCAGCTCAAGAAGTAAATAAAAGAACCTTAATTAAAATACAAAAAACTGTATTGGTTATTTTTAAGAAAATCTAAATTATCCCTATAAATAATTCTATGAGTTGCTGTTGTACAAGAATTCATTTGTGCATTTAAGAATAAAGTCTACTGGATGGACCCAGATACTATAACAACAATTACTTAAACCCAGGCCATCATTAGGAGAGATTACAACCGTCATAAAGCAAATTAAGAGATTAGAAACAAGATATAAGGACTCCATGAGACTCAACTTTTTCTTTTTGCTTCAACTGTATTTTTTCTCTTCAAAAAGTAGTATTTTATCAACACACGAAATTCCTTTTTATCCATTTTTTTCACAATAACAGAAGTTACTTCACTCAAATGCTGTAAAATTGATACACGTATCTTTTGAGGTTTAGGGCTAACCATAAAAACATATGGACATACTTCTAGTAGCGCCATCTATGTGTCAGGCCGGGGATTTCAGGTCAATTGAACCTGTTACAACAACTTATTTTGTACGGATAATTTAGACTTTCTTCCAATTAAGTTCCAATACATTTCTCTTTATTTCAGTGTTAAATTATGAATCATGTAATCTTATATCCTATAAGATACATCCTATATCGATTACAAGAGACTGTAACTTGATGTCCTTATTTCACTCCAACGTACATTCTTGATGACTTACAGCAAACGGCGTGATCGATTAGTAGCGGAGCGAAAACTAATTACGTCGTATCCTACAAACAGTGGTCCCGTTGTTTTTATTTATACGGTTTTTTTCTCGTTTTTGGCGTGATTTCCCAAAGGGTCGGTTTATAACGGCCTAGTTAATTGCTGTCTCCTCGCTGGTCGACGAACGCTACACATATCCGGACGGTTTTATTTTTGTTTACTTCATTCGCACTCTGATGAGAGAAATTCGAATAATAATCGGGCTAAAACCGTTTGATGACGCGGCGAGGGTTCGCAAAATGGGAAAAAGGTTACGTGGAAGGACTAATTTCGGATTGCTGATTGTTCGGCAATCGCTTTGTTGTGTCCGAATATAACGAGGACAAAACAAAGCTACAGGTCGTTAAACAAAAATGTTAATGAAAAACAGACGCGAACAATACGTTTTTTAAGGGTCCCGCAATTTATTATTTATGTTTTATATCTCAAAAGTTTAACTAAAGTAAATCAATACATGTATAGTAAAACCTTACTCTGAAACCTTTCCAATATTTCCATATTGTTTTGCTCCATAATTGAATATTGTACATCTAAATTAGCCTGATGATAGATCTGTATACTATAATTTCGCTCTAATTGCTTAAATGGGACTGACGTCCTGTTAACCGATTTATACTATAGATACCACCTGTTAAGTTGTTTCTGTTTGCTCCAAATGTGATTCTGCCAAGTTAACACATGGTCCAAGCAAAAGCTCAGGTATTTTGCATGTTCCTCTTGTAGTCTGTTTTCATCACAATATTTTACCGACAAAGAGTTATTTTCCATTGGTTAAGCTATTTCTTGATTTTAATGACATTATATTAGGTTAGGGACTAGTATGTCTTGTATTGTAAACTGTAAATTGTAAATATTTAAAATATTACAAAATATTCAATATAAAGGGAATGACTAAAACAGACAATTCTAAGAAATCAAGAATTGAGGGTATTGTAACATTTGTAGTCATAATACACGAGTATCTGCAATACCAACATGTTTATTTAAAATCATTTAAAACCAATTAATTTAAAAAAATTATTAATTAAGATTTATTGTAGAACTTCTTTGCCAATTAAAAATATGATGATTCCAAACTTTTCAAGGGTAGTATATATGTTAGTTGTTTATGTTCACTCCTATTTATCTAATGAGAAAGAAAAAGGCAATTTTAATTGATCTTCAACTATTCTAGCTAGTAGAAAATCGCCGTTAATTATTATACGCCTCCATTAAAGAACTATGACTGGTTATTATGCCGAAGTGTTAAGCGATGGGCCGATAAGAGGGTGGTAGGAAAATAGTTGACGACGGTGTTAATTTGAATTTCACGGTTGCCCGCTAGGTGGATTAATTGTATGAATCTGTTGAAGTTAATAGCGAAACAGGTAGGTGTGTCTAAAAATCATTTTACACTAGAGGGTAATTGGATTTGATTAAAATGACTCTGTTACTGATAATGGGCTTTATGGTGTGAAAAAACAGATTAGTTTGAAAGTTATTCATTTAACGTAAATGACATTGTTTTAGCCACTGAAAAAAAATCATTCTGGCTATTAAAAATACCTTCCCTCTAGAGTCATACAATTAACACAAAGCTTCTCTGACATTGTTGAACCCTTTTTATTTTCCTATAACAAATGCAACAAATAGTGAAAATAAATGATTCTGCAATAATACCAATACAAGAATTTGTTAAATTGAACATCCAGGTTTTTCGAACTTTACTGTCTGATTTCACCGAAATGCTAAATCAGTAAAAAAGTTCATATTTTCATGATTTATTTTTTGTTTGATGAGCAGCCCACATACCTTGCATTGTTATATATATCAAATATCTATAATGGGATTCACGAGCGCAAAATTTCCTTTAAAGTGTTTCAGTCATCTAGCTTATCTAGTAGTTATCATTCTTCAATCTTAATTCCCTGATAGTTTAGCTTTCTACTATTAGGGAAAACGAAACAAATTAAAAAAATAAAACAAAATGAAGAAAATATAACATTTACGGTCTCAACTCAAGAAAATATGTTAGCAATTTTTCACAATGTTTTATTGAGAAATAGTAATAGTTAGAAGTGCTAATTATAATATTATTAGTATTAATTAGAAATATTAACAAACGTGTGCAACAAAATGAATACGTTCCATCAAGAGCAAAAGAGAAGGAATAAAAGGAACAAATATAGTTAGAAATGCAAAATTAAAACAAGCTACATCAAACTATCATCAAAGTTATTACTACTACTATTATTTAACTCTTTCTTCTTATTTACGAATAACCCTTTTGGCTTTTCTTTGTAGTCAGGATGTTTTTGTTCCAAATGCCGCCGCAACTTTGAAGATTTTGATTCGTTTGAGCGTTTGACATGGAAAATTACACATAATGGTTGGTTATCTGTGCCCATAAAGCCGGATTGAATGTAACATTTGTTTTTGAGAGAGAATTTCAGATAAGCTGATCTTTCGTACGCATCGTACCTGTAAAGGCAAAATACTCAATTGTTAAATTTATTAAGGCTGGATAATTTTGTTAATAACTTCTTAAATTGGTACTTAATTTCAAAGGTTTGGTTTATTTTAGTAATTAATTTTAATAGTTTTGTGTAATTTTGGTGAAAAAATATCTTGTATAATTGCATAAAATATATAAAATTGAATATTTTTTCTTGTACAGATACGATTCGCACTGGTAAATGAAACCCCTGCCATATGGGCTGTGGTGCTGACCGAGAGAGTGAAGGACATAAAATACCAAAAGACTTTTTTATATTTTACAGTCTCCTTTTGCCTACGAGGGTTTATCTGGACTGGACCTACAGTTTAACGTGTGCTCCGAACAGTCCTCGGCATTAAGACTACAGACTGCCGAGTGACCAACTTAGAAATCATCCCAGAAGACATCCGGTCTTACCCAGCCTGGTTACTGGCGTGACTTTAAAGTCTTCTTTTACCAACTAGAAGTTTATTTGGACTGGACCTACAGTTTAACGTGGGCTCCAAACAATGGTCCTCAGCATTAAGTCTACCGACTGGCCGGTGACCAACATAGAAATCATCCCAGAAGACATCCGGTCTTACCCAACCTGGTTACTGGCGTGACTAGGATCATTTTTCTTGTCGGATTGTGCACTCTTGCCTAAGGGCAATGACAAACATAAATTTACGATCATGTCCCAGCAGGAGTCGAACTCGCGACTATCGCAACAGTAGGAGGACCATGCTGTCGCCTTTACTACTCTATCACTCAAACCGGCTTGTTAAGGATTAGCTTACCTGAATTTTTTTTATTTCGTTTTCTCTACGTTGCTAGCTCAAGTACTATCAACTGTTGCTGCAAGCTGGTATTTATTTTAACGGCCCGATACCGGGTCGCAACCCGTCAAATGGAAAACACTGTTGAATACTATTTTATTTATCCCTTGTATGAGATAAAGGGTAAAAAAGGTGTAAATTATCTGCTAGCTTTTCTTAAACTCGAAAAATTCGTGGTTCTAACAACAGATGCGTCAGGACAGATAAACAACGGGGTTCCATCAATTCATCGACCTACACGTTCGCATACACGACCGTCAACCACACAGAAAAACGTATTTTTCCAATTTCCCAAAAAGCTTTTTTTATTAATACTTTCGGTCGCTCATATTTGCATTCTCCTAAACATATCTGGAACCTGTTTATTTAACTTATGTTTATTTAACCATAAAAAAAAAGTTTATTTATTGGCGTACTTTTTTCCGGGACCCGTTCTCTTTATCCCGATATATTCATTCGTGTTCTAGCATCGTGTTTATTCAACAAAATGGAAAATAAAAATACGCGATTTTCTGGGCATTCTCGAGTTTGGTCTGGTCAATTAATTGCAGGATTTACCGTCATTTCATGGTTAGACGGGCATGATCATAATAGTGCCCTATTCCAACAGATCCAAAGGTGAACATGAGATACCAAGTGTACCGGAAAATCATTACGGCTTTTTGTATCAGAAGTATGCAATGATATGATTTGACACATATAGTCTATTCAAAACAGTAGTGTCACACGTGATCAATATGTGTCTGTCAAAAGTTTCGCCGCGGTTTCTATTGAAAATATTATAGCTGCACTGAATATTAGTACGGAAACGGTCACTAAGATATCTCAAAATATAAAAAACTATATAGTCTTAAATTCACCAAAAAGAAACCGTGTTTATGCGAAACAAGTGACGAATCAAGATCAGCTTGATGTTAACTGTATCAGACATCAAATATACGAAATGTATAAAAACAGTAAGTAGTTTTTCCAATCAAAACATAACTTAGTACAATTATTTCAGAGAAAATTTTTAGTCTGGAAACTATCCATAAAAAGCCAAAATATATATAGCCATAAAATATATATAGCAAGTGGTGTAAAGATATCCCACGAAGGGATTTAATGGAACTTCCAGAGATTTCCTTTAAAATAATACAATTTTTAAAAACATATAACAAAATCAAGGCACAATTATTATATCAATTTATATATTTAAATGAGACATGAATAACTATCGATTAGGTTTTGTTAGTCATAACATTTATTAATAGTTCATTGCATACATATAGTTCTTCATGCTGGAAACAGGAATGGTTGTATTCCTGGTGCAGAATTAGTATTTTCCTCTGAAGCTAAGGGTGATTACCATGGATAAATGAACAATAACTTGTTTTTGCAGTATTTTGAAAACCAGCTTTTAAAGAACTTCGAAGAACCATCAGCTATTATTATGTACAATGCGCCATATCTACCATATATATAGTAAACTGGTGGGGAAAATCCCAACAAGTGCATCAACAAAGGCTGCAATTAAGGAATGGCTTAAAGCACATAAAATAAGTTTAGAGGAAACCATGTTAAAGAGTGAACTATTTCAAATTGTTACTCGGTAAATATAAATTAATTATTAAATTGCGTTTTATGTAATTTACTTTATTAATAGGCCTGAGAAAATATATAGACTAGATTAGATTATTGAACGTTATGGCCTCAGAGTATTACGTCTCCTCCCTATCACTGCATATTTAATTCAATTGAGCGGATATGGGGTATTGCAAAGAATTAATACAATAAACATTCAGGTCAGGGAGGATATTCAAACCAGAACTGTCTGGATTTATGGAAAGAAGCATTGTCGAAAATAACACCTTCGGTTTGTGTGAGCTCGATCAGACATATTGAAGAAGAAATTGACAAATTATTATTTATTAATTATTATTTTGTGTAGACATATGCCAAAAAAGTCGAACTTAACAAGTTAGTAACAGAAAAAAACAATAATAAACGAACAATAAATGAAAAATTGTCAGTAATTAATAGCCTACCTTCCTGGGAAAATTTATTGGACACTAGCTTGGAAGCAACGACTTTCGCCAGGTTAGAAATCCTATAAACTATTCTGCTTGCTGTCGCTGAGTAATACTTAATAAAGGTCATCAGGATCCCCAAGTACACCCATGTCATATAAGCAACAGGCTCTTCTTTTTCCATTGTATCTGAAATAATGGAAACAACGTTTATTTTAGGGACTAGTTCAAATAAATAACTTTAACAATAATGTGCGTCCATTGCGTATATACATTACAAAAACAATTTCAAGTCAAAAATATCTGAAAAATAACTACTACCCATCTACAGGATACATTCCATAAAAAATATCTCCGGATTTGGCACATGCGCACTATCCCGCATAGAAAACCAATCCAAAACTTGTCGACTCTACCGGTACAGTCGATGAAGTCAATGCAATAAAAAAATCTTGAATATTTAGATTTTGTGTTACATTAATAATTTTATAGTAATAATAATTAAATTTTTGTGTTATTCTTGGTGGTTTAACATACATTGGTTTTAAAATACGGAAGAACAAGGGTAAGTGTAGAAAATAAGGTTAAACCTTTGATAGTTATACGATCCAAACAGCATCAATTTTATTTGTAGTGGGAATATTAGCTGCCAAATTTACAACATATCATTTTTATCAACCAATCATTATTATCAACTAAAATTTCATCCTAAAGAGAACAGAGAAGAAAATGATTCTATATATTCTATATTTGATTCAACTGGTGTAAAGATATCCCACGAAGGGGCTTAAAGGAACTTGCAAAGATGTATAAAATAATACAATTTTTAAAAACATATAACAAAATCAAGGAAAAATTATCATATCTATTTATATATTTAAATGAGACATGAGTGACTATCGATTAGTCATAACATTTATTAATAGTTCATTGCAGACAAATAGTTCTTCATGCTGGAAACAGGAATGGTTGTATTCCTGATGCAGAATTAGTATTTTCCTCTGAAGCTAAGGGTGATTACAATGGATTTTTGAAAAATAACTTGTTTTTGCAGTAGTTTGAAAACCAGCTTTTAAAGAACTTGGAGGAACCATCAGTTATGTACAATGCACCATATCTACCATATACATATAGTACACTGATGGAGAAAATCCTAACAAGTACAAAAAAGCCTTCGAGGCTGCAACTAAGGAATAGCTTAAAGTACATAAAATAAATTTCGAGGAAACCATGTTAAAGAATGAACTATTTCAATATCATTTAAATATAAATGATGATATTTATATATTATTATCAACCAAACTTTAATGCTAAAAAGAACAGAGAAGAAAATGATTCTTGTTGTGATGGAATTAGTCAAGTCATTAATGAGGTTTTTCCATCAAAAATAGTAGCAAAAATTACAGTAACGGCTAATAATTGGACATTAATTATAAACATACTATATTTTATCAATGATTGAATATTTATGTTATAGGTGAGATGTAGCTAGAATGAGAAAATAGCGTTGAGGGTGAAAGACGAGGAATGTAAAATTCAGAGAATCAGAGAAGAAGAAATTAGACAGCATTTTGCTAAGGTGTAAGAAAGTGTACAGTGATACTATGAAATAATTAAATTTGCCAATAAAAGTAGACCTGGATCAAATAAACAATATATAAAACTATCAACGACACCCTAATGACCTAATGACAATGAAAATACAATGCATTAATATACAAGAGTATAGGTAAATAAATGACTGTTTTGTAAAAATATTGGTGTATTGACTGAGATATAGTTCAGCTTAAAAGTACGATCATCCATTCGTTTTAGGCTAGTAAATATACAATATCTTAATCGAAAGTTCGAGGTAGTCAATTCATTAATGGGGTTTATGGATCAAAAATAGTAGCGATCATAGCTGATCATATTTGCAGATTTTTATGAGAAATTCATTGCTTTCATATATAGTAGTGGCTTTTTCGTTTGGGTTTAACTATATTGCCTGGGTTTGATCTAAACGATTTTGGTCTTTTTTGAGGTAATGTTTATTTATATGGCTCTTGCAGTTCTTGTTAATTGTTCAAATATGAAGTTAATTTAATATCGTGTTTTTATAAAACTAGAGAGTTATATAGGCATTATTTTTATTACTTCATTTTATACAATAATTTTTCAAATAAAATGTGTTATTTTAAAAAATGTTTATTTCCTTCCATATATATAGTTTCAACATTAAATCAATTATTTACCAACACTGTGTATATCTATAAAAAAGTAATTTAGATGTAAAAAAAGACTAAGTAAAGGAAGCTGTATATACCCATGCCCCAAACTTTTATTATCCTCTGTGTCAAAAATCAATGGAGCCCAGTAAGCGTACGCGCCAAATCCAGAGACATTTGTTGAGTAAGATATACTCCTATCTACTATGGCTGTTGCATTAGTGTCTTGCACTCAAATGCTGATACATGATAAAAAATGTAAGCTTAAAGCAGTGTTCACAATTCAAAGTCAACTCACTTAATTCCCACTATCAGTTGTTCTGGTCATTGGGTCACATAAACTGACTGAATGACATCATTTTTAAATTTGTTTTTTAGTATGGAAACGAAAACCACCAGAAAATAGTGAGAAATTAAAAAAAAATAACAATAATTTAAAATAAAACTTCCATTTCAAATAAAACACTCAAAAAGTCACGACAGTCTATCTCTTTAATACTAAATATTTATATTATATCAATGTTCTGATAGTGTTGTATCATTTTAACCTATATTAACGGATTTAAAGCTTTACCTTTTTCTAAATTTTACAAAGAAAAACATATAGCTATTTATTTTTCGATCAATAAATTTGATAAGCTTCAAAGGATTCACCCAAATCGATGTGTAATTTATTAAGAGTTTTACGTATTTTTTTCGATATCGCATTAACTGAAATATTAATGTAGGAGTTATTTTTGTAATTTTCGACGAACATTTCAATCAATCATTATTGGGACGAAATATTATTTATTATCTGAAACATGGAATGAATAATAGATTAACTTTCGGTGAATGAAATGTTTTTTACATAGTAATTTTCACGTATCTAATTGGCCGAAAGTTGGGTTCCTTTACATTTCGATAAGTTTTAAGATAATATTTGCAGGAGACCAACACTATGGACTGGCAACTTAAATTTTTCATCAAAAATTTAACACATCACCCAATAATATCACGTATCACCCCAGCCGTCTTATTTTACTGATTTAAGTTCATCGGACCAAAACTGAAACCCGATAAAATTGAAAGGAGCGATTTCAAATAAGATTATTACAACGTGGGGCAAAAGTCCCGCTATCATTTTTATTGCCTGTAATTTTGCTCAAAGAAAAAATAAGTCAGTTTGGTTTTCATAAAAAGTTTATTTGATCTTTACGTTTTTTTTTTTTCGTTATTATTGAGAAATTATTTCGGCTAAATGATGACCGCGATTCGCTATGCAACTTTCGTCTCTTTTTAAGGTATTTTTCATGACATCCTGCAACATCTGAGGCAGACTTTCTTCAGTTTCGTGACGAATAATGTCTTTAAGATGTTGGTGATGTTGATAGTTTGGTGATTATTCACATCAAATTTTGATTTAAAAAAAAAATAAGAAAATGTATAGTGTTGTTAAATTCGAAGATCTGGCTGGCCATGCTAAATCGACACTTCGCGAAGTTAGTCTTCCTGGAAAAAACGTCATTCAATAATTGAATTATTGAACGAGCTATATGTGTTGTGGCCATATCTTGCTGAAACCACATGTCCTCTAGTCCTTGCTCTTCCATTTCAGACACAAGAACATTTCGAATCTTGACTTGGTACAGTTCAGTAGCAACAGTAACTGCAACACCTTGGTAATTTTCAAAAAAATAGGGACCAATGATGTTTCCAGCACGAATACCACATTATACGGTTGTTTTTAGTGAATGCAATGTTGTTTCATGAATTAATTAAGGATTCTCTGTTTCCCAAAACCGTTGTTCTGTTTATTGACCTGAGAATGAACTTCATCATTCATTATCAATTTAGACAAAAATATTCAGTTTCACCAGACAGCCTTAGGATTGCATTACTGTACTCAACTCGTCGATCAGGATCTCTCGGTAGCATTTTTTGGACTAATTGAATTTTTATTACGGCAAAATTTTCAAATTAGTTTTCAAAATTCACCTTAAACTATGTGCAGAAATGTGTAACTGGGAAACGCGTCTTCGAATTGATGTTTCTGGAGATTCTAGAACACTATCGCGCACCAGAGCCACATTTTCAGCGTTACGAGATGTCCGTTGTCTGCCAGAGCGAGGCCTCTCTGCTGTCGTTTTGTACTGTCAAAAATTCGCATGTGAACGATAAATCGTGGTCTTGTGAGGCACTGGACGATTAGGATATTTTTGACGCATTTCCGCTCAGTGGCAATAATGGAACGATTATTTTCAATAAATATTGTCACTATTTCCACTCGTTCTTGTGGCGTATATTTATCCATAATAAAATATGGTAGCGGGACTTTTGCTCCACCTGTTATTTTATATGTATTATTATTAATCATTAATAAATATTGAACACATATTTGTCATTCAACCTGTGTCATTCATAATCCCGCCAGTTTTTCCCACTCTGGCTCAAATTTGTTGACCCGATTGGTGGCTTCTCCCTTCGTCGTACTGAAGGTCATGCGGCAAACATTGAAAATTCTGTGTAAATTCGCCCGAAATGCCCAGCTCTATACTCATCATTAAATGAATAGTGCTATAACTTATTGAACAATTTAATATAGAAAACTATAATGATATATAATATTTATTGAGACGACAACTTGTAGATTTTTTTCCAATTAATATAAATCATATGTTTATATTAAATTTTTCTCATTATTATTATCACCTTATTGTTATTATGTGTCAAGCCAATCAAACGCCATTTCCAGGAAGTCTCTGTTGTTATAGTACGACCTATTTTATCTTGACGGTTGATCCACTTGCGGCCGCAGAAATATCGACATCATACTTCGCCATCATTTCGTCAGTCCGACATTATTTTATCTGAACGATATCTTACTCGAATGCCTGTAAAAAACAGATAAAAAGAATCTGCCGCTGGGAAAAAAAGAAAACCATCAATAAATTTCTTTGTTAGCGGCGGCCCTTCCAGAAATTGAAAACCGGAGGCTTTTTTCCGAACTCGGGCATTTATCAGTTCCATGTGATATCGGAGCTTTTTTATTCTCTTTGATGGCGACAATTTAGAAAAATTGATATTTTCTTGTAGGGCAACTCCACAAGGGCCAATATAAAAATCCGCCATCAATCAAACGTTTAAATCCCGCGACATTATCAATTTTAAGTAATCGAATTTTCGCTTAAAAATCGTTCCAATATTGCGCTGCATTTTTCTTTTTTCGAATGTATAATGATCTTTTAGAATCCCTATGTTAAAACCGCAATAACTTCAGGCTGAGGAAGAAATGACAGCAGTCCCACCACCAGAAATAACAATTTTGCATTTATAATGTTCTACCGACGAACGTTTATCTTTCAACATACCTCATTGAACAAGTATTACTAGAGATATGCTACTCTAAAGCCATCTAATAAGAGAAACCGAAACTAGCTTTTCCTCAACCTTAAACATATTAGGCCCTTGCATGTATTGTGGTTATTTTATCACTTTAAGGTAGTTATACCGAAAAAATATCAATATATCGATAAATAAAATAAATAAAAATAAAAATAGTCAAAAAGTCAAAACAGTAGGAAGACCGTCCTGTCGTCTTTACCACTAAGCCAACTGAGCCGGCTTTCTTTTCTATTGATCGAACGACTTTTCAATGTTTCTGGAAACATAGCGTTACCGTGCAGAAATAACGATGTTAGTTCGATAGAGACAAAATGATTGAACTATTTTCGCGTTTTTTGAGAATTTTGAAACAGTTCTGCATAGAACTGAACTAGTAGAATCCGTTCAGAAGGCGGTATACCTAGTCAGTTCGCTGGTTTTAGAAGAAATTTCAATTTTTAGAAAAAAACAACCGTTTCTTCTTTTGTCTTTTGTAAAAATAAAATATCAAAAAAGTTAGGTTAACATTGTTTAAGTTGTCATTTTCATCAATATATAATGTAAATAATAATATATAAATAATAACAGCAAATGAAAATACAGCAAGTACTTAATATCACAGAGAACTGTACAGTTTATGTGATCAGAAACCACAAGAATCTATAAACTAATATAAATCTAAAGATGTTGACAATGATGTAAGTCATATTTTTAATTGTTCTTCATTCTTCATTTTATTGCTTCACATTTCTGTACTTTCTCTTTACATTAACTGTTCCTTAAACTCAGCTCATTTAGGACTTTAACAACCAACAGTGGAAAAAATATTGAGTTAAATTTATTGTTTCTAAACTTAGAGTGCCAGACAAATTTAATTTTACAACCTCTGATTATATTTTGTTTAAAAAAATCTTATTATTATAATTTTTATCACAGTAATATTTATTCTATTTTATATTTAGCTTAAATATTGGTTTCTAAAAGAAAATAAAGAAAGGTAAATGGATAATTTCCTTCAACGTCTATCTGAAACAACTAATTCTATCACGTCTGGTGACACGTTTCCATCTTTTGGTTTAACACAAGTAATTTTAGGCCTTAATGGAAAAATCTTGTCGGATAGAGCCATATAAACGACGAAATAAAAGATAAGCAAAAGCAAAGACGTGCCTCGGCGGAAACCTTTTGGAAAACTCACAGTCACCGACACGATTTTCTCCCTTTATAGATAGAAAATATTTTAAGGCATTTTGGTGGGTATTTTTACTGATGGAAGTTCATTAAAATATTAAAATTGTTTGGGCGCTAGATTTGTTTTAGTCGACCTAATAAGATGACCATATTATTATTTTTATCACACAGTTTTACCAATCTGAACCACAGTTCTTAACAAGTAACAAACTGAGAATATAAAGCCAATTTTTTAGGTTCAGTTATGTTGTTATTCCGTTTCTCAAACCGCTGCCTATTATACTAAATCATGTCTATTATCCTGGTCATGTTTTTATTGTAAATAAAGAGACTGTAAATATATTGTTTAATAGACGTATTCATAATAATATAGCCTGTATAAAACTAGAATGTTTCATAACTGACGCAGTGTATAGAATTTTGGTGAGATTTTAGGCTCTGATTTTTTAATTCATTCGATTAGTCGATGTTAAATTGAAAATGGTTGAGGGCTCAATAGAGTTCTGGCAAAAAACATTCGCAGTTCATGCTATAAGTTGCCCTGAAGTTGCTTTAAGTCACCTAGCTATGAAATATTGAAACCGCTTTGTCAACTAAATACTTGATACTAAAGCTTCTAATTCCGGGCATAGAAAATATATATATAAAATATATATATAAAATATATATATAAATATATATATATATATATATATATATATATTAAAAATATTAAAAACTTATAGCTAACCAGAGATGACAACCACTTAACTGATTCATGTTTTCATAGATAATAAGTTATACTGCTACAATAAGTTATTACACTTTATTTATCTGATAAATTCAAGTATTATTATACATAAATTTAAAAAAACCATACGGTATAAATACTCATATTTTGCTCATATTTATATTCATTTCAGAAAATCGCCAACAAAATAAAACGTTCCGAATAGATTCGCCAATTCGGAAAACGTTTTATTCTTCTTATTTATTTGTTTTTCGTAGGTTCTACATAAGATACTCTCTTTGTATATTTTATAGCAAAAAATGTCACAATAATTACAATAATCAAATGGATATAATGACTCTTTTCCATCACGAATCTTAATATTCTTCTATCAATTCCTTCAGCCAAATCAAACTCTTAATAGAAAATATAATTTCGCCCATTTCAAGGGACCAACTCTACGGGCTGATCATTCATATCATATCATATAGTTCCCCAACCGCCCCATTTTCCTGATTTGCGTCCCTCGGACCAAAACTGAAAACCCGACAAAATTGAAGGGACTGTCTTACTATTTTTTGATCACCGTAATTTAGCACTAAATACAAAACAAGACCCATTGTTTTAACGCTTTAATAAACTAACGAATATACGATTAACATAATATTTTTCAAACAATAGCTAATTTACATTTCAATTATACAAAAACGTAGGCGAAATGTCAACGAGTAAAATAATTAAATAAAATATGAAGCCTAATCACAGGGATGATTAATTTGGCTGTTGAATCGTCGAAGAAACAAAATTTAGTAGGATTTTTTAACAACTTAACACGAAATTATGATGTGTCAATGTAAATTGTCGAGTATCTCGCTGCAATTAAAACAGAACTCACCTTTGTCACTGAATGACTGGTAGAACGCGACACCGTTACAGAAAATAGTGACTCGATTCGACGTCTGGCGTCGAAGTAACGTCGAATACTGTGTGTCTAAACCGTCGAGTCAAGCTCAAGGTTTGGCGCTATATTTCGCGATTATTTCGTTATCAGCACTTTAGCAGCGAGCTAATTTATATTGTTATCTTGATGTTCATATCGGTCAAACAAATATTACGGAAATGTGCGATTACGAATTAAATCACCTGATTCGTATACATATTTCTTATATAATTTATATTTATTGTTATTATTTGTACATTCTGTTACGAAGGTTGCTCGAAACGTGCAAACATAACAAAACTTGAGATTGAAAGATTCAAAAACTTAAGTAAAACATATTTTTATATTGGCTGCCACATTTTGTAAATTCGTAAATAGACTCAGGCAATATTTTCCTTCTCATTTTATTCTAGTTAAAAAGAGATACAATGCTATCTGATGTTGTCCGGTTGCCAAATGTCCGCAAAATTCTTCAAAATATTAATATTACAGGTTTTCAACCGGCCAACGTTCTTTTAACGTTTTCCTTTTTTAATTTTAACGTTAAAAAGTGACATAATGCTGTCTGATTAGTTCGAACGCGTAAACGAACGAGCCTGTCAAGGTCGTCCGATTATCAGACGTATGCAAAATTCTTGAAAGCAATGGTAATACGAAGTTATAACTCTAATCTATAAACTACTATGGGTGTATAAATAATTGTAGTTTTTTGATTTACTATAATGTTAAGATAAATTATATTTGATAACATTTTTGTTCAATTATTTTATTTAAATTTGAATTTTGTTCTATGTCAATGCCAACTAAACTAAAACTCAGAGATGATCAGACAACATTGCAACGATTAGATGTATGTCACAAATTTAAATGACGTATGTACAAAATAACTTTAAACCAAGTATATGGTGTATTTTAATACCGATTTATTCAATGTTTATTTACATAATATTGATGTATGATATGTATATGATGATGTATTGATACATAAATGTATCTTATATAACTAGATTCTTCTTTCTTTATATACCTCTGATCTTTATATTTTGTAGGCTCCAAACATATACACTATTATCTGCAACAGTGTCTAATCAGACGTATATATCTACACATTTAGTTTTTAATAAACACCATAAATAATGATACTAATGTTGATACATACAACTTTAACATACCTTACCAAACAGTGTTAAATAACTAGTTACATTTTAAATTATCTGTCATTACGTGAGTTTTAAGAATTACACTGTGCTTCTAATTTTATTTATATTACACATTACAACTTTATAATTTTTAGTCAGATTTTAGTTATGTTCTCGAATATATTTTTCTTATCTTATTCACTTTCCTGTAATCTGTGAAGCGACCTATAGGGCAAAAAGTATCCAGCTTTATTACATGATTATTGCATTAGTAGTTATTGTACCTTTCTATATTGGATATAGTAAAAAATACTTATATCTACGACTATTTAATAGTATAATATTCTAAAATTTCCTTCTGATTATATATCCTGCGGTGATAAATATTTAATTGAAAAATTCTTCATGATCTTGATATTTTTCCAACTCATATTAGGTGACAGGAAGAATAAAACCTCAATATTTGTTAAAACATGTCGCGTCACCTGTAAAGTTTCCGGTTTCGCCAATAAATGAACTTGATTTTATTGTATACTTTTATATAAGCCGTATATGACTTCATAGAATATCTTTCTTATCTTATTCACTTTCCTGTAATTTGTGAAGCGACCTATAGGGCAAAAAGTATCCAGCTTTATTACATGATTATTGCATTAGTAGTTATTGTACCTTTCTATATTGGATATAGTAAAAAAATACTTATATGTACGACTATTTAATAGTATAATATTCTAAAATTTCTTTCTGATTATATATCCTGCGGTGATAAATATTTAATTGACATTGATATTTTTCTAACTCATATTAGGTGACAGGAAGAATAAAACCTCAATATTTGTTAAAACATGTCGCGTTACCTGTAAAGTTTCCGGTTTCGCCAATAAATTAACTTGATTTTGTTGTATACTTTTATATAAGCCGTATATGACTTCATAGAAAATCTTAAATTTATTCAGTATACATCTTTTCAGGTTTGTTAATAAATAATGATCAATGGATGATTGATGCAGCAGGTATCTCAACATTGCGATCGAAATCGAACATTTTTATTAATGAAAATATGCATTAATGATGACGTGACTTTTACTTTGAATATAAATTTTATTCTAGTTATATATAATATAAGACATGTAAAAAATTGATAATTTTTTTATTTTATACCGGTAGGAAATTACAGAATTTCAGAGCATTGATGTTATTTAAATGTATAATGCTTGTTTCTTATATTTCGGGATTTTCTAGATTCATGCGTCAATATGAATGTAGCAATGGAGAAAGCTAATTAAAACGTGCTCAGAATATTCTGTTTGTGCTTGAATGATTTTAAAAGCAAAAAATGATGCAGAACGATATCTACATTTTGAATTTCATAATTGTTTGTTCATATTTTATCGATAAAACTAAAAAAAATGGTGCATTTTTATAAAAATAATTGAAATGATAACGTTTGTTTGATTATTTCATATGGTGTGATCCTTAGGCTCTTTAGATAAAGTTGAAATAGCTTTCGATAAAAATGCCTCATTCAGTTTTTTTATGATACAAGTATTTATAATTTTAAAAATTCAATCTAATTAGATAATATTTATTTTATTAAATTTCGCGGTATTTTATGTGTAACAATCATCAGGAATATGTATAACAAATATTAACACGAATTGTTTCATAATGTTTTAAACTATCCAAGAATAATAATTATGTCACAAATGCATGTATTTAAATTGTATAACTAATTCACAGTAAACCTAGAAGTTGTACTTGACTTGTTCTTTTATCATTTTTTCGATGTGAAACATGATGGTCAAATGGATATGAGTCTGAATTTCTTCATAAGAGATATGTAAGTACTTGATAATAGATGGATACTGTGTTTTTATCATGTTTTATGTACAAATTATATCAACATATCCGACAGAGTAGTCATATTTCATTTTATGTATAAAACAAAAAAAAAAAATATATATATATATATATATTTATATATATTACTCAGACTTCTAATATATGTTGATGAATAACTGTAGAATCATTTTAAATTCAGAGAATTCAGATTATTAATCAACCCATTCAAATAAAAATTACAAAAGTGTATTATTCTATTTATCATACTTTATAAAAGATGAGAGAAATTCTGAAACAGATATGATGTCAACATATTAAAATACAAGTAAAATTCATAGGTTATGTTATAAGAAAAAATGTAATAATATTTTCATTGTATTTTTAATTAAGTTATAAGTATTGCTAAAACTAAATTATTAAGTTATACTATTATGTGTTAGGTGTGGAGAGTGCAATCCATATTTTAATGTCTAAACATAATAATTAATATTCTTTCAATAAACTTTTCAGTAAAAAGAAGTGGACATATATATTAAATCTTACAAGGCCAGACTCGGCAGTTAATGTTAATGCATTATTTTCATATTAATTTCAAGCAGTTTTGTTCAAGATTTTGTATTATTTTTGGTTATTCTCCTATTGTTGAAACAATTAAATATTGTTGGAGTTGTGGTAAGGTGGGATAAAAAATTGCTTAAGAAAAGTATGAACAAATAATGTTACATTGTAGGCACATTTGTAGAGATAACAAATTAACGTCTTCTATATATCTCAATATCTTTAACATATCCCCCCGGTATATATCAACAAAATTCGAAAACATCAAAAATCGTCCCTCGTCTACAAGATATTTAGAATTTCGAAATTATTTTATGTTTTTGTGATCATTATTTTCTTTTTTATCACTATTGATCACTATTTTCTGCTTGATGTCTGGTGATCAGAGTATAGTTAAGAAAAATTGTTCTTGCTTAACTGAAATTGAACTGATTGTAATTGGTATATTTCTGAATACATAATATATCATCATTCTAGAGCCAATTCTAAAGCTCATTAAGATTGTTTTGTACGTTTTAGTGGTATTAATTTTTGCCCTAACTGCATATTGCAGGTTATAAATAGGTTAAATTTTGCATCATATAAAATAGCTTCTCAGAAGTTTACTTTCTCATTTTTTTGGTGAGCTGTCATGCCCCATGCGGGATACAATAACAAATACAAAACAGTAGATAAACGAAAGCCATAAAAGCAAACTAAAAATGAGCTATTTTTAAAGCAATTTCCTTTAGAATTTTAAGTAAAGAAATTATCAGCAGGGTGTATCTATTGTTTTTGTAATATATATTGTAAGTGAGAAATATGGATAAAAGAGATGAATATGAATACATAAATGAAGTAGTGAAAATATCCATCAGTTAAAATGAAACTAACTACATAATTTGCCTAGATGGACCACATGGGACAAACAGAAGGAATTAGGAATTATTAACAGTAAATTTGTAAACATTTTAAAGCATTCATAAAAATTAAGTTGTGTAACGATTAATGTAATAAGATATATATGACTATATAATATTTTTTGATCTTTGTATCAATATCTTGATTATTTACTTTATTGACCTAAGTTTTGAAAAAAATATATTTTAGTTCCATATTTATATTTAGAACATAAAAGTAAAGAAGGATCATGTATACTTATATATGATGCTCTGAAGTTGTTACAGTTCTGAAAATAGTTTAGTGGCCTAGTAATTTAAACTTAAGATATAATTAAATTAAATTAAATAATTATAATTAAATTAATTATAATTAAATTAATTAAATCAATACTTAATTATTGAAATGTAATAATTAAAGAAATTATATTTAATTAAATGCCATTTAAAAAAGGATAGTGTGTGTTAGTTCTTGATATAGTAGTTTTAATGTGTTTTAATATAGGGACATTTACTCTGTTATAAGAGAAACATCATTAACTTAATTATTTAATTGTGATCGAATTTCGATCGCAATTCAACGATCAATATATGGTTTAACAAAATATATGCAAACTGAGCAACTTTATATCACTTAATTATTATATGTTTGTTAGTCATAGTTAAAAACAAAATAATTTAATACAAAATAAAATACGTGGATTACATTTTCACTCACCGAATATACTGCCAGCAAGTACTTAAATAACAAAATAATACTGTGCACGAAAATAATACGGAACCATATTAAAATGTTCAATTGTTATTCAACGATATACAATGAATATGTAAACACATTCCTTTCGAATTGGCTTACTCACGCTTTCCTTTATAACAATTTAATCATTTTTGGAATACCTTGAGAACGGACGTGATACACAACGAACTTGACGCATTCTTGTCTCCGAAACGATCGATTAACACATGGCTCGCACCATAATCAAGAAGGCTTTGCTCACAATTGTTTTACGTTGAGACCGAAAATGAATGGGAACACGTTTTATCGACTTTTTTGCGAGAATAATGGCAGCGTAAATACAGGCATTTGTTTTAGTACCTTTTTCTTTGGCCGAAATAAACCGGGCGACTAATGACGCGGCTCTGCGGCCACTGAATGAAAGTGCGATGTTAAAAACGCCGCTATTACCAGCTAAATACTTTCTTTTTTCTATTCGCGAAAAAATATCGGGGTTAGGTAACCGAATAAATGTGTTTTTTTGCGTGTTATGTAACGCAATCTGGCTGGGTTTATGTATATGTGTCGATTACTTAATGTTTGTGGTTTTATGAGATGATTTGTATTTGCATTTATATTAGCTGATCATATATAACGCTGACATTTAAAATCAGATACAGATATTTATTAATTGTTTGCGTGTATTTCATTTTAAACAGGCATTAAAATAATCTAGTATCTAATAACTACTTAAATACAGTTTCATTAGTTTTCTCTAATTTTTATATATCAGAAAAATAGATAAATATCGGTATTCGGCAATTTCTAGGACACTAACAAAATTAAAATGTAAACACGCTTCGCAAAACAAGGATATATTCCCTCGGGAGAGACGATAAGGAATATACCTATTAAAAAAACGACTATATATAACAACTACTTCAAAACAGTTTCATTATTTTTGTGTTATTCAGAGAAATATATATATATATATATATATATATATATATATATATATATATATATATATATATATATATATATATTATATATAAGTATAAGTATTCGACAATTACTAGGATACTAACAAAATTAAAATATAAACAGGCTTCCCACAAGGAAATATTCCCTCAGGAGATACAATAAGGAATATATTTATAAAATAGAATATATCTATCAACTACTTAAAAAGAGTTTCATTAGTCTGATTTCTATATATCAGAGAAATAGATACATATCAGTATTCGACAATTGCTAGGATACTAACAAAATTAAAATATAAAAAGGCTTCCCACAAGGAAATATTCCTTCAGGAGAGATAATGAGGTATACATCCATAAAAAAGAAGAATATTTCCATCAACTACTTAAAATCAGTATCATTATTTTCTCTTATTTTTATATATCATAAAAATAGATAAATATAAGTTTTCGACAATTACTGGTACACTAACAAGAAAAACTTTTACACACGCTTAGAGATACTAGATATTAGAGAATATTTCCATCAACTACTTAAAATCGTATCATTATTCTCTCTTATTTTTATATATCATAAGAGATATATTTATAAAAAAGAATATATCTATGAACTACTTAAAAACAAATTCATTCATTTTCCCTTATTTTAATATATCATAAAAATAGAAGATGAACATTAGTATCCGATAATTACTACTATACTAACAAGAAATTTTTTAACACGCTTCCCACAACAACAATTTTCCCTCGGGATAACGACACCGATTATACTTACATCGACTTTAACAGGATCGCGAACACGATCAAGTTAAATGCAACGAGGCGAGGATCCTTCCGAATAGCACATTACAACGGCTTTTTAAACACCGTCTTCATCTAGATGACTAGGCTTTGTCGTCGACAGGATTTTTACCAACGCCTATTCTCCTTTTCGCTGTGACGGGATTCCAGGATGACGTACGGAACGATACGCGATTGTCGTTAAAAAGTTGAAAGCGAATCGGGTACCCACCCGTTATTCACTGGGTTGGTTTGTGTTGCGAACGCGAGACAACAGTCTAGCGCACAATTGCGTGCGAAATAATCGATGACGTACCTACTCCTTCTTACTGTCAAGGTTTTCCTTTTTAAATCTGTATCGTTAACGGTTTAATAGAATGGTAGCGTTTAAGGCAAGGTTATTTTACAGTTCCTACTTATTTTGCATCTATTAATCTAATAATTTTTGTATAGAGAGTTACTTATTGAGTTTTTGTAATAATAATATTTTAACAGCAACTGCACATAATTTTTTTATTATTTTTTACAGCAATCTATTAAATTAATACTAAGAACCTATTTGTTTTATCCTAATTTGCTACGATAGTGAATTGAAAAGGCGCCGGCCGCATAGATGGCGCAACTAGAATTAAATCCATATGTTTTTTAGTTAGCCCTAATCATCAAAAGATACGTGTATATGTTGGATAGCGGTCGGATCATTAGTTTGTGAATTATAGCATTTTGAGTGAAGCAACTTTTGTTAGTATTGAAAAAATGGATAAAAAGGAATTTCGCCTGTTGACAAAATATTGCATTTTAAAGGGAAAAAATACAGTTAAAGCAAAAACTTGGTTTGATGCCGAGTTGCCGGACACTGCTCCAGTAAAATCCACCATCAAGGATTGGTATGCTAGTTTAGACGTGCTGAAATGAGCACCGAAGACGGTGAACGCAGTGGACGCCCAAAAGAGGTTGTTACCGACGAAAACATAAAATTCACAAAATGATCTTGAATTACTGTAAATTGAAATTGAATGAAATAGCAGACACTCTAAAAATATCAACTGAACGTGTACATCATATTATTCACGAATATTTGGGTATGAGAAAGCTCTGTGCAAAGTGAGCGCAGGGCAAGCTCACTTTTGACCAAAACTAACGACGAATTGATGATTCGAAGCAGTGTTTGAAGATGGTCATGCGTAATAAACCTGAATTTTTGTGTCGATATGTGACAACGAATAAAGCATGGCTCCATCATTTCACTCCGAAGTCCAATCGACAGTCATTCGTGTGGACTGTCACTATGAACCCGCTCCAAAGCTTGGGAAAACGCAACAGTCGACTGGCAAGGTTATGGCGTCTGTATTTTCAGATGCGCATGGAATAATTTTCATTGACTACCTTGAAAAGAAGGGCCATCAACAGCGACTATTGCATAGCGTTATTTCACCGTTTGAAGTACAAAATCGCCAAAAAAACGGCCGCATTTGAACAAAAAGAAAGTGCTGCTTCACCAAGACAATGCACCATGTCACAAGTCAGTGGAAACGATGGCAAAATCCATGTTTTACTCTCTTTAATCTTTTGATTAAGCCATCATTATCTAGTAGGTGAAGAACCTCTACATTGATGTGCTAATTAAGCTTGAACTCCGTATGCAGATTATCACTACGAATGAACCATGGAGCATTAACAATATCTCGCAGTACGTTGTTTTGGAATATTTTAATGATATTTCTATTGATTTTGCTGATAAAACTACAGCGTTAAAACCATAAATCCAAACAGGTTTCAAGCATTGTTGGTGAAGCAGCAGCAGGTCTGAATATCAAATTAATAAGCGGTAAATTTTTATTGTACCTCAGCTTGAGTTCTTCATATATATTCTTAATATGAAGCCTCCATCTGAGTTTAACAACAATGGTCATGTCAAGACGTTTGGCTGTATTTCCATACGGGATTACTTGTTGATTTATATATCCTGGATTGTGCTTGATTCTTTTGTTGATCAAATCAATATGTATTGATTTATTTTAATTCATCTTGATCTGCGATTTTCCTAGCCAGCTTTCTACTTCAGTAGTAACTGTTTGTAACATTTTCATTGAATATAAGCAAGTCCGGAGAATACAGTAGATAAAGAAGTGGTTCCAATATACTTCTCTTTATAACACCAGGTTTTATTTTCTGAAGTCAGTCAGGATGCCAACCTCTTATTCGGCACGGAGAAGTATTTTAATCTCATATCTTAAACCCTCATGCCAAACTTTATAGGAAGCTTGAGCAACCTCTAAAAATATCGCAGAACAAACTTTATTTTCTTCTAGTGATTTTGTATGACATGCATTGATTGTTGATATTACATATTTAAATTATGTTTTAGTTTTTATTTATAGTTTGATTTTAGTTACATTCTCGAATTTATTTTGTATCAGTTTCATTCTCGAATTTATATTTAATACACTCAATCTGTCTCAGTTGCGCCATAAATTGTTCATATCCTAGATTATCAATAAAAAAGTAGTGTTTTATTTTTTTCTGAATTGTATTAAATTATCAAAACCTTGTATAAGAAATCACGTGAAAACATAAACACAGAATTAACAAATAGTGAACACAACCAGAAGTAGATTATCAAATAGGGCATGCTTATTGATAATTGATGAGCGAAATCGTAATTGTTATTGAGAAAAATTAACAGAAACGATAGCAAAACTAATAGGGGCCGGCTAGATTGGCGCAGTGGTAAGGGGGACAGAACGGACCATCTACTGTTGTAATAGTCGAATCCTGCTGAGGCATTTATGTAAAAGTAAATTTATGTTTATGATTGTTTAATATTTGTTATTGTCCTAGGCAATAGTGTAAAATCCGACAAAGAAAATGATGTCAGTCACGCCAATAACCAAGCTGGGGAAGACCAGATGTCTTCTGGAATGATTTTTAAATAGGTCGTTCGCCAGTCGGTAGGTTTAATGCAGAGGACCATGGTTCGGAGGCCACGTTAAACAGTGTATGTATATATATATATATATATATATATATATATATATATATATATATATATATATATATATATATACATATATATATATATATGTATATATATATATATATATATATATATATATATATATATATATATATATATATATGTATATATATATATATATATATATATATATATATATATATATATATATATATATATATATATATATACATATATATATATATATATATGTATATATATATATATATATATATATATATATATATATGTATATATATATATATATATATATATATATATATATGTATATATATATATATATATATATATATATATATATGTATATATATATATATATATATATATATATATATATATATATATATATATATATATATAAAACTAATAGGATTGATATTATTACCGCACTATTAATTCTAACTTCATACGAAATAAACAAACATTTCTATCGACCTAAAAAGAATCGGTCCTACCGCCCCCCATAACCGTAAGCCTAAATATTAAACGTCCCCACCTAAAACAACGACAGTCTTATCAAAATAGCTTAACAAGCTCGAAACATAAACTCCCTCCTCGCCTCCTTATCGGCGACAGATATCGTCCCGCTCGTAAAAACAAAAGGCCGACGTTACTTAACAGGAAATTTCTTTTCGGCGAAGGTGCTACTAAAAAAATATGTTTTAAAACGTACCCGTGAAATCCAACGTGAGTAAGAGACCGAAAAGGGCATAAAGGGTCCTCGGGCTTTTTTTGTGTATGCTGCTGAACGAGGAGGGATTTTTCCGAGGAATAAGGGGCGAAATACTGATGGGCAGGTGGATAATTACTTACTGGGTCGTTTGGTTTACGAGTGGGTGTGAAGATAAGCACTTGAACACGGTGTAATTAATTTAAAAATTCGCTGCCGCACTGATACGTATGGTAATCATGAAATAATAAAATAAGTGAGGTGTATCTTGTCATGTAAAAAATACCTTCTGTAAACCAATCTGATAATCTTCATCAATAAGCAGGTCAAAGATCATAAAATGGGAACAGAAAAACCCTTATTTTACCGTTTGTTTTTGTTGAAAAATATTTTTATTTTTTAAATTTTTTATTTAAATATATTTCAAAGCCTCCTTTTAAGAACTAGAGGTTTATCTGGACTGGACCAATAGTATAACGTGGGCTCCGAACCACGATCCTCGGCATTAAGCCTACCGACTGGCGAGTGACCAACTTAGAAATCATCCCAGAAGATATCTGGTTTTAGCCAGCCTGGTTATTGGCGTGACTGGGATCATTTTCCTTGTCGGATTTTACATTCTTGCCTAGGAAAAGCAGCAGGATTCGAACCCGCGACTATCGCAAGAGTAGGTGAACTGTCCTGTCGCCTTTACCACTGTGCCACCAAGCCAAGCATTAAGTTATTATTTACTGCTAAATCATTATTTTTACAGTCGGGACATAAAAATGTTTTAGTTTCGTCTTGGACTTTGCAAATGGGGTTTTTACATGTATTGCACAATATTTTAGTCTTTCTATCCCGTGATCTGGCAAAAGCTGCATCTTCGATTTGCTAAATGTTGAATCTCTAGCATGATTTTCTCGAATAGTGACATTGCTGTTCGCAAGAAATAAACCTGTTGCAGTTGTTTGCGAAAAGTATTGCTATTTTGCTACTTGTTCAGAACGTTTGGGAGTGCCAGAAGTTCTTGTGCCAAGGTTTTCGGTCATTACATTTCCGATTCGGAAAATTTTTAGTGTATATGATTCAGGCGTTGAATGCAGCCATATCAATAATTTTCATAAAACTCCCAAATCGCCATCTTCTAATTGAACGAACACATTGACGTAGTGGCGCGTAGGATTTCGATACGCTGCAGGCCGTGTGGGGAAACAAAGGTACCCCATGTAATTAAATTCAGTTATTCGTCGCAAATTCCAACTAAATTAAATAAATTGTTTAAAAATTGGCTTAGTCATATATTTTCTAAGACTATCTGGAAGGATAAATCAACGAAACATTTGGAGATTGAAGTTATTAAAAAAAAACCGTATCTGGGGTACCTAAAATACACAGCACGATCACGGAAAGGTTAATAGAGAGAAAGAGCGACTCAGTGAAGGGCGATACGAAGCGAAACTGGGGGTCATTATAATAAAAATATATTATAAAATATAAATTATAAAAATAGTTAAAAGTCATCCCTATATATATCTGAGAATTTACAACAAGCGCCATTTTATTGTCGTCTTCTTTCCATTGAAAAAGATCTGCAGGTAAAGCCCTTATTATTACTTACATTTGCTTTTAGAAGAGCTGCATTTTTTCGCGGAATATTGCAACTAGCTTCCAATTGTATATGGTCCCATACTTACATCAAAATATTCTCCAATTCCTCTAATTATATTACAGATTGAAATCTATACGATGTCAAGATCATCAACGATATCAATATGTTTGATGTTATTCTGTTGTTTATTAAACCAAACCCAAACTTTTTTGAATATGTGTATGGGTACATTATTGTCTGAGAACGTGGCAGTATCTGAGGGTAATAATAGTAGAAAGAATTTTATTGTTGAGGAGTTTAAGATATTCATTCACAATAATCCAATCATTGATGCGAATGAGTGGACCAACTGAATGCGATATTGCCGCTCAAATCGTAGCAAAACCTTCCCCATGTTTAGTAGTAGGGAGGAAACAATCGGGATGGCAGGTTTCTTTAGGTATTCTCCATTCAAAAATCTGACTGTTCGAAAAAAAAAAGGAAACAATGATTCCTCGTATTATACCACATTCTTCTAATCATCAAGTATTCAAGTTTTATGATCATTGCAGCACTTCTTTCTTAGTACATAGTGCCAAGTGTATTAGTGAAGTATCAGTTTCAGATATCCCAGAAGACAAACAGCATCCAGGAGCAGTAAAATATATTGTAGACGTGGAATTACAGGGGCTGGTGGACGAAGATTCTTAACAAAATCAGAAAGAACTTGCCCACTCATTATAGATTCGATCGACCTTGAAAATGGTTGAAGAAAAATAACATTGGCTACCGAGAGGGACTACGGTTTTTTTCTCACGTCAGTAGCTGCTTCTATAACATAAGAATAAGGGTGTTACTTAACTTATCAACAAAACTACTTAAATTATATCATTATATCCGCTCAATAGTTCAAAACTTATCTTGGAACCCCATGATGGACCATTTTGTCCCCTCCGCCGCAATCACCAAATATTGCTCTTTTGGATTATCAACTCTTTCGATCAACGGTATACGATCTTGCTGAACAGCAGCTTTGTTCTTCTCAATATATTAGGAATTTAATCTTGGACCTCCACTAAAAAAGATGAATTTTATGTAGTTTCCTAAAGGTATGGAGAAAGCAGACTATAAAAAACTTTAAATAAACATTAGTTAATTACAATAAACAATATATTTATCCACAAAATTGACAGAACTGAACGTAAAACCGATATTTTAATCATCTCTCGTAATTTTGAGCAAACCAATGGTTTTCATTCTAAAATCCATTGTTCACTGCATTGTACGGTATGGGTGAAATGTTTATGATTAAGTTTTTGTGTCGTTAAAATGAAATTCTCTTTGCATCTATTATTAAGTGTGAAATATATCCTGCCGGCTTGGTTGGCGCAGCGGTAAAAGCGAAAGCGGTCCTCCTGCTGTTGATGTAGCCGTGGGTTCGAATCCTGCTGGGAATGAGGCATGGTCGTAAATCTATGTTTGTCATTGTTTAACATTTGTGATTGCCCTTAGTTTAGAGTGCAAAATCGGACAAGGAAAAATGTCAGTCACGCCAGTATCCAGGCTGGGTAAGACCGGATATCTTCTGGGATGATCTCCAAGTTGGTCACTCGCCACTCGGAAAGTTTAATGCCGAGGCCCGATGTTCGTTATCCACATTAAACGGTAGATCCAGTCCAGATAAACCATCGTTGGTAAAAAGTAGACTCTAAAATATTAACATATATATTAACAACATATTATTTATTATGTATCCTATCTGTGCGAATTCGTGAACAAATTCATGTTTAACTGGGAGTTCCTTTAAACCAATGCTTCATTAAAGAGATTTTACTGGATCATTTAACATGATGCTTTGTTTTCCACTGCATTAATTAAATTTTAATTATGTATATTTAATCTCAAACATTAATTAAACTTCTCTTATATTATTGACAGCCTTACATGAGTTTTAAAATAAGACAATTTCGTCGAACAGAAGAGACTTTTTAGATCTATTAAACTACAATTTTGTTACTATTGCTACAAAGAAATTCGAGACTAAAATAATAATAACCCCAACTCTTGTCATCTAGAAATCTAAGTCTTCTTGCCGTATTTGATTAAATTTTATTTTATTAAAACCAACTCGGAGAATAATTGTTATCGATTGAGAGAAATCACAAATAATACCATACCATTCATTCGATACAATACGATGAATAAGAATAAATAAAGCTTCGAGCTCTTTATTATATTCTATTATTTCTGAAATAATGCGTTGAGTAAATACCAATATCGATTTTGAAATTGTTATAGCCGTCAGAGTTTATATAATATATTAAAGTCAGTGCATTCGATATTCATATACGAATTGTATTAAATCATATACAATATAATGTTAAAATGATTTTATCGATTTTTTAATATACATTATATAAAAGTCCTTGACAGGCATGTTTATAATATTAAAAATGTTCAAATAACGGTGCGGTACTTAATATTTTATATAGGATGTTTCTCAGGTTCAATCTTAATTTTAAAGAAGCTGAAAAGAGACTTATTATGGGATTACTTTATTTATTATGAGACAGGTCTTAATATTTTAATAAATTATGACTAAGATTCTTACTATTTTCTGATTGAAGTAGTATAAGGATTTGTCATTAACAATTAGGTCAATATTTTAAAAAAATATTGCTTAATAAAATATAGCTAATAATAAAACAGATTCAGACAAGACACACAACAAACAACCAGGTCCATAGAATGCTGGGTATTATTAAAAGTTATTTAGAGGACGAAAAAAATATTTAAAAAATATTTAATTATTAAAAGTTTAGCGCAAGTGAATGATATACTGATATAACAGGTCAATCGACTTGACACATATATTGCGCTATTATAATTAAATCCATATGTTTTTTAGTTTGCCCTGACCCTCAAAAGACAAGCGTGTATAAAGTTGACAGCTGTCGTATCATTAGTTTGTGAATTATAGCATTTTGAGTGAAGCAACTTTTGTTATTGTGAAAAAAATGGATAAAAAGAATTTCGCGTGTTGATAAAATATTGCTTTTTGAAAGGAAAAAATACAGCTGAAGCAAAAGCTTGGCTTGATGCCTAGTTTCCGGACACTCCTCAAGGAATGGTATGCTATGTTTAGACGTGGTGAAATGAGTACCGAAGACGGTGAACGCAGTGGATGTCCAAAAGAGGTTGTTACCGACGAAAACATTTAAAAAATCCACAAAATGATTTTGAATGAGCGTAAATTGAAATTGAATGAAATAGCAGACACTCCAAAGATATCAACTGAATGCGTACATCATATTATTCACGAATATTTGGGTGTGAGAAAGCTCTGTGCAAAGTGGATGCTGCGCGAGCTCACTTTAAAAAAAAACGACGAGTTGATGATTCGGAGCAGTGTTTCAAGATGATCAAACGTAATAAATCCGAGTTTTTGCGTCGATATGTGACAATGGATGAAACATGACTCCATCAATTCACTCCGAAGTCCAATCGACAGTCATCCAAGTGGACTGTACACGATGAACACGTTCCAAAGCGTGGGAAAGCACAACAGTCGGCTCGCAAAGTTATGGCGTCTGTAATTTGGGATGCGCATGGAATTATTTTCATTGACTACCTTGAAAAAGGAAGGACCATCCACAGCGACTATTACAGAGCGTTTTTTGGAGCGTTTGAAGGACGAAATCGCCGAGAAACGGCTGCATTGGAAGGAGAAGAAAGTGCTGCTTCACCAAGACATTGCACCGTGTCGAATTGCTTCCTCATCCACCGTATTCTCCAGATATCGCTCCCAGCGATTATTTCCTGTTCTCAAACCTCAAAAGAATGCTCGCTGGGAACATATTTTAATCGAATGAAGAGATCATCGCCGAAACTGAGGCCTATTTTGAAGCAAAGGACAAATCGTACTTCGAAAATGCTATCGAAAAGTTGGAGGGTCGCTACAATCAGTGTATCACACTTGAAAGGAATTATGTTGAATAAAAAAATTAATTTTGGCAAAAAATGTGTTTTACAGTGGTAGGTCGGGGACTTTTCGACTAACCTATTATTATATGTATGGATGTGTATAGCTCTACGAGTTATGGGGTTGAATATTGGGTAACAACATTAGGAAATTTCAAAAAATTCAGAACAGCTGTGAATCTTTACTACTAAAGAAGATGAATTAAAATCTAGACGCTCTGCAATTTCTAGTTAGACAAACACATCACCCGCAAACTAAAATAGAATAAACGTTGGGAAACTTGTGTAACAAAGTGTGAATGAAATATGTAAAACAAGAAGATAGAATTAGAAGTTATCGTTTTATTAGCTTTACAAACCCTTATATGTTAGGAAAAAATAAATGGTAGGCCTTAGGCTCATTATCACAATTTTACTACGATATCGTACTGAATAGTTTAAATCATAACGCTTTAATATTGTACATAATCTGGAGTAATTACACAACGATCGCTCGAAAGTAATTATTAAACAATTTAGTTTACCCACTAATGCAACTGAAAATGAAATACTCTAATACGAAACTAAATTATTTATGGTGAAATTGGAGACCTATGTAATATACGTTGAAAATTGTATTATGCTTTCTGTTACAATTATCGCAAATGCAAATGGAATCAAGCTCGGATAACGTTACTTTGAAATAATTATTATACAATTTACATTTAGAATAGTTAAAAATAAAAGAGAAATTATTAGCTTAAAAAGTTTTGAGTTTTATTTTGTATACGGGTATTTAGTCTGACAAAATGGTACAATATATTTTATTTACCGATTATAGAAAGAAAAAACCTATTACATACATACCGCTTTTAGTTTATTAACAAACATTAAACAATTGACTAGTTGCATAGAATAATAAAGGTAATTGAAAAAGCCTATGAAGGTAAAAAGCTACGTTCAGCTATATTCTTAGATGTAGCAGAAAGTTTCGATAAGGTATGTCATGACAAATTTGTTCATAAGCTACAGAAAATATTACTGAAACAACGCACTGAGCTATTAAATTCTTACAGCCAGAAAGTTTAGAGTGAAACAAGAGAAAGCCTACTCCACAATAATAGAAGCTATAGTAGGTGTACCACAAAAAGGTCTATTGGGGTCAATTCTTTACCTACTCTACACATTTCATGTACCACAAGTGGAAAATATTACGATGGCTACATTTGCTGATGATTCTGAACTTCTTGCCAATAGAGAAGAAGCCACATGAATATTACAACAGGTAAGTGACAATGTAAATAATTGGACCTAAACCTTAAAAACAGAAATCAACGAAACTAAATATGTGCAAGTGCAGTTAAGGTGTAACCAAACCATAGAAGCACCAATAATAATAAATAATGTATCATTCCATATAGCATCAACGCTAAGTATCTCGGAATGAATCTTGAGGTAACACTTCGCTGGAAGAAATATGTAAAAAAGAAAAGGAAATAATTAATTACAGTTAACATACAGGAAAATATAATGGTTAATTGGAAAAAATCACCATGGGCATGGTCGTAAATTTATGTTTGTGATTGTTTAATATTTGTGATTGTCCTAGGCGAGAGTGCAAAATCCCACAAGGAAAATGAAAGTTGGCCCCTCGCCAGTCTGTAGCCTTAATGTCGAGGTCCGTAGTTCGAAGCCCACGTTAAACTGTAGGTCCTGTTCAGATAAACCCTCGTTAGCAAAAAGAAGACTTTAAATATATAAAAAGAGTAATATTGGGAAAAACGTGTTTAATGTTTGCTCACTAAAACAGCTCTCTATCCCAATATAGTTTAAATCTTGAAAAATGGTCTTTAAGTTTAAGTTTAAGAAATTAGTTTTGCAAATGCAAAAAGAAACAAAAACAACATTATCGATAATTATACAATTCATTGTTGCATTTTTTGTGAAACATGGAATGCAATTCTATCGGGTCCGGATGGTTTGCGTAAATTGACATATATCGAGTTTTGTGAACCCGTCAAACGCGGCGTAATTAAAATATTAAGTCCTGCATAATCATTAATTTGCATATTTAGTCCGGTGATGTAGTAACTGGCACGATAATTAACCAAATTTGAATAAATAAATTTAATGTTTTTACATTAAACAATAAATGATTATCATTGAATTAAAAAAAAAACGTCACGTTATTATTAATGTTAATCATATATATATATATATATATATATATATATATATATATATATATATATATATATATATATATATATATATATATATATATATATATATATATATATATATATATATATATATATATATATATATATACATAATATATTATTATATTAATTAATGATTTTGTTATATATATATAACAAAATGACAAAACAAATAGTTGAGCTGCGAATATATTTTTGTTGTTTTTCATAGTAATCACCACGATGATCGATATACTTTTGCATACGCTTAAACAAATTTTCAAAGCATTTATTCCATTCCGAATGAGGTGTCTTTAAAACATGATTTTTGAACGCTTCAGTAGCTTGTTCGAGCAATGAAAATCGTTGACTACGCTGTTTATTCTCCATGGAGAAGAAATCATTGGGTGCCAAATCAGGGCTGTACAGTGGATGACCCATCAATTCGATGTTTCGAGTGCTCAAATAGTCTCTTGCTTGAGCCGATGTGTGAGCGCTCGCATTGCCACGATGAAGAATAATCCGGCGTCTCTTGTTTGTTTTCCTTATTTCACCGAAGACTTCCGGCAAACAAATGCTTGTGTACCAATCAGAATGTACTGTTCTACGATCCTCTATAGGCACTTTTGCATTATGACCAGTTCTCCCGAAGAAACAGGCCATCATTTTCTTAGAAGTGCTTCGTGCGCGAGCAACTTTTGATGGATTTGGTTCATCTTGGAACACCCATAAGTTCGACTGCTGCTTACTTTCGGGCTCATACGAATATATCCATGATTTGTCACATGTCACGATTTTATAAACGTCTTTCGAAGCACCTCGATAGAATTTCTTAAGCATTTCTTTGCAACAATCGACACCAGCCTTTTTTTGAGCGATTGTCAAATTGTGTGGGATCCAACGCGAACATAACTTTCGCACAGCTAAGTGTTCATGTAAAATCGCATATATGTTAGTGTAATTAATGCTTAGAGATGCCTCAATCTCACAATAGGTGAGATGACGATTTTGCTTAATCATTTCGCACACAGCATCGAAGATTTCTGGCACAACAGCCAATTTTGGAAGACCCTTACGAAACTCGTCGGACAACGAACTACGAAAATCAAATTAAGTTGATTGATGCACTCTTGTTTTGATAATCCATGTCGAAAATCGTAAAAAATCATCGCACGAAAATGTTCACGATTCAATTCCATTTTTTGCCGAGACGAACCTTTCAACTAAATATAAAATAAACAAATAGCGTCCATCCGACAAAATGTTCTGAATACGTATATCATCAAAAATGTCAAACTTTACCATGGAACCGTCGATGGGCTCATATGACAACAGTGTTGCCAATTCCCGAAATATAAATAGTGACCATCGTATATAAAGTTTGGCTGGAACCGAGTTAAGGTCCGGATTATACGGAGGAAGCATCAAAACGTCATAACCAATCTCTGAGATAAGACTCTCCAATTATTCAATCTTGCTCGTTTTCCTTTATCTCTAAACTTCAGATTCAGATCAGATTAGTTGATGTGAGTATAATAAACAATTTCTTTCCAATAGTCAACTTCATTAGTGTTAATTAATTATTTTTACTATAATATACTTCCATGTGTAAATATTACTAATGAGGTTCGCTTTTTTTTTTGGAAAAACAAACAATCTTCATACAAAAGATGTACCAGGCATACTTATCTCATCTCATTTTACTGACCTTAACCTCATCTAAAATTATACAAGTTACCTACTTCCAGATATAATAGCCTAATAGATTTATATTTACAAACGCTAAGCATTCACCAAACAAAAAATGTGAAGCACGGTTTCGATAATTCTGTGTGTAAGGCAAAGTCTAGTATGTCTTGTCAGTGAAATTATGTTTCAAATGTTCGAAAGGAAGTCATTTCTGCATCGAAAAGTAACAGGTGATGAAAAATAGATCCGTTTCGAAAATCCCAAGCGAAAAATATCATAGAAACAGTTAAAACTAATCGATGCCGACAAAAAATTATCAATTTTAACTGTGCATTGATCGAAAAACGTCCGCATAATGCTCAAAAACATGATTAGGTGATTTGTGACAAAACCACTCAAAGAAGTGTTCAAATCACTTGTATGAAAAAGCATCCCCAGTTTTTTCCAGAGCTGGCTCCATCAGACACACGCTTGCAGAGCAACACTTCCCTAATTTCGAAGAAGTTAAAGAATAGCTCGATCAATAGTTTACCTGAAAGGATAAACCGAGACCATTCATACATTTTCCTGACAGATGAGCAAAAGATATACAATTAAAAGGCGATATATTTTGAATTAATGATTTTTAACCAACCATCCTAAGTAACGTTAGTAAAAAAACGAAAAAGAATTACCGACACGCTGAGTAATTAATGATACCAATAGAACTTCAGATAATACATAATACAAGAAAATAGATATGGGAATTATTATCGCTATTTCTACCGTTCTTTCTCTTAAATAAACGATTCTTAAGGAAAAACATTGTGTTTGTAGAAAAAAGGACCCGAACAGGAAAAAAAAGAAAACTTCGATTATATTTCAATAAAGCCATAAATAAGTTGTTTTAAATAATATATTTGTTCTGTCCGGACCCTTATCACTCACTTTTCCAACCTTGACTTGACCGGGTGTATTTTCTTGGTCGTCTCGGAAATCCTCCAACTATAAAATTCCACCAAATAGGTAAATAAATAACTGGCGTGTGCTGATAGCTATTAAGGCCAGTTCCTTTATTAGACAGTTGTAGGCATCCAAATAAGTTCTCTTCCGTCTTTTGTTTCTGAATGTTTTAACATAAATTGAGACCGGAATTCATTTTCTTTACGCACACGTACGTGATGCTTCGTTCCAAAATGATAATAAATACAAGTTTAAAAGTTTGAAAGCAAATTAATTGTCGTTTTCTCTGCACGTAAAGTTATTACTTTGTTCGCTTAGAAATCTATTATTCATAATCCATGAATGCGGTGTCAATGGGTCCGTGAATCCTAAACACACCTGTTGATAATATTCGACTATAAAAAATATTGTCATCATTCAAAAATATCTTTTATATTTACAAATGCCCGCGTGTATTTTGACCAGTAATCTATATTGGTGAAAATGTAAAGTATTATATAAAAATACAAATTAAAGTTAAATTACCTAACATATATGTTAAATTCAATTATATATACATTTCTACACGTAAAATCACATTTTTCCATTGAGTATTATTGAGTTATTCAGTGTAAACTCATGCTAATCATGGAAGGCCCAAAATTACGTTTTCCTTTTGCTGTTTGTCCAGCGAACATTTTTGGAAACTCAAAAACTATATATTCCAGTTGTAGGTTTTTTCAAATTATTAACAAAGAACGACCTGGATAACCGCAAAAGTTCGAAGATAATGAATTGCAACACTTGTTGGATGAAAATCTTGATCAAATTCTCGAAAAACTGTCAGTCAAATTATAAGTCGATTGGTTGTAGATAGAATTGATTGAAAATTCCCTTTCGAAGCATTTCAACATCGCGGTTTCATTCCTTGCCAGGCAAAATAAGTTGTAACTCCAATAAGAAGTCCTGTCTCACTCTGCGTACTCACCCTACGTAGCGCCTTCTGATTACTACCTGTTCAGATTGATGGAGCGTGGTTTTGGCTGTTTCCAAATGCTAAAGAAGTGCTAAATTGGATCGATGATTGGATGCCAAACCATGTTCTTTGGACATATCACAGACATATTGCTGATTATCACAAGCAATTGTCAAATTAAGAATATTAGAGGTGCCAAAAACATCAATATTGTTTGGATAAATATAATAAATCAAATAATAATTCTTTTAGGTTTATTTGACAATGATAATTACAAAAAATTACAGGATAAACGTTGATTGAAATCTAGATAGAAAATATGAACAAAATGCTTCATTTCGGAATAGAGAGGGTGAATACAAAGAGAAATACAATACAAAGCGGGTGACGAATCACCTTAAGGTTAGCGAGCAAATTTCCGAAATGTATAAAAATATTGAGTAGTTCTTTCAATACAAACATAATTTAACACTATTATTTCAAAGAAAGATGTTAGTTTGGAAAGCATTCGTAGAACTTAGCGGTATGTAGTTTCTGAAGAATGTAAGACATTCTTTCATACAGTGTTAATATAAGATTGCAGTGGTGTAAAGATAACCCTCGAAGAAATCTAATGGGATGGTCTAATGGAATTGACAAAACCCTTATAAAGAGTGCAAAGGTGATGCCCTAAAGCAATAGTTAGAATAACGTTTTATTAGGTTTTGTTAGTCATAATATTTTCTAATAAATCATTGCAGATATATAATATATTGTTAATAATGGAAACAGGTATGACTATATTCCTGGATATCAGTTAGTGTTTAGACACTACGTAAATATATATTAAATGTTTGTATTTTATGTAATTTACTTTATTTAGAAACAAGCAAGGTATAATACAAAGACAAAGAAGCATTACTAACAATAATAGCTTCGGTTTAACTAAACACCATCAGATAGATAGAAGAAGAAATTGACATATGGTGGAATTGTGAACAGGATATCGATATCATTAATAATCGATAGATATTACAAAATACTCAGTGATAAGGGAGGCAACAAATAAATATGAGTGTATAATTTATATATGCAAACTGTAAAAAATAGTATTTTGTAGTGTGAAAGATTTATGCGCATAAATATATGTGTAATAGTTCAAAATACACATGAGCATTAGGTTAGAATTTATGAGAAGATAATTAATGACAACTAACTCTTTTGCAGATATGGCGAATGGATTAGAGAGAACGAAATTTTATTCCAAATTTTAGTTTTAGGGAGATATAAATGTATACAGGTTGCAGCAATAGAATCTAAGGAGAAATACGATGACATCAAAATTAGTTGACACGGGAGCAAAGGAACGAAGGAAACAAAAACTATACATAAGAAGATAAATATACTCTCTAATGAAAGTAAAATGCATTATTTTGATACACGATTAATAAGTTAATAGGCCTCCAGAGAATACCACTACATAAAAGGTGCCTGGAACTCTAACTCACAGGTGGTATGACAAGGTGTTCAATGTAAATATAAGGAAACATAACTATATGCATTAGATGCACTATAATGTTAAAATAAATTATATTTTATAATGTTGTTTTTGGTTTATTCACATTAATGTTTTGTTACCAGTCAAAATAAACGAAATCTTAAATTTGATGGGACAACGTTATACTATATATTTTGATGACGTACATTGGCTGTTCTATAGGAAGGACTATATTTATATGTGAATCTGACAGAAACTAAAGAGAATTTATTGAGAATTACGAATTGACTTGAATGTTTGAATAAGAAAAGTCAGAATTAAAATAAATAAAAAATTGTTGAGGATTAATGGCTCAAATGTAAAGCCTGTCAAAATATATATTAAATATTGCTTGTAGAAAGTTGCGTACATCACTACATAGTATAAAACAAAGTCGCCTTTTCTGTCCCTATATCCCTATGTGCGCTTAAATCTTTAAAACTACGCAACGGATTTTGATGCGGTTTTTTTCAATAGATAGAGTGATTCAAGAGGAAGGTTTATATGTATAATACATGCATAATATACTAAGGCAACATTGCTAATTTTAGAGGTTTCTAACGTGATGTCGTAAATTAACCTATTTTTTTAGGCTTATTTAGCAATTAGCAAAAACGCTGCCTAACCCTACGAGTTAGATCAAATTAATGTACTACAGTATTGTACACCATAAAAAGGTCTACAAAAAAGTCCGCGATGGTATATGTTTATCTTTTAGGGATAACCCACATTAACCATTTTTATTGTTTACCTTTTACATGAGAAAATGGCTTATTTACGAAGCTATTTTAAGCAATACGGCATTAATCCTTATCGAATTAAGTACCTTAAATACAGTGTGCAATTAATATAGATCAATATGGTTCCTTACAGCATGTAAATTAAACAAATATTTTCGGAGATATTACAAATTTAAAATTTGCTTTTAAAAATGTGTAATGTAATAAAAATTGCATGAATTTAGATATTCCAAAGATAGCAGGAAATCTTCATAGTAAGTATAGGGGAAGAGGAATTGTTTTACTCCAAATTTAATGCGTGCAGGCCAAGGGCAGTAATGAATGAACCAAAAATACTGGATCGATTTTAATCATGTTTTCATTGAGTGACATAGGCATATATATTTTATGCCCGTGCAAAGTCGGAGCGGGCCGCTATGTTTTTATATACAACGTTCATATTTTTTCTGTAGTGTATTTAATTTAGTATCAGCATTGCACCCGTGCGAAGCCGGGGCGGGTAACTAGTAATGGATATAACTAAAATATGGAGGTCCACTACAGGGAAAACTAGTACCTTTTTAACCGACTTCGAAAAAGGAGGAGGTTATGTATGTATCTATGTTCGGTGGTATATATTTTTTGTAAATGTATGTTCTCCGATCTCTCCGTCAATTATGGACCGATTTTCAAAATTATTTTTTATTCGAAAGAGTACACTTTCGAGTCTCATTGGAACCAAGTCAGTATCGGATCGGGGGAAGGGGGGAAAATCGAGGGGAACCCTCAAATTTCAAAGGCACGTACAAAGTCTTCACATATATTTTATCTAATCATTTTTTAAGTTACCGATTTCAAACTAATCAGGTGGTAGTAGTTAAAATAATATTGTAAATAGATAAATAGGTTTAGGTAAGCATTAAGCTAAATTGACTGTATACATTAGAATATAATGTACGTGTAGTCGATAGGTTAAATAAGTTTTTTAATTATTTTTTCTTACTTATTATAACGAATATTAGGTACACATTTTAATTTAAAACTTTTTACTGCGTTAAAAATGTAAGTTTGATTATTTTTTTAATTTTTAGTGAATTCCTAATTTATTTTTTAAAGTCGGTTCACAACGATGCATTTCTGGTAAATAAAGGTCAAAGACTCGACGAACCGAATACAGCATAGCGTCATTGAACGAAACAAAAACTGTCTTATTAGCCGTTGGATAAGACCCGAACGAAATATATAAAAATCGAAAACAAACAAGAATTTTTCCGATTTCCTCGACCAGCTTTTCGACACCCCCGTCCCGTTTTATCCCCCTGTCGGAGAAACCGCAAATTTTTTAGTTCCCCCGAATCGGTTTTCGATTTCCAACTCCGTTCTCCCGTTCCCCGTCGCTTTTATTTCATCTAAAATGCCGTGATATTCCATTAGCGTGGAAAGTGGACCGAAATTCTTTAACACGAACAGGACCGAAGCCAAATTCCCACCATTTTACCCTTGCAAATCGCAAAAAATTTATATATAAATATTGTTTTATCGATAAACGGTTCTATTTTAAAGGGGAACAGCGAAATGGATTGTGAATTAGTTTTAAAGGAGGTTTTCGTACATAAATTTATCGAGAAGCTGGACAAAATCAGGGAGGAAAATGAAAGACCGGTAATTAGGCAACTAAGGTGAAAATAAGAAAACAAGATTCAATGTATATGTTCAAAGGTGGGTTGTAAGGACGGAAAATGGAGATGATTTGAAACATGATATTCAAAGTTTCACGCAACGCAGCCTAGGTAGTATTCGTAAAAATCCAGAAAATTCAGGATCTTTCCAATTGATATTAAAGATACTGAAAATAAACAGCCAACCATGAGGAATAAAAAAAACTAGTTAAACTGAAAAAAGTATATACGGTAAATACAGGAAAAAGCAAATAAAATGGAAAGTTGTAAAGATAGGAATTGGTAATTTGGCACTATCGTGAGATATGTGGACATGAAAATAGAGAAAATAATGAAAATCGAGAAATGGCATTCCCTATTGTAAGATATCAATATATAGTAAGTATATAGTAATATATCTGTAAGATAACAATATTCTTTTATCGCAACCAAATGTGGTTTATATCATTCTCTCTATTTTGTTTTAATTATTGATAGATGATTTGTTCGACATAAAATTGGGAAAATACTACCATAAGGAAAGACAAAGACTTGTGGAGTGCATATATATAAGACATATATATAGACATTAAAATAACTATAAAAATATTACTTAAATTACTTTTCATTAAATTTAAATTCCATAGTTTCAGTACTCAAAATTCAAAAAAAAATAATTCAATATTCAACGTGATAGGTCTTAATTACTACACAACTGAATATAATGATAAAATACCGGAGTATAGACGTATATGAATGTTCGTATATGAAAACAACGAATTATTCAAATAAAATAGGTTTGAATTTAATATTTGGCTTAGCATGTATATTCAAACAATAACGAACCCAATTAGATTATGCATCTACGAATTTAAATTTTAAGCCGTCATTTTGCGGTACAACGTTGCCAGATTTTTATTTAAAAAATTACGTGTCCTTAGTTAGTTTGCCTTTAGGCAGAGTGCTGGCCAGGTCCAATGAAAATATAACCTAAATATTTGTGTATATATTTTGTATGACCGATATGATCACCATCAAATCAAGCATATTTTATATTATAGGAATGAATTTCTGTAACGCATATTATACAAAAATTTTAGGCTACATGTACCCTCGTTTTCTTAAGAAGGGTGGCAAAACTTTCGCAAAGCTTACTACTATAATTCCTTTAAAATTAATTCACAGTTTTCAAGTATTTCCATATCAAAACATTCTTCCTTAAATATGATTACCTTTAGGACACCAGAGACACCAGAGAAAACAATCAAAAACACCATTTAACTATATCAGAAGAACTGCAGTCATTTTCCTAAACAATCCCCTTAAGGGGCGACTTTAACGTCCGCCTCCCTAGCAGGAAACGGTCGTATTTCCTCGAACTATCCCAACTTCCAGAATAGCGTTCCAATTTAAATCCCTATCCCATCCCTCGCTTTTATTTCATCGATAATGCCGTCGTGTTCCATTAGGCCGGAAAGTGGACCGAAATTTCTTAAACTAAACAGAACTGAATACCATTTACCGCCCTCCATCATTCCCTCTCCTCATTCTAAACGCCCGGCCGAAAAAAAACTTTCCTCAAAAACGCCGGTGAAGGGGAAGGGATCGAAACTTCGGCGAGCAGACGTCGTTGTCGAATTTATCGGATTCCCGTTTAACCTGAACGGACAAAACGGATGAATTAATGTACAATGAGGCAGTAAAACTGACGATGGCGATATAAATAAGGCCGAATGGTTTTTGCCGCCTCCATAAGACCGATCTGGTTCGGTTTCGAGGTATTGCCGTTGCGTTATTGTTCGAAGGAAGCCATTAAATATTCGGCAAGGTTATATTTTATATGGATTCGGGGAAGTTTATTTCAAAATTGGCTGAAAAGTTAATACTTAATCGCGACAGAGTTGAATGTTGAAACAATTAGAGTTTGGGTCCTTAAGATAGTGAACTAATTATCTGAGGATATAAGAGACTATTCTTTATTATTGTTAAGGAAGCTGAGCTTCTAGTAAGCACAATAATAAAGTAATTAACTGAAATTCTTTCTACGTATAAATTTCTGGAAGATATCGATATTTTCATTATTGCAAGGATGTATCCAAATTCTTGTAAGGACGTTTATCTATAATATCGATCTAGTAATATACAGGATATGGACCTGACATATACACAATATTTACTTCTAAAACAGCTGCATTCCTTCGCGAGATAGTGTCTAAATTTCTAATGAAACGTTATTCCATTCTTAAACCAAAAAATCAACCACCTGCTTCAATGATCATGGAGATGGAAATCTACTCATCTCTGTCCACTCTAAAACTCCCCATAAAGCTTCAATTATATTGTGGTCTGGCGATTCTGTCAACTAGGGAAGATGTATGATGATGTTTTGTTGCCCATCGAACACCACCTTGGATCATTGCAGAGTTTGACTGCATTATACTAGTCACAGAAAGAACTTTATAATTGAGAACGTCAAGTTACTCATTCATAGTAATGCGGTGATTGATGTGAATAAGAAAACCAGTTGTATACAATGATATTGTCGCTGAAATCATAATAAAACCTGTTCGGTTTCTAGTCTTCTTTTGTGGTTCTTTATACATAAAACCATTTGTAGAAAACAATATGAACGATGATTCATCGAACCATACCAGATTCTTCCAGTCATCGAGTGTCCCGATTTTATGACAGTTTGTGAGCTTATTGTGCACTAAAATATAGTATACAAAACTTGGAAAGTTATCTTAGCAATACAAACGCTTAAAGATTTTTGCCAAAATAGAACAAGATCTACTATATTGCATAGTATTGACCTAATTTGGTCTATTCCACATCAGGATTGTAAAATAATTATAAGGGATTCAATTATTTGAATATTTTTTATACTATTGGCAAATAAATAGAAATATGAGTAAGAACAACACACAAGTCGATGAAAATGATGGCTAAATTGAATAAATTGTACTTCTAACTGATATGCAAACCAGAGCTGATGGAGACCTATAGTAACTATTAACAGTTTTCAGGCCTCAAGAAAAAGGTTTCGGTCAAATAAACAAATGATTATCTATTTATATAGGCGATGAAAAGTGCTGAACTCTATACATCACTTTTGAAAAAAAGCATCCAAATATAAATTTTGCTTAATCTTTATTATTTTATAAAGTAAAATAAGTCCAATATTACTTGAAAAAACTATTTAAAACTGTTCTAGTGCAGCTTAAATCCACTGAGATGTTTGTGGTGGATATATTCGTATGACAGAATTTATTGGCAGTGAATTAATATAATAATCAAAACTACCTTTCACCCAAAATATTTATGATTTCAAATTTAATTTAAATGGGTTCTATTAAACTTCAAATTTCTGTCATTGGAAAAATACACTTTAAATATACACATTAACAGTCAGTAACTGGGTTAACAATTCGGTCAATAACATTACTTTTGTATAAAAAAAAACAGGGGAAGTTTGATTTGAATTTTGTTGCTGTTGTTGCTCTAGTGAAAACTGTTAAATGCAAATAAATAGAAAATTCTATTCCATCTAAGAACAAAAAAACATCATTTGGATGACCTCAAAATTAATGAGTAAAAACACTTTAAAAATAATAATATACCCAACTTGATAAAAACAAAAAAGTCAGAACTCACATGATGTGCTTCAGCTTCTACAAAAATATATTTAATTATTAAAATAAAAAAATAAAACATACAAGCTATCGGATAGCATCAGGAAATTATTACTTAGCAGGACTAAACTTAGATGACAGGACAGCTCCCACAACCTCAAAGCCGTTAAATCGCGCCCTGACCACGCATATGATTTAAGTGGAAACAGTAATCCAGGGCTCGATAATTACAGACTTAATTGATGTCATTAATGGTATTTTAACATTCATACAGGGCGAACTATATTTCGTTGTTGTTTAAAGAAGTATCTGAAACTGAAAAACCTGGAAAATATTTTTAGGCAAAACAGATTCGTCAAATAATTCTTACCAAAAAAATATGCAAAAAATTTAATTCACAAATACCATTAGTTGATAAAGAAGTTATCTGCGCTCTCAGTCTAGAGCGATAAATCATGAAATTTGAATCCCGATTCCTCACAGTCTCCTGAAACAATTCGTTTCATCTGTAAGTCGAAAATTAAAGCCGAGAATCCATTAAGTTTAATGCAGTAGATTTCTCTGGAGCAGTCCGCTAGTCAGCCATCATCTTACAGAACAAAACTCCATCGTTTTAGCGGCAAAAGTAGATGAATGATAAATGCTGCCAATTACAAACGGATGCCAGCTGGCCAACCGAATGCCAACGCATAAATTCAAAAACTAAATTTAATAAATCCGAAAAAACGGAACCGCTTGCGATTCATAAGCAATTAAACTGAGCTAAGAGTAATATGTCGTTTATTGCAGAACATTTGTAGAAGTTAGATAAATTTTTAGTAATATTTATCTTATTTTTATAATTAAGCTGAGTACTGTAAAATATCTCATTAATATTATTAGAATGATTATTAATAAATGAAATGAATTAATTATTGCAGGTTCTAGCAATAAAATTATTGTCATTCCAAACAAATATAGATCATAATATATAGTAGATTGAAACTAACAGTGAAATCAAGTCATCAAGATCTTTAACGTATTGCCTGCCCCAATTTGTAAATTCGTTTTAGAACCAGACAATATTTTCCTTCTCATATTATTTCAGTTCAAAAGAGATACAACGCCACGAGATAACGGAGGCTCCCTCTTGTCTTGTCTAAGGCATTTAGAGAGGTAAGTAAAATTTAATGTAAATATAATAAAATTTAACGTTAACCAACATATTTTTATGACTATATAATTAATTGTAACTATTTGCATTGTTACTTGTCATATTTTTTCACATGAAAATGAAGGATACTATTTATCTGGAAAATCGCTACAGCGGAAGAAAATTAGGGTTTTCTTTTATTATTCATTTATGACTTTTCTTAGTGAGACGAGTGGAGAACTACGGAAACTCGTCGGAGAGTTTGGTCGTTGCAAATATTATCGCTAAAGTTTCAGTCTATATATAGTTTTCTCGAAAAAAAATACAAATAAAACTATAAGGAAATATATAAATTTCAATAACTTTATTTAGTATTATCTTTTCAAAATAAAGGCGAAATCATATTTGTATTGTAGTACAAGGAACCAGTCAATTTCCATACCTATTACGCTAATATAATGTTATTTATCAAATCGTTTCATAATGTCACCGTTTATGAGTAGCACTTTATAATTTATATTACAACGTGGTCATCATAAACAAGTAAATTATGCCAATATATTTTCCAAAAATTAATTTAGTCATTAAATCTAAATATCAGTCTAGTATAATGTATATCATTATTACGTTGTTCCGAAATACCATCATCATACCATATATATATTTAGATGATTACTATTATTAGCACTTGAAAGTTGTGCTTTAGTATCTGTCGGTCATTTCCGGCTGGAAAAGCACTCCAAGTGTTGGAACTCGCTCAGTGAAAATTAAGGCCTTTCTTTATTGTTCATTTAAGAACCTTCAGTGCCAGATAACTTTGGTCAGCTCGGAAAATCCCAAAGGAATCTACTCGGGATTGTTCTGGATAGTTTGGAGGAAGTTTGCCTCTATAAGGGACTTTTCTATTGTTAAGAGAATCGTTTTGATATATATATATATATATATATATATATATATATATATATATATATATGTATATAATATTCTCTTCTATTATTGTAGTATTTCTTATTGAAATGACTAGCAAATTTATGTTTATTCTGCTCAAACTAGTTTGTGTTCTTCTTGTTGTTGTCAGGACTATGTAAGCAATACTGTTTAAAATGTACTCCTTTACCCTTGTTTCAAATATTATATTCGTCTGTAACATTATATTAATTCATTTATATCTAAAAAAAACCTTAATTGAAGTTGTGTGATAGTAAATTTATTTAAAATGATATAAATGTTATGTATTAACATCACTGAAATGAACTGATATAATAAAAAAAAGTAAAATTAAGTTATACTTAACTTTTAGGGTAACAGAATTTGAAACAAAAATCACACAACCTAAGTTAACTTGAAGTAACTCAAGATTTAAGTTGCTTAAATTAATTTAAAATGTTTCTTTATGATTATTGCGTTAATTTTGAGGCATCATATATAGGGAATGGATAAGACAATTTGCTTTTAAAACAGCTGCAATTGTTCGCAAAATTGATTTACAGAGTATCTGAATTTTCCAATCTGAAGTTTCCAATATATGTCTCATTTTTTTGTGCAAAGATATCCGCAATTTGCTTCAGTGATGGGAGATAGAAATCTACTTTTCACTCTTTGCTCTAAAACTCCCTATAATGATTCAATTATGTTGAGGACTTAGGTTTGATCATATTATTTGATGATGCTGCTCAAACCAAGAATTAATCCTTATGGCTGTGTGTATCCATGCATTATTATTTTATAATATGGCAGTATTTGGCAGTCACTTTCTAGATATCCCAAGATTAATTTCCAGTAATCTGGCTAGTAAAGTGTATGACAGGACCAAGATATACTAAGTTTGTGTGCTCAAACTAGTTTGTGTTCTTCTTGTTGTTGTCAGGACTATGTAAGCAATACTGTTTAAAAGGTACTCTTTTACCCTTGTTTCAGATATTATGTTCGTCTGTAAAATTTTATTAATTCATTTATATCTGAAAAAACCCTCATTGAAGCTATGTGATAACAAATTTATCTAAATTGATATAAATGTTATGTATTAACATCACTGAAATGAACTGATATAATAAAAAAAAGTAAAATTAAGTTATACTTAACTTTTAGGGTAACAGAATTTGAAACAAAAATCACATAACCTAAGTTAACTTGAAGTAAATGGTGTTGATTAAGAATTAAAATATTCGAAAGAAGGTATTTTATTTCAAGATTTAAGTTGTTTAAATTAATTTAAAATGTTTTTTTTTAAATGATTATTGCGTTAATTTTGAGGCATCATATATAGGGAATGGATAGGACAATTTGCTTTTAAAACAGCTGCAATTATTCGCAAAATTGATTTTCAGAGTATCTGAATAGTTTCCAATATATGTCTCATTTTTTTGTGCAAATATATCCGCAAATTGCTTCAGTGATGGGAAATGGAAATCTACTTTTCACTCTTTGCTCTAAAACTCCCTATAATGATTCAATTATGGTGAGGACTTAGGTTTGATCATATTGTTTGATGATGCTGCTCAAACTAAGAATTAATCTTTATGGCTGTGTGTATCGGTGCATTATTATTTTATAATATTGCAGTATTTGGCAGTCACTTTCTAAATATTCCAAGATCAATTTCCAGTAATCTGGCTAGTAAAGTGTATGACAGGACCAAGATATACCAAGCTAAATATACCGTGTTAAATACCAAGATATAGCCGCTTAAATCAAAACGGAACCTTCCCCATGCTTTAGTGTAGGAAGCAGGCAATCCGGATCGTCTTCTGTTGGGGTTATCCATCCATAAACTCGGTTATTTGTCGAAAATAATACAAACGATGATTCGTCTGATTACACCACATGGTTCGATTCATCATGGGTCTAGATTTTATGGTCATGACATCACTTATTTCTCGCAACTTAGCGTTGGTTCCCGTAATAAAGAATTTCGCAATTTCAGCTCTTCCATGAATGTTAGCTCTATGGAGCTCTCCCCATACTGTTGTTATCAAAACGGTATTACTTAAGTAATTTTGAGTTCTATTGTTACTTTTGTCTGGTAAACTATTTCTATTAATTTATGAAATAACAATATTAAATACAATATCAATAAAACAATTTGCCTCGGTATAAATAAAAAATATGTTTAAAATTAATATATTAGGGCAATATAAAGTTAAGACAACGACAAATCAGACCATTTTATAGACGCCATAAAACTACAGACTTTCAAAAATGTAATATTTAGATTAGTTGGCGAGCCCGAACCCAACCTATCCAGTCGCCAGTCGGGATAAAGATCCACCCGACATTAACATTCACAAAATAAATAATCCAGATTGGCAGCCGCTCGTGAAAGTTTCAACAACCGCCTTTATTACATAATTCCATTTTATATGTTTTCGTTCTGATCTCTTAAGCTAACATTATGAATTATTTCTGCGGGGGGACTGGGTGGCGCGAGGTTTCTAGAGAGGAGTTCTTGAATGTTCTCAGTTAATTTGGTTCTGTATTTATTTTTAATTTTATCTAGTCGGCAGATTGGATCCCTCCAGGTCGCGATGGGAGGTCGAGATCCGAAATTAGTAGACCGGATTAATTAATGGCGTTAATTTTTAATTTGTTATGATGTGTAAAATTTCCGCGAATCGTTTTAATTCATCTCCAAAACAAAATACAAGCAAATACATTATTTTTCTGTGTCTTAATCTCCTCTTTACGAAGTTTTAACTAATGATCGCCCTGTGGTCGAAATTCGACCACAATTTGTTATGTTATCCATTACTTTATACAATATTCAGTTAGTTCTTTATTAACAAATGCAATGTCTGTTTACCACTCATCAAACTATATCAAAATCTGATTTCTAAATTCTAAATAGCCTGTTAACCTAGAGGACACGCGATTCTTGTTATTCTCGAATTTTGTTAATTTATATTAACAGGTCAATTGAAACGTCCCCAGCCTGACACATAGATGGCGCTATTAAAATTAATTCCATATTTTTTTAGTTAGCCCTAACCCTCAAAAGATGCATGTATAAATTTGACAGCTGTCGGATCATTAGATTGTGAATTATGGCATTTTGAGTGAAGCAACTTTTGTTATTGTGAAAAATGTGGATAAAAAGGAATTTTGCGTGTTGAGAAAATATTGCTTTTGATGCCGATTTTCCAGACACTGCCCCAGGAAAATCAATCATCAACGATTGGTATGCTAAGTTTAGACGTGGTGAAATGAGCACGGAAGACGATGAACGCAGTGGATGCCCAAAAGAGGTTGTCAACGACGGAAATATTTAAAAGATCCACAAAATGATTTTGAATGACCGTAAGTTGAAATTGAATGAAATAGCAGACACTCTAAAGATATCAACTGAACGTGTACATTATGTTATTCACGAATATTTGGGTATGAGAAAGTTTTGTGCAGAATGGGTGCCGCGCGAGCTCACTTTTGACCCAAAACAACGATGAATTGACGATTAGGGGCAGTGTTTGAAAATGATTTAAGTGTAATAAACCCCAGTTTATACGTTGATATGTGACGATGGATGAAACGTGGCACCATCATGTCACTCCGAAGTCTAATAGACAATCATCCGAGTAGACTGCGCACGATGAACCCGCTCCAAAGCGTGGAAAACACAACAGTCGGTTAGCAAGGTTATAGGGTCTGTATTTTGGGATGCGCATAGGATAATTTTCATTAACTATCTTGAGAAAGGAAACACCATCAACAGTGATTATTACATAACGTCACTGGACCGTTTGAAGGACGAAATCGCCGAAGTCAGTGAAAACGATAGGAATGATCCATGAATTGGGCTTCGAATTGCTTTCTCATCCAACGTATTCTCCAGATCTGGCCCCAGTGACTATTTCCTGTTCTCAGATCTCAAAAGGATGCTCGCTATGAAGAAATATTCGTCGGATGAAGAGGTGATCGCCGAAACTGAGGCCTATTTTGAGGCAAAGGATAAATCGTACTACAAAAATGGTATCGAAAAGTTGGAGGGTCTCTGTAATCAGTGTATCACCCCTGAAGGGAATTGCGTTGAATAAAAAAGACAAATTTTGACAAAAAAATGTGTTTTATTATGGTAATCCAGAGACTTTTCAATTGGCCGGTTATAATGAAATTTTCACATATAACAGGTGTTTCTTTCACCGCTGCATATACTTTCCGATAAACTGAACATACTCATATTATTCTTAATAGGCTTTGTCACACTCGATTTAAGCTTTATTATCGTTGCAAATGCAAAATTTAGGGATTTGCCTTCCAATTCAAAATTATTGGACGGCATTTTGTGGTACAACGTTAACAGATTTAGATTTTAGAAAACTACACGTCCGTAGTTGATTTCGTATAACAAAAACGACGAATAATCTACAGTATAAAAGTTTTGAGTTGGCAGCGCGACGGCCAGATCCCATGAAAATACAGCCTAAATTATTTGTTAATATATTTGTCAACAATCTGACTGCTATTCCTGGTTGCATGATTTGGGCGTATTTAATATTATTGGAATTTATTTATTTGTAGCGTATACTGAACTAATTTCTAGACCCAAAAATTTTTCCTCGATATAAGGTTTAACCGTGCCAAATTTCACGCGTCCATATTTTTGTTACTTTTTATCTGAACTGGACCTACTGTTTAACATGGGCTCCAAATCACGGTCCTCGACATTAAGCCTACCAACTGAGAAGTGGCCAACTTTAGCGACTAACTCAAAAGGCCTTTGGTCCTACTGGAGCGGATTGGATTTCCTTTTCCGAATTTTTCACCCTTTTCGTCCGGATTATCACAACTGTAAACACTCATAAATATAAATTTACCACACCCATGCCCCATCAGGATTCAAATCATCAGGCCTTTTGAGTTGGTTGCTAAAGTTGGCCACTCCCCAGTTGGTAGGCTTAATTTTGAGGACCGTGATTTCGCCTATCACAACACTAGGAGGACCGTCATTTCGCATTAACCATTGTATCAACCAAACCGGCAACTGTAGTATTTATTCACAATACTTATACATCGTATCCACTAGAAATATATTCATTTATACTCTTTTACACTCTGAACTAAAATTCTAATGAAAATGGGCTTCGCCACTGCAGATTTCATAGGTTTTTCTTTAAACTTAAAATTGAATCTTGAAAAGATGAATACGTATGCTTTTCTTCAAAAATAAGTGAATTGGATCTGTAATAATTATAATCTGTAAGATCCATTATATTCTGAGAAGGGGAAAGAAAATCCTCGTCATGTGCCTTCATAATTTATTTGAAAAGTATCAAAAATATTTCGAATATGCCAAGAATCTTTTCACATGTTGATTGTGTTTTCCTTGATTTTTTTTAATCAGTATATGGTTACTTATTTTATTACAAAATACATAAAGCATAAATAGAGTATTGAACTTTAAGTTGCAAATTAAAATAAAGATATTAATTTTTACACGACGAATTTTTATTTTGAGATTGAAATTTTAAAATGGGATTGGGGCGCAAAATGATCGGTACGAAAAGTTATAGTTTATGAAGTAGTGTATCCACTTTTTTTGGGATCTCCTGGTCATCATAAACACCTAACGTACAAAAAGAATTTCGGCGAAGAAATATCGATACTGTTAAAAATAAGTATTGTTATATCTTGCGCGCCGATATGTAAAAATATTGACAGTTCGCGTCCAATATCTCTACTCTGGCATCCGCTTAATAATTTAATAGATATACGTTAAAAGACCACCGTTCACAATTGAAATTACGTGGATGACTAAAAAATTTAAATTACTTCCTGCCAACTCAATATAATTTATCATCATCAGAGTATAACAGCAGTTACTCGCTTTCGGTAACTTTTCCGCTTCTAATCCGAACATCTATCGGGGAAGTGACATTTTACCCATTCCTGTCGTCGCCCGGTCCTTTAATATAACGGGCCAGGCGCCGTCGAATCCCTGTTTCCCGACGGGAGAGCGCGGAACTAACGTTCTAGGCCGCGGTAATCGAAACGTATGCACAAGCAGCGACGAACAAACTATGGGGATAGTAGCAAGTTTATTGGCGCGTTATCTAGGGGAACGTTTCCTCTAATATTTTTAGGTGTCTCTTGAGGATTGCCGATTTTCTCCGTTAAGTATGCGCCGCGAACTCTTAGAAGTTTAATGGGTAAAAATTAGAGAGGTTTCAGACCCGGTGTTAGAGGAAACCTAGATCAAGTTTTACTGTTACGCTAACAAGATGTAATTAACAATATTCTGATATTTTAGTGTAATAATTTTAGCTACAAACCTTGTACATTAATGCTTTATTCGCATAGTTTTTCACAATACGTCATTACAATAAGGTAACATATCTAGAACACAAATACAACCAGTGTAATAATAATTGTAACGAGGTCCAGTTATAGGTTAGATGACTTTTAAAAAACTACTTTATAACAATTCGACCTACTTACTTTATTCGAATTAAAAGTTATTTCAGCAAAAAATGGACTTGAAAGAAAAGTTGATGCTTGAAATAATATGATTTTAAATGCGCGCTAAATCAATCTGCGCGGGATGAAGTTGTTTTGGTCATACTGAACTGTTTGTATTGATACAACTCTTATTTATATATCCTTTTAATAATTTGGTGTTGTTATTAGATATTCTAACGTATATTAAGGGTATAAGAATCCTTAATGTTCTTGCTGTGTCCCAAACTTTCAAGAGAGAAAATAAGGTGTACAAAACATTCTTGTATCGTTTGCTATTTTGCTAATATATATTGAAGGACACACAAAAAATGTTACAAATCAACTATCAAAATCAATTCACTCAAATTTTACAATTAGATACATTGAAAGTATATCAAAATAAGACCGAACGATAGAAAATCCTAAATCTCTAACTCCTAAATCAAACAGATCTTATCCAAAAGAATATGACCTAAAAAATAGAAGATTTGAAAAACTATAGAAAAGTAAAACTGATAGAAATATCAAAAAAATAATATCAAAGAAAAATTAGACTAAAGAAAATAAAAAACGACTTTTTAGTCAGTTTGTATTTGAAATTTGAAAAGCATCCCAACTGATAACATAAAAACGAAATTTCCATATATCAGTTTCAGAAATGTTATTATAGTTTTGAGACTTAATTAAAAGAATAATAATACAATAATTTAATATTACCTCGACTTAAAATTAAAAATTTATCATAATGTACAAGGTAAGATGAAGGTATTTAACAGTTTCTTTGCTACGAAAACGTTAGTCTAAAAATATAATTCATTTCTAAATATAATCATCTTCATGCCAAAAGAATTGTCATAATTTCTGTACATAGCTGAATATATCTGGCGTTGGATTTGTACCTATGCTGGCTAATAATATTACTGTTTCATTTAGTCCTAATTCTTTACTTGTTCTTATTTGAGATTGTGTACATATATTAAGTTAGTCTGGAATGCTGTAGTTTGCATGAGTCCTGTGCATTTTTTCATGAAAGTGAACAGTGAAAGGTTAACAAGTAATTGAAAGGCTTATAGTTAGCATCAAAAATAGTTACTTTTATGCGATTAAATGCATGTTTATTTAATTGCTACTCCTTTTGTGCTCCCCTATCGTTTTAATATATTTTCTCAGTGACTTAAAGTGTTTAAAATATTGTTCAATTTGTCTATTTATATATTCTATGATATTTTGTTTTTAATATAATGTGAACCGCTTCTTTTTATAAATTTGCTTCCCATAAATAGTCGGAAATTGCGCTCTAATGAATACTGAAACTAAATAAATCTTTTAAAAATATTATATCTAGAGATATTGCTATGAAACTCTGAAACACAAAATAATAAGATATAAAAATCATTGTTTCCTTTGTTATGATCACTTCTCTAAAACTAAAAGTCAACAGCGAGTACGAACGCACTGTTATAACAAAATAATTCTTGTTTTTAATCACGCTAGTGTATATTTTCATATAACATTATTTCTACGAGGCTCTCTCAAGGAAACTTCAATTCATATCATTCGGAATATAGCCTATATCCCTGATATAGTGTCACTGGAGCACTGGCTAATAACCTAATAATAATTAGCTCAAAAAGTCGATTCAAGCACAATATCTTTTCAGTCAATAAAGTATCGAAAAAGGTCCACCCATAAATATATTATATCCAAAAGATAGTGCTTAAAAAGCGAAATATATTTACTAACATAAAACACACTTACGTACACAATTACGGTGTTTTTTTTTAGAATCTTAAACTATTTTTTGTGACATCATGTATTTAATCGATTTAAAATATTATAAACAAAATGAAATTCTCAACTATATCAATAGGATTAAAAGAAAATCATTAATATTGATTGAAATATGTATCGTTTCGTAACCAACGAACAGTTGCACGATGCACCTCGAAATCAAATGGATATACGAAGTGATCCAAGATTTCTCCTTAAAACATGTAATAAGGTAGCTAAATCACATCAACGAGGAAGCAATTGATCTACCGAACAACGCGCTAGAAATCCAATGATTGAAACGAACCAAACCACACGAACTTGTTTAGTGTATAAGTGTATTCTTAATTGTATGTATTAATGCAAGTACAAGAGAGACAAGTAGAGCATATTTAATGTAAGATGTAATTAATTAAAAAAAGTTCGAGTACAATTTTGATAAAAATCCCTAAATTATTTTACATGGAAATCCGAAGTTTTTGAACGGTATTTTCAAGATTGCTGACCGTTATTCAGGCATTCGCATGTGGCGAGGACGGATATCAAGGTCGGCATAGTATTGTCCAATAAATCGAGTCTATTTGGTGTCCCACCTGTCACGATAAAAGAGATTTATGGCAAAGCCGGAGCGTGCGGATAAAGCCTTATCTGGATAATTCAATGTTCCGACATGCAAAACAGCTTTTTTATTATCGAAAAAGAATGCCGTCAGATAATTTGTTAGTTTCCGTTTGGAATACGTGAAGAACACCTCCTCTTCGACCCCCTGTTTATTTGGGTTTATTATTCGAATAAAGGTTAATCCTCTATAAAACCGAGACACTACGGCACCGAATTTAATACATCCGACCTTTTAACACTTTCTAATAGAGCTACTATGTTAGATGAGTCACGATATTTCGAAAGAAATTCATACAACCATTATGGCTTGGAAAAAGCAGTTTCTATACAGATTATTAATAAAAAAAAAGTAATTTTCTACTATTAGATAGTACCAGAATTAGTTAATGATGATATTATTTTACGAAGGAAGCCTTATATTATTATTCTTATTTAATAAAAATCTATAGAATATACGTACATGTACTGTTAATCTCACTAGTTACGCATTTTGTCCACCTCTCCAGAATTCCTTGGGCAACTCGGACAGCCATGTGCTCACAAACTCCTCTACCTCGTCGTCGGTGTTGAATCTTTGACCTTCGAGGGCTTCTTTCAGTGGTCCAAACATGTGGTAGTCGCAGGGTGATAAATCTAGGCTGTTCCAGTACCTCCCACTCTAATTCCGATGTATCGAGCGTGAGACACGCGATATGAGGACGCGCTATCCTGGAGAAAAATATGGTTATCCTGGAGGAGAATCGCAATTCGTGCTGGGATGCTCCTCCCACGCTAAAAAAACGAATGACAATACGTTGCACTATGGCGATCGGCACTTGATTCTGTATCTGTAATTCAGATGCAGCTTACTTCAGAGAAATATGCCACTATCCTCTCCTGTTTTACTGATCTTAAGTATCTGAACTACTGCACTTTCTCTAACTAGATCTCGTTGAGATAGTACCAGGCAATGTATCAGTTTGCAATATTATATCATGGAGAATGCTAGGAGCCTCAATATCTGTATCAACGAATATAACGATATTATACATCGTGTACATTAGATCGATGAAGATGTTTATTGTGTATTTTTAAAAACCTTTCGCATAAATGCTATATATGGTAATGTTGTTATTATATGTTTTACCGATAGTTCTGTGTTACTAAAATCACAAATAGAAGGGATTCGACTTTTAATAAAGACTGAAACGTCATTTTTGTTCATTATGCCCACAATACTGTACTTTTATAGGCTTTTTAATGTCGAGTTTCTTAAATTTAGGCAAATACAACGTATATTTTCAAAAAAGATTAGTCAAAGTCGTTGAATTTAAATATAAAACTAAATCACGCTTATTTATAGCGCTAAAACTGTTACAAGTTAAACAGAGTCGTCCTTTGATGTAAATATATGTCGACCACAATGTGCAATAGCTGCAGATTTTATCTTTCTTTCAGCGTTTACATCTTTTACGAGCGTGATTTATATTGAACATGCACAGTCTTTTAGCTTGATAATAAATATTTCGTAAACATTATTGATGACATTACGATTTCGATATTCAATTGTTACATCAATAAATCCTATCATACATATTGAGTTAAATTCAACCATTTCTATTTCCAGCATGAATAACTGTGTATCTGTGATGAGTATTTAAATTTTTGAAATAACCACGTCTCATCTAAATACATAAATGATGAAAATAGTAAGTCTTCCTTGATTTTATTATACACATTTTAAAATTGTATGCTTTTAAAAGCAGTGTCTAAGTTTCATTAAACTTCTTCAAAGGTCATTTTTACACCATTTAAATCCTATATTATCCAACAGTCTATGAATGGATATTCTATATCCCTTAATGAGCTGCAGATCCCCAAGTTTTCTATGGAAACCTTCCTTACTAAAATTTTCCTCTGAAATAATTGTGTTAATTAGGTTTATATTGAAAATACTCACACACTCACGTGATTTTCATTCATCATCCGGTTCGTATGAAGATGGCTTCTTTTCCGTGAATTCAAGATTATATTGTTTTTCGTCTTTTCAGATATTTTTGGCGACTCTGCATATACTAATTTTCAGTACAGCTGCAGCATGCTAAAATATATATAAGAATAATAAAAGTTTCGAACGTAAAGTAGTATTAAGTTATTAAACATTCGATAGTCGTTTTCATAAGAGAGTTTTCAACACGTTGTTGGATGAAGACTATGGAGCCCAGGTGTTCAAATAATACAAATGATGTCAACGTAAAATGAGCAGACAGTAATCTTCATGGTTCCATACTCCTGTGCATTCTCAAATATTTACAAATTTCCTGTATTCCTGCCTGGAAAGGAAAGTCATCAGCAACCAGGTGGCAATGGAAATTGACAAGGGATGTCCGCAAGAATCTGGGCGTGACAATCGTTAGGAAACAGCTGTATATACAACATATACAGCTATTAAGGAGAAAAACTGAAAAGGTCATGAGCCGGCTCTGGGGAACATTGCCCAGAAGAAGCAACCCCAGGACACCAGAGGTTATACGTCAAATATACGACAGGGTTATAAAACTCGCAGAATTATATGGCGCAGAAATATGGAAATACAGGGCCTCGATGGGAAGGGCTAAGACAGCGCTAGCAGCAGCACAAAGAACTGCACTGTTAACAATCACAGGCGCTGGAAGCCGAGATACAGGGGTGGGCTGTAGAAAAATACCTAAAGGATACCTAACGGGTCAAAAGGATTAGAACCGAAGGAAATGCCACGGCCATGGGAGGAACCGTGGGAAAATCGGATGAACAGCGTCGAAACCACCAAGATATGGACGGACGTTAGTGCCAAAGAAGGGAAAGCAGGTATAGGAATAGTGATACATACAGGAACAGACGCCAAGGAAAAGATGAGTCTTAGAATAAAAGACGAATTGAGCTTCAGAGCGGCCGAATTCGTGGCGATACAGAAAGCCATAGAACTGATACGGGACAGAAGCCTTCCGGGACCAATCACCATATGAACGGACAGTAGGTTGTCCATGTGGTAAGCCGAGTACGCAAACACACGAAAAAAGGACATAATGCAAATCAAAAACTTGCTAGATTTGCAGAAAACCGGCAGTGAAATATCACTAAGATGGTGCCGGAGGATGACAACGGAGGAAATGGTAACCACGGACAGACTCGCGAGAGAAGCCACCGAAAAGGAAGAAATAGGGCTGGAAAACCACGAATGCATCCTTTTATTATTTTTAATAATATTTAGATTGAAGGAGACCGATGGACTCTGCGAATGTCCCACAGGACCAGAAGACACTACGCATATCTTGGAGACATGCGTAATTGCAAAAAGGGTAGAGGCCCGAAACAGGCATCGACAGCCGACGGGAACTACCAGTTAAGAAACGAAGACGGGCTAAACGGTGATCGATTTTGAAAAAAGGGATACCCAGAACAGCAGCCAAGAGATGTGTCTCCTCTTGGCTGCAAGAAAGCGGCCAAGCTAGAGATCAGGGCGTGAACATGAGAGGAAACTAAGGGAATAAAAAGCGCTGTAACATCGCGATGGTACCGAACAGGCGCTCGGAGACTCATTCGTGAATGTTGCGGAGATTTTATGTAGGAGTGACCAGCTCAAAACTTTAACAAGCACCAGAGCCAATGACAAATGATCTACAATTCAAATAGTATTCCTGCCTATTATTTCAGTACCTAGTGCCCACGCAGTCTTGTTTATTTATTTTTATATTATTGCTATATTAATTCATGTTGTCCATGTATTTATAAAAATAGCAGCTCTACCACAGTTAAAACAACAAAAATATGAAGTGGAATTGGTGAAGATTACTGTATGCTGGTAAAATATATACCATATAAATCAATAAAGATTGGATATTTAAAATATCGATACCCATTTAAAAACATCAACCCTCACGTAATCTATTTGAATAAGTGGGTGAAAAACCAGAACAAATTTTACTTAACCGTTCGAATTATGCCACGTGTTTCTCCCCAGACGATCGTTGGAGAGTTCTATCTCTCGGACTGTTGCTTGCTAAAATACTTTAAACTTTTAAATATGAGCGTAACTGTTCCCCGGTTACCGTTTAGATAAAACTGGCAAGATTCACCGTCGAAATAAAAGTTTTACTGGGCTGCGTGTTGTGGGTCCGAGGCGTCGCCGGAGAACTTGAACTTTTAATAAAGTTCCCGGCTAAATAAGACGCTTTCGGCGACCATCCGAAGACCTAATGCCGCAATAATGAACGGCCGCTATTGTCTCGAGTTATTAATTTTGTGGGATCGCTTCAAGCAGGTTAAAAGCTCGCTCACGATGAGGTCGTATATAAATATATATAGTCCATCCAAAGTAGTACTGAACTCACGTCAACTCAAATATCAAAACGTCGCAATGTTGACGCATTTAACTTCGACGTTTTAGCTTTGGTATATAAGGACATTCTAATATAAATAAAATAATGAAATAAAAATGGTATAATATTAACATTATACTATATTTAATACATATACTATCGAAATACTAAAATTAATTAAACAGTCACAGTAGTTTGTAGGTTAGAGTTATTTTATTATATTTACACTGAATTCTTAGTCACCTATGGTGTCACCTGGGGCTTTATCCACCTAATTAATAATGGTACAACAAAGTAATGTATTTTATTTTCACTACAGAACATATTTAACTTTTTATGTTTAGTTTTTGTTCCCTTGGCTCATCTTTTCTAGTCAAATCATTCTGATATCACTGTCATTTCTCCTTAGTTTCTTCTGTTACTACCTTTTTAAATTGTTCTCAATAAAATTAGGTTTAATCTACGTATTTAGCGTATCTGCAAAAAAGTTAGCATTAATTATCACCTCGCAAACATCACTATGTTTTGGTATTGTCAGCAGTGATTCATAATCCCACTTCCAAAAAGTTTCATTCTGTTAATTTCCAATCTAACACTAGTGTATAGTTCCACCATTTGTCTATTTATTCTTTTATGTCCTTTCCAGACATTTTTGTCGGTGAGCCTCCATATCCCACTTGAATTTTATTGCATTAAATATTTTAATTTCAGGGATATAGCTTCTTATATCTAAGACACGAAGACAAAAAGAAAAAATTATGAATGATTCGATTACAATTCGATAAGTTCAAGTAAGAGTTTAGAAGTGCTTTTTCCATAATAATGTTCTTAACTATTAATTTTAAATCATGTCAGTTAAACAGTTACCAGTTGTGAATAAATCGTCACGTCTTATTTTGAAAAATCGTGATAGAAATCCAATATAAACGGTAATTTTAAAAAAATAATTTATTGATCAATGGTATAAACAAACTAACGATTTAACATTTTTCAATGTAATCAACTCAGTGCTCTACATACTTGTCATACCAATTTGGAAGCTTGAATATTCCTTCTTCATAAAAAGTTTGAGGGCGAGTTCACAGCTAATTGCGCACATACTACCAAGTGATTATTTCAAAGGCGCAAATAAAATATAATCACAAGGTGATAAGTCGGTGTTTCCCAGCGCTTTTTTTTTTCAATTAATTTCTTATTCATTTATTAACAGCGGTGTGTGAATTGGTGTTCTCATAAAGAATGATAAGGTCTCAAGCATACCTTGTCGTCAGTTTCAATACGCGACTTTTTCGACTGTTACAACTCAGAACAGTAAGCCGCATTGACTGCTCGTTGATCGTGAAGAATACCCGTGGAAAAGTTCGTGGGTGTTGATCATGACTTTCATTTTCCACTCGTTCTCGTCCATCCCTAAATTCTCAGACCCACGTATACACTTGATCCACAAAAATGTGCCAGCAAACGAGCGAAAATTGTGCAAATTATGTGCAACAAACGAAGGTACCCCTCCTCATAAACCAAAGAATACTCGAGTATCGAATCCTCTAGATCGGAATTACGTGCTAAATTAAATAGTAAAATTACTGTTTATATTTGATTCCCCCTCGTATACCCTTTTAATTGAACTCAAGGGTAACCAGATGTACAATATAGTTTCTTTTAATATATAAAACGTGCATTATCTTGAAGAAGTGAGACATTACATGTTTTTATTGCTATAGTGAATGATATTCCACATTCCACATATTATTACAGGTATTGCTACGTAAATATTATCACACGTAAACATATTTTATGTTGGTTTCGGGTCAAAAATATACATGAATAAATATATATATATATATATATATATATATATATATATATATATATATATATATATATATATATATATATATATATATATATATATACAAGGCCTTCGTTAATTCGTTAATTTATCTGAAGAGTAAGAGACACCTAAATATGGCTTTATTTCTCAGATAGAGATATGGATAGTAAGTAAAATTGCCACACTGACACTTTGTAGTATCTGCATATATGCATATTGCATTAACACCTAGTTAAATGTGTTATTGATATTGGGTTCCATCTAGGACGACCATTTATAGCCTCCTTGTAAATGAACGAGAAGATTGAATTCGAAATGAACAACTGCTTATCTTCAATCAGGTAAATTTCCTACAAGTGCTTTTCTGTGATTTACGAAATAGGTCCCAAATATAAATTGTATGTAAGTTAATAGGTCCTACTCTTAAACGACGATAAATAAATTTACGTATTCTGATATATAAATAAACAAACAATAAAGAAAACATTGTATGTATGGAGGCATTCAACAAATATACTCAGTTGTGTCGCTACAAATATATGGTGTGATGTACCAGGAATTGTTAATAGTGATCGCTACTGACAAAAAATGATCAATTTGAATCATATATTGATCAAAAAGTTTCGAGAATGAGCTCGAAAACAAGGTAAAGTGATTTTTCATGAAGATAAGTCTCATAAAGCAAAAACGGCCAAAGAATTGTGGAAAGTGAAGTGATTATCACCGTACTTTCCAGACAACTCAACATCAACTTTTCACATAATGGAACACACGGTTGCACAGCAGTTTTTTTGGGATGGCATCCATAAATGGCCTGAAAGATGTGTGTAATCAAATAGCCGATACTTTGAATAAATAAGTGTTTTCATTTTCTTGAAAACTGTGTAGTTTTTTTCAAAAAAACAAACGGGTAATGGCTAAAGTATATAACTGGGAAACTTAAAATACTGTAGAGGGGCATTATCTGCGTCCGGCAGATTTTTCAATGGTTTCTATTCGAATTATTACTATGACTGAAGCCCAATTAACACCCAAACTAATTGACACTAAACACAAACAAAGGAGCGAAAAACGACTGAACTTCATTAACCGAAATCCAAACTCATTCGACAAAACAAAAACGTATTGCTAGCGGATTAAGTTAAAAGCTGAGTCGCCGAATGGCTGGTTCCCCCGAACTCCCACCAGCTTCGCCGTAGCCGCCGCCGCCCCTCACTACCCCTCGTCACCACGGAACCAGGACGGCTTTTAAGATTAGCATCTAAATTACAATTTTCGAAAACGAAAGGCCTCCAAATCTATTTCCTATTGTCGGTCTTTGGAATTTGTAAAAGGTCACCATTTCAATTTTGGAGTTTATTGCTTTCCGAGAGTGAGCCCGAAAACGTTTTTATGCGGACGCAGAGTCGAGCCGGTCGGAGTTTTTGTCCGAAAGGGAGAACGAAATAATGCCGTTTTCCGGCAAAATTAACTCGGACTCGTTTCACAGAAACAGGTAAAATAACAAGATTGATAAAAAAGTGGTTTTAAAAGCATTAACGGTGGTTTTGTTTCAATCGTGCTCATATTAGCAGTTCCAGAAATATACTGGTTGAGGGAGCCGTAAATTTATTAAATAGAACTCCGTCACTACCGTCAGTTCTTTAGTCACTATCATTCAGAATATTCTTTACCAAATCTTTATATGATCTTGATCCAAATCCTTTTTCAGAGCTATTTGCTGCTTCTTCCACACACTAAATCGATTTTAACAAAGAAATATGGGAGGGTATTCGTTATAATAACAATGATGGAAAATCATAACAGACAAAACTAACCAATAATCGTGCTCATATTAGCAGTTGCAGAAATATACTGGCTGAGAGAACCGTAAATTTATTAAATAAAACTTCGTCACCACCGTCAATGCTTTAGTCACCATCATCCAGAATATTCTTCACCAAATCTTTATACGATCTTGATCAAAATCTTTTTCAGAGCTATTGGCTGCTTCTTCCACACACTAAATCGATTTAAACACAGAAATATGAGAGGGTATTCATTATATCAGGCAATGACAATGATAGTCATAGTTGTTAATAATAATGATGGAAAATCATAACAGACAAAACTAAACAATAAATGACATACAACGACTAATAATGATAATTAATAGCAATGATAAACATATTAGGATGAAGTATAATATGTACACACGGTTCGAAGGAAGGGTAACATAAATCATAGCAACTTCTACTCTAACACTAACAATGAAACACTAAAAAAAAGTCGTTATTTTGCAGATGCCGTAAACTTTCTAACAAATGTTTCTAGGAGTCCCAAATTCTTTTGAACCACGTATGTTCCTTTTGTACAGAAATTTTTTAAAAAATATATACTAAGTTTGTTTTAGTTGTCATTTGTTTATGCCACTATTATGAACTGAGCTTTACTTATAATTTCACTGAACTGGATCATTCGTTTTTAATTCTCTTTATGTTCTGACTAAGCCATCACTATCTCGAGGCTGAACAACCTCAACATTGATATGTTAATGAGGCCTCTGTTCATGGCTTTGTACATAGTCCTTGAAAACGTTATCGGCAGTTTCCACCTTCAATGCATTATATATATTATATATATATATATAATGCATTGAAGGTGGAAACTGCCGATAACGTTTTCAAGGACTATGTGCAAAGCCATGAACAGGCCTCATTAGCATATCAATGTTGAGGCACTTTCTTGTTTTATACATTGTATGATATGTCTATTGCTCTTGTTTCACACTGGCTTCAATAATTATTGGTGAAGCAAAAGCTTATTATATACTGGCAAGGTAGAATATCTAACTAATAACCAGTGTATTTTTATACTTCAGGTCAATTTTTTCACATTCTTTAACATGTAGCTTCTACCTGAGTTTAAAATCAAAGGTCGTGCCAAGATATTTGGCTGTTACGGACTACTTCCTGATTTATATATACCCTCTTTAATATACACTGATTTATTTTTATTCTTTTTGATGTTTGTTTTATTATTTTTTCTGTCCAGCATTGTATTTCGGCAATAGCTCTTATAGCTGCAACGTTGTGGTTTATTCAGTGTTGTTATCTCCAATGGGTATATGTCATCTACAAATTCAGAAACAACATTATTGTTAAATGTAGACAAATTCGGAGTGTTCGGCAGATAAAGTACTGGTCCTAATACACTCCCAAGTGGCACACCTGCTTGTATTTGTCTCAAGTCGGAGTAGGCATCTTCTTGTTTGATTCTCAAATATCAGTCAGTTTCATGTGACTCTAATATTGATATTATATTATATTATATATAAATTAACTACTTTATCGAAAGCATGAACAACATCTAAAAATATTACGAACTTTATTTTCTTCTAGTTATTTTTAGATGACATTGGTGATATTGTGAACCTAATCATTCGTGGAATGATGTTTTCCAAATTGAGGTTCCGTAATAAGACGTTTTTCCTAAATGAGCGGTTTGGACATTTTGTGGATTTAATTGTCGGCAATGGTGTTTACTGGCTGGTATGATGCTGTTTGATAAGGCCTCAGCCACCAAAATGAAGCATTTATTATGTTGATGATCTTAATTTTTGCTTTTCTTTGAAGTTCATTCAATGTTTTGCCGGAAACAAATTTAAAACCAGGAGCCTTTTTTTCGGCGAAAATGACTAACATCTACTGTAAAGGGTTGAAATATTATCTCAATATGGTTTCCAAATTTGGTAGCCTTGTTCTGATTATCTCTGATATAGCACACACCCACATATTTTATCGAAGGCGTTTGCATGGTAGGTATTTTTAAATGTCTGACAGCTCTCGATGGCGAATACTCAGCACTATTACTATTTGAAATTCCGTGCAGAAATTGATCCATGGGGTAATTTTTAATTGTTGACTTTCACTTCCCAGTTGGGATGTAAGATTATCCAGCTTACTTTTATAATGCTGAGCGCTGAAATAAAGTCTTTCTCGGTGTTCATTTGTATGATATTAGTTCTGTTATTTATTTAAAGTAGTTATATGCTTTATGATATGTATGCTAAAATAAGTTATTTTTACAAATATTTCTAAATAGTGAATATAAAAACACATTCCTGTACCTATTACACCATATTGGTTCGATTCACAACCAATTGGGCTTGTATATACTAATATTTACTGATTGCTAAAATAAATTCTAGTTACTAAACAAACCTGACCGTTTTCTGATCTCTGCCATCAAACAATTTTCCTCGGGATGTTATATATTGGTACAGGAAAAGTTTCGAAGAGGTTAACGTATATTTAACCGGCTCTTCTCGAGAGTGTATCTAGCTGTCGCCTCCCGTCCGCCAACCCGACAAGTTATTAGCTTTTCTAATAGCATTACCAGCCGAAACTTCTGACGAACACATTTTCTGTTGATATTCGAAGGAAATGTAAACTTTCTATCGGTGCAGGAACATGTTCGGCAAGAGTTTTAAGGAATATTAGAGGTGATAAGAGCATGTCTGCCGCACAGGCTGCGGGCGCTGACGCCGTTAACAGTTTTGCCCGAAAAGCAATTACTATTTCGTTTAGGATTTTCGTTCAGAAATATATTGCATATCTGCAAAATAGATTACATTCATGTAGAAAGTAGTTTCTTTCCAACGTTTCTATACCTGTTTTACGAAAAGAGGCATTTTTGTTCTTAAATTAAATAATTGTATATGATTTTATTAAATCACTGACTTTCAGGATCCTTTTTGGGCTAAGTTTACTGAATAGTGTAGTTCATATTATTTCTATATTAAACTACTTTATCTCCTTTTCTATCAAGAATACAATACATAAAATATATTGTACCGATTATCCACAATGAAGATTCAAATTTAAACAAAAATCTTTCAAAATTAATTATTAAGTTTATAGCAAGAAGCAATTTTCTCCCTGAAATACAAAATAACAAAAACAAGCTTGCCGGCTTGGTTGGCGCAGCGGTAAAGGCAACAGGACGTTCACCTTACGTTGCGATAATCGCGGGTTCGAATCCTGCTGGGGTATGATCGCGACTGTATGTTTTTGATGGTTTAATATTTGTAATTGTCCTAGGCAAGAGTGCATAATCCGACGAGGCAAATGATCCCAGTCACGTCACTAAGCAAGGCTGGGTAAGACCGAATATCTTCTGGAGGACCATAGTTCGGAGACCACGTTAAACTATAGGTCCAGTCCAGATAAACTCCTAGTTGCTAAAAGGAGGTTTTAAAATACAGTAAAAAAAAATTCACCCACTCAGTCCGTATATTAAAATATGTCGAATCTTTACCGTCAATAAGATTAAACGATGATGAACAAATTCGTTGTGTATTAACGAATATCCAGCGCTGCGGTTGGGGGATTTTTTGTGGGAGTCGGGGCTTTTAACGACTCCCCGAAAACGTTATTAATTCCGACCCCACCTGAAGAGACTGTAAAATGTTTACGATTCGGTTTTTATTAATGCATACTTAAAGCGTCAGACGCTGACTAGACGCCTGCGGTGGTAAAATGAACTTGAATTATAAAAATTAGTCGGCTATTACCCAGACAAGACCTCATTAAATGGGAAACATCATTATTAATGTATATATAAATATTTTACGGTCGTCACTGCTGATTCTGGGTATTGTTTATTGATAATTACAGTCCTATAGCTAGATATATTTATTTATTATATAGTGTAAGAAGTTTATATTAATGTAGACTGAAACAATGATTCATGTTAAACATATTTCCTAAAGTTAAAAGTTAATTAAAAATATATTTTTTTTAAATGTATTTATTAAAACTAGTATACAAGTAACAAATACTGAAGTATGACTTATCAATTTGTAGGTCATGATTGAGGTCTCAAACGCCTATATAGTAAGACATATTGAGAATATACTTCAGCGCCCCATTTTCGAACCTCTGAATTATTTGGACATTGGAGCCACTGGCGCAGGCTCACAGCAGAATTATATAGATACTGGTCTCAGTATCGGCTGATATGCAATAAGCTTGTTGGAAGTTTATAGCTTGGAGCTTCGTCCATTAAATTTTCCTGAAATTGATGTTGAGTTCATTGAGTTTCTTTTCAATATGCTCCTTCCGTCTGAACTTGGCATCTAGTGTCATTCTGATGCATTTTACTATGTTGGCATATGGAATTTGCATGTCGTTAATAGAGACACAGTGTAGCATGATTCTCTTAACTCTGAACTTAATATATATAGATTTTGCATTATTTAATTTGATTGATGTTAAAAATGCTCCTGGTTTTCATTTAATTACTAGAAGAATCTTAAAAGAGTTGTCAGGAAAGTGGAACAAGTAGCACTTGGAAAATGGCTCAAATCGTTATGATTCTTAAACTTAGGAAAAAATCAGAATACGTCTCCTCTTATCGTCCTATAAGCCTGTTACCTGTGATCTCTAAAATTTTTGAAGAACGATATATTAAGAGACTTAAAAATAATCGCAGAAGAGAGATAAATTATTCCAGCTCGCCCATCAATTTGGCTTCCGTGATAAACACGCAACAACAGAACAAATACATGGATTAGTCAACCAAATTAATTAAAACTTGCTGCATTTCTCGATATTTCTCAAGCCTTCGACAAGGTGTGGCGGATTGGACTGCATGTTAAATTGAAAAACTGCTAAACTGCTGAAATCATACCTCACAGATAGACATTTTATTGTAAAACAGTGTGACGAAGGTGTTCAACAGGGCAGTGTTCTTGGCGCCTTGTTATATCTATTGTGTACAGCTGATCTACCGACTTCAAGAAACACCACTGTTGCAACATATGCTGACGTTACAGCGCTTTTATCGTCACACGAGGATCCAATATCAGCCACAAGAAAGCTCCAACTCCAACAACAAATATCTGAAAATGCATTTTGATCGAGGTTTGACATGGAAAAAATATAAAGTGACAAAACGCAAACAGCTTGGGCTTAAACTGAACCAAATGCATTGGCTAATAGGGCGTAAATTTAAATTATCAATAGACAACAAAGTCTAGCTGTATAAGTCAATACTTAGGCTCATTTGGACCTATGGTATTGCAGTGTGGGGCCCTACTAGCAAATATAAGATAGCTATCCTCCAGAGGTTCCAGAATAATATGTGGCGAGTCATCGTCGAAACCCCATATTACGTCTCTAACAAACTGATTCAGCGATATCCCCTTAGTGCACTAATAGTGCATCCAATTGCACTGGCCAGACAGTTAAATCAGCGCGATGGCAGTGTATTGTTTAAGCTCAAAAGCAAACTACCATACCAACTGAGTAATAGAGACAGAGTGAGATATAACAATCTCTAAAATAAGTTAGAATAGCCTTTAGAATAAGTTAGGATAGACTGTAGATTAAGCTACAATATTATCTAGAATAAGATTTCAATTATAAGTTGTACAGTAAATCACTTACTGAAGCGATATTCTACATGTCAATCACAATACTTACTGTCGAAGCACAGATTGTTGAAATTCTAAGAGATTAATATAAATATATGAATTTGTTTCTCCATTTTTGAATCCAGATCTAAACTTAATTGAATTTCCGGGTTAAGCCCTCTACACTCTCTGATACTGCTAATATATTAAAGCAAAGGTATCAGTTATACTATATAATGTTATGGGAAGATTATTGATGCAAAAGAAATAAAGCACTGACCCCAACACACTTCCTTGAGGTACGCCAGCCCTTATCAGTTTGATATCAGAGTATGTTCCTTCATGTTTAACACAAGAGTGTCGATTAATCAAATAAAATTTTAAAAGTGACTTTATTTTATATAAAAGAACTAGTGAAGTGAATCAACTTTCTCTGCTCAAGAATATGTTTGAGGTGTTTCACAAGCAGCTTATCAAAGAGTTTAGCCATAACTGGCAATAAAGTAATAAGGCGGTTTGATTAAACTTCACTTAGATTTTTACCAGATTTTGATATCATTATGACTTCAGCAGTTTTAATATCTTAATCGAATGCAAGCATCAAACAGGTTGGTTATTTTAGCCAAGGCCTTTCTTTGGAGTATTTTTATAATCTCTCTTGTAACAATATCATAGCCTGGTACTTTTTAAAATTAAATTGGTGTATAATATCTTCCTAGAAACCTATCTAGGAGTAACCATTACATTCTCTCAGAACACAGTTACAGGATTGGGGCATTATAGAACATAAACCGCTTGGTTTGGATATTATCTTTCTTCCAGGTGTTCTGCAAACATATTTGCTTTTTCAAAATTATTTCGAGCCCACCTCCCATCAGAGCTTCTAATACGAGGCACTTGAGCTATGGGATGTTGAAGAAGCTTAGTAGTTCTCCAGAGTAAGTACTTGGCATTACTTTTCACAGGGAGGTTCGAAAGGAATCCAGCGATTGATGCTTGTTTGATTTACTTAATTTCCTTTGTTAACTGCTATGTAGCTCTGTTAAGCAACGTCTTATCAGATATACTTCTAGGTTGATGCAATTTTCTTCTAAAATTAACATATTTCGGATATCAGACGTCTAATTTCTTTTGGAACATTTAAACTTGCCAATTTCCGTTCAATAATATGGGTACTACTCCAAGCTGCTTCTTAAAAGGCAGTGGTAAAAAAAACTGCTTGCTTTTCCAGTTAGTTAGTTGTTATAAGAGATGTATTCAGATAATATCCTACCATAATAAGTAATTGAAATAATCATAATCTATGTGATTTTTCACCAGAAGAATCAGATTAGATTAGAATCATATTGGAGAATGATCAGTTTAAACTGAAGCCACATTCATTTTTAAAATAGTTTTTTGATATATTCTTAACAAAAATTAACATAAAAAATATTATATCCCAAAAGGTATAGGCCAAATGTATGTACGTGTGTGCATAATTCTATTTTTCGAGTTTATTAGGAACAAATTTACAAATAAAGTCCATTTTATAAAATTATGTACACCAAAATAATTAACTACTAAAAATATTTATTATAACATATTGTGCCAGACAATTAACTCAAAAACAGGAAAAAACTTTTAAATATTTAACTTTTTATTATTTAGCCTCGTAAAAAACAATTTTACAAACAATTACACACAATTAAAAAAGTTATTTTTGTCTTGTAAGCAATAAAATTACAGACTGAACTTATTTTTTACAATGTCTAAGTCTGAAAACAAAAATAAAAAATGCTATTTAAGCTTTTAATAATCCTTATTTCCAAGATAATGTTTATTTCATATTATACAAACAATGTTTTTGTCGTATTCTTTTAAAGTCTTATTAAATTACTCGTCTAGTAATTATACTATGAATGCGAAGAAATGAGGTTATACTAATGAATAACAAAAATAAACAGTCTGTTCTATTTTTATGTGAATCTTATCAGTTTTTGTGTCTTTTTTATTTACAAACCTACCAACAGAAATATGAGAATCTTGGAAGTTTTAATTAATTTTCTTTAGGAAAACCAAATAATTATTAAAATATATTCTTTGAAATTTAATTGAATTTATTATGTGCAGACGAGAGATTATTCTTGTGTTACCAAGGTTTTGTCTGACCTTGAGCTTTACTGTAATTTCTGAAATATAATAAATGAGAATCTCATATAACTCTTTTGGATACAGTTTCTCAGAGCGAAATAACTTTAAAATGAGATCGAATATCTCTTGTTATAAATATTTAAGAGAACTTTGTTACCATCTTTTACTTGAATATGATGCATTTATGCCAATATTTGATCCAGATCTCGAAATTATTATGGAATTTCAGAAACTGACTTATTTTTTCATTTTTGGAACATTATTAAACATCCTGTAAATAATTGGATTGTAAAAATATTTTAGCTTTTATATTGAACGTAGATAAGAATAACCGCTTGATTATCATAAAAGTCCATTTGTCATGTGTCATTTATCCCAAAAATACAGCATGAAATATTTTAAGTGATAATTTTATTAAATCATATAAATTTAGCACTTAATGTGCACTTGAGTAATAAGCACATAGAGTGAGATATAATAATTCTAGAATAAGTTAGAATAGTTTTTAGAATAAGTTAGGATAGAGTTTAGAATAAGTTAGTATAGTATCTAGAATAAGATTTAGATTATAAGTTGTACACTAGAACAGTTACTGAAGCGATCTTCTACATGTCATGATAGTTATATTATATAAAGGAAATCATATAATAAACTTATTTCCATGGGCAGATTGTTGAAGTTTTAAGATATCGATAATAAAATTATTTTATTCTCCATTTTTAAGTCCTAATCTAAACGTCAAGTTAAGATTGAGTTTCCGTGTTAAGCTCTCTACCCTCTTTGCTACTACTAATATATTAACAGCAAAGGAATCAGATATGCTGTATAATGTCGTGGGTGCGATACAACAATGGATAAAAATAACATGGACTTTAGCAATAATATACTCATCTGGTTCTGAAGTGGCCCCCTCCCGCTACGATACACAGATTTAAACGTGACTTGAACTTCTTCAGTGACTCTAAATTTTTATGGCGTGTAGAACAGGCCCTGGACCTTAACATGCCGTAATATATAAGAGCATTATAAAATGAGATAATATAGAGTCGAAACTTATCTCAATACTGTAAAAAAACATGTAGAATCCGATGAAACATTAACAAGTCAATTGAAAAGTCCCCGGACTATCATAGTAAAACCATTTTTTGGCAAAATTATTTTTTTTATTCAACATATTTCCTTTCAAGGGTGATACACCGATTATAGCGACCCTCCAACTTTTGGAAACTCTTTTGGAGTACGATTTATCCTTTGCTTCAAAATAGGCCACAGTTTCGGCGATCACCTCTTCATTCGACGAAAATTTCTTCCCAGCGAGCATTCTTTTGAGATCTGAGAAAAGAAAATAGTCCCTGGCGGTCAGATCTGGAGAATACCGTGGATGAGGAAACAATTCGAAGCCCAATTCATGGATTTTTTCCTTTGTTTTCACTAACTTGTGACACGGTGATCTTAGTGAAGCAGTTTTGAAGAAGTGAAGATCGAGCTCATGCTGCACCCACTTTACACAGAGCTTTCTCATACCCAAATATTCGTGAATGATATGATGTACACGTTCAGTTGTATTGGAGTGTCTGCTATTTCATTCAATTTCAATTTACGTCCATTCAAAACTATTTTTTAATGTTTTCGTCTGTAATGACCTCTTTTGGGCGCCCACTACGTTCATCGACTTGGGTGCTTATTTCACTACGTCTAAACTTAGCATACCAATCCTTGAGAGTTGATTTTCCTGGAGCAGTGTCCGGAAACTCGACATCAAGGCAAGTTTTTGCTTCAGCTGTATTTTTCCCTTCAAGAAGCAATATTTTATCAACAGGCGAAATTCCTTTTTATTCATTTTTTTCACAATAACAAAATTTGCTTTACTCAAAATGCTATAATTCACAAACTACTGATCCGACAGTTGTCGAATTTATACACGCATCTTTTGAGGGTTAAGGCTAACTAATAAATATATGGATTTAATTCTAGTAGCGCTATCTATGTGTTAGGCGGGGTACTTTTCTATTAACATGTTAGTTTATTACGGTACAACATTTTCGTGTTAGGATTAATTACACTTTCATCAAGTTTTTTTGAAATTAGTAGAAAATTACAAGAATGTGGCATGAAGGAATGGCCACAGGTAGTAACAAAATAATATAGTAAGGCGAAATATATGCTAAAAACAAAAAATCAGAGTTCATGCGATAATTTAGGCGATGTAACGTCATAAATTTTAATGACATGGGTTCAGTATTATTTTGGAAGGACTATAAATTCATTCACAAAACTTATTGGCTACTCGTCGTTAAATTTCTACACTTAATTTTACTCGAATATTTACTAGATCCCATCTTCTATCATAATTGGTTAAATTATCATACGCAATTGATTAATTTTCTCTGTTTTTCGGTTTTTGATGTAACGAGACTTATTTATATGTTGAATAGAAAACATAATAACCGCAGCTTTGTCTACTATTTTTGCTTTTGTTTGTAACAGCTTCTGAAATAAACGGCAAGCATTTTAATAAGTTTAGTAGCGTAATCTCATCTCCCGTTTTGTTGATCTCCTCTGATTTTCAGCTGTGGAAACTGGAATTTATTGCTTTTTAGAGCAGAAATCCGAACGTTATCCGACGCATCTAATAAAGACTCGGAATGGTTTCATTTCGGAGGGAAATAAAACAGTATCTCACCAGTTTCTTATTAAATATTCCGCCGAGATTAATACCGCGCGCTGTCTACCAGCCTTTGAGCCGCTGCCATGGAGATTGTTTCCAATGCGCTTTGCCAGTAAACAAGCGAGACTAGTGATTCAGCGCCCGGACCGGCAGCAACCGACCGTCTGGCGCCGGCCGTGATGAAATTATTGCGATCATTTCGCGAATTGCGGGGACCGGTCAATAGCCTTTCCGCATCCTTTTCGCCGACAGCGCCCCCTACAGGTCTCCGCTCGCTCTCAACCCCCGAAAAACGTCGGGAAGTATAACAATGCCGCCGGTTTCGCCGTCTATGACGTCGGAATGTTCGGAATGGAAGTAAACTAACAGTAAGACACCGAGACGTGCCTTTACGTCGCGATGGAATTTTTGCTACGCTGATTTCACCAACTCTGCATAAAAAGTACACGCAGAAGTTTCTATAATCTATGCAAAGTAGCATTAAACTCACGTAATTTTAATTTCCACAAAATAATTGACATACTGAGATACAACCAATATAGTGAGGAGTTCTGTGCTAAGATCAGTATTTTATCTTGTATACCGCTAATCTACTGATGCACAATCATCACTACTGTGGAAACATATCCAGACGACACGATAATCTCAGCACCTCAGGAGGACCCAATGATATAGCATCAAATAAACCCCAAATGCACCTTAATATAATGTAACAGTGCTTGAAGATTTGTTTGACTGGCTCCAGGCATATGATCTTATAAATATCTTAACGTGTATTTAGACCAACGTCAACTTAGTCATCTCAGCCATTAGCAATGACGAGATATGCTGGAGAATAAGTTGTTCTCACCACAACTATAGCTTTATTAACATTGATTAAAATAAATTAAAGCAACGCCCGAAAGGTTTTAATTCGAACTAAATATCTAGCAAAACATAGTTCTTTGATACAATAAATCATTTTTATAACAAAAATGGTAATTCCAAATAAAATGAACAATATACTTGGAATCTAAGCAACTACACGTTAATATAATACAACTGAAAAGCCAAGTGAGCATAAAAATAAATAACAAACCATCACATCTTATAATTAGGTCAACAAAAAAGCAATCTTGGTTTTGTGGTTTTTAGGATTGACTATAAATTACTCCACGAAGACAATCACTGAAATCTAATCTATTTTTTTCTCCAAGTAATATAAATAGACTATGGAAACAAAATATTCTGAATACGTTTCATTTGTATAACATTCCTTATTATCTACCTATAAAAATAACAGACGCTACATTGTTTTTTTTTTTCAGTTATTCCACGGATTTTGTGGGCTAATTAAAACATTTAATGAATTTAAATATAACAATAATAAATATATTTGAAGACATAATAATGTGATGAACTTTAAAAGAACCAGAAGACATAAAGGTAGACATACAGTGAGGTGATATGGGTGAAGAGAGAGGTCACAGTAAAATAATACAGGTCTGCAAATTCTAAGAACTGTTTATATTTTGTGACGTAATTATTATTCTTTGTGGTGTGCTGAATCCAAAATTGACTTTGTATTTGTCATAGGAAGACATGTGTCTTGACAACTTGCGTAATTATAATAAATGAATTATTACATTAAAAAAAAAGAAAATATATTAAAAATTGTATACTTGCAACCCATTAACTATACATAGTCTTATCTATAAAATATTTTTAACAAAAAAAATGAACCGGCTTTCCACATTCTTTTCGCAGACAGCGCCCCCTACCGGTCTCCGCTCGCTCTCATCCCCCGAAAAACGTCGGGAAGTATAACAATGCCGCCGGTTACGTTTCTGGAAGCTTGCGGCCATTTCCGTCTATGACGTCGGAATGTTCGGAATGGACGTAAAACAAGAGTAAGACGCGGAGACCTGCCTTTAGGTCGCGATGGAAATTTTGCTCTGCTGATTTCGGCAACTTTGCAAAAAAATACACGTACAAGTTTCTATAGTCCATCCAAAGTAGCATTAAACTCACGTCATTTCAACTTACGACGTCAAAACGGCACAATGTTGCCGCGTTTAACCTTGATACCTTACGAATTTTACTATATTTTAGCTTAGCTATCCAAGTAGAAAACACCTTTTTATTACTACTACTACCTATTACTACATATTTATTTAAATTTTTATATTTTACTACAATACAATTTTCTACGGTACATCTTTAGTTATTTCCATTGTCATCATTCTGTCTTGATATTATCAGCATTAAATCAAAATCCCACGTCCAGAAAGCTTCATTCACTCACTGTCACGTTTTGAGCCTCTATTCAAGTCAATAACTAAGCTGTTAATTTCCAATCTAACACTAGTTGCACCATTTAGATGATTGTAAAGAGTGTCTTGCTTTCCACATGTCCAAATAATTCCTGCCTGTAAATCTTTCTCAGTCTGCATGTCTATTTGTAGTGATGCCACATCCCATAACAATTCGATTTTATTGAATATGCAGTAATAGGGAAGACGTTACACCATTTGGCTATATTATTCGGCCATCTGATCTTCTCTTTCTAAAAAAGTAAATTACATGAAACACAATTCAAAATTTAAATTTATTTACCAAGTGACAATTTGATATACTTTATTCTTTAACATGGTATCTTCCAAACTTAATTTCTGTTTTGCAGGCCAATCCTTAATTACAGCCTTTGCCGACCACTTGTTGGTATCTTTTTGTTTCTAGAATTCAGAACAATATTATTTACAATTAATTATTAAAAAATATTATGATTTACAAAACATAATGAAACATTATTCTAATTTTTATTTTCTTTGCACTTTTTGTATTACTGTCTTGCCAAGGGTGGCCCGATCTTCCATTTCGGAATACCTATGTCTATACAGAAGTGATAAGTTCTTTAACCCAAAAATCTGCATATATCTAAGCTTCCTATGGATACTTTCAACACTAGCTCTGAAATAATTATATCGAGTTATTACTATATTAAAAAACTACTCACATTTTTTATTAAGTTCATAAATATAATCTTGAATAGAGCTAAAATTCGCCTAAAACAAGCAACTAGGAATGGCCGTCAGATCGGTGACACAAAATATATAACCAAATATTTTAGGTTATGGCCGACACTCTGCCAGCTCCAGCTCTTATACGGTTATTCGTCGTTTCTGTTGTAGGTATACCAACCGCCAACGCGTAATTTTTGATATGACAACGTTGTACAGCAAAATGTCGGCTAGCAATTTTGAATCATGACGTTATATTAAATGAAGTTATTTAATTTTAAGCAATGAATGTTAACCATACGAGAAGAGGATAACCATATGTATTTCTCATTCATCCTTTTTCATTGGTCTACTAAGCACATCGCAGAATTTTATTATTTAACTTATACGATTTATAAAATCTGTAGCATTGTAATTGCCTGTTTAAGATTTAATGCATCCAATGGTAATTTCGCCCATTCGAAGTTAATAATGGCCGGATTGTCTTTGTTAATCGCGGTTTGACAGACAAAAAGGCTAATGCATTATTAGTGCAGTAATTTTCTAGTAGGTGGCGCATAATTGGATTTTATTCGACGGTCAGCTGTATAACAAAAGTGTCGGGGAACATAATAGGAATTCTTCGCGCGCTTTATAAATTAAACCTTCGTTTAACTCAGCCTGCTTTGGTCTGGCCTCCACTAAATTAGGAAGTTTCGCTCGATTTAACCGTTTCTACGGTAATTGCTGGACATACTTTTGCGTCGCAAAATATATAAATCGAAACAAGAGTAGACTAGAATAAAGTGAAACTACATCATTTTTATAGGGAGATTAATTTTGTTGGTAAAGTTTGAATAAAGTCGCAGAAACTCAATAAAATGTTATCCTTAATAATTTTATATTTATGGTTTTTATAGCATACTTCCTTAGTATTTGGAAAGTAACTGAAATTATTATGATTTCAAAAACTGAAAAAAAAAAGAATATGTCACTTCCTATCGACCTATAAGTTTATTACCTGTAGTCTCAAAAGTTTTTTGGAAACTATACATAAAGAAGTTCAATAAAATAATTTATAATAGAAATATTATGACAGGACATCAATATGGGTTTCGTAATAAGCACTGAACTATAGAACAGATAAATAGACTGGTATCTGAAAACCAACAGTTAGCTAAAATAACTACTACAGACTACTATTAACTACAGACATAACTGCTGAAAGATATTACTCGGCTGCTTTCTTGAATATGTCTCAGGTTTTTCAGAAACTACGGCAGATAGGGCTGCAGGTTAAACTAAAAAAGTACCATCACCCTCATCTGAACTTTGAGTATTGATAAATATGATAACTAGTATTTGACCAACGTCAACTAAGTCATCTCAGTTGATAGCAATGACGAGATGTGCTGCAGAATAAGTTTTGCTTACCACAACTATAGCTTTATTAACATTGAATAAAATAAAATTAAAGCAACGCCCGAAAGGTTTTATTTTGAACTAAATATCTAGCAAAACATAGCACTTTGATACAATAAATCCTTTTTATAACAAAAATGGTAATTAGAATCTAACCTACTACTCGTTAATATAACAAAACTGAAAAGCCAAGTGAGCATAAAAATAAAAAATAAACCATCACATTTTATAATTAGGTCGACAGAAAAATCAATCTTGGTTTTGCGGTTTTTAGGATTTACTATATTTCCTCCACGAAGACAAAAACCGTATTCTAATCTATTTTTTCGTCATATAATATAAATAGCTACAAACTTACGAAAATAGACTATAAAAAGCTATGGAAGCAAAATATTCTGAGTACGTTTCTTTTATATAGCATTCTTTATTATTTAACTATAAAAATAACAGATGATATATCGTTTCTTTTTTAGTTATTCCACAGATTGTGTTAGCTAATTAAAAAGTTTAACGTATTTAATGATAACAAAAATAAATATAGGTAAAGATAGATTAATGTGATGAACTTTAAAAGACAAAAAGGAAGCGATAGAGTCAAGTGGAAAGGAGGGAGGTCATAGTTAAATAACACAGGTCTACAAATTCTAAGAACTGTTTAGATTTTGTGACGTAATCATTATACTTTGTGGTATGCTGAATCCAAAATTGACTTTGTATTTGTCATAGAAAGACAAGTTTCTTGACAACTTATGTAATTATAATAAACGATCTATTACATTAAAATGTCTAATTAACTTAAAAAATGTTATTATATCTGCAAGCCATTAACGTTACATATTCTTATCTAATATACGTTTACAAGTACACATTTAGATATATATATTTTTTTTAGTAAGGCTGCCTGACAATTTGTTTATAGTTTATGTTATCTAAAAATGTTTTTCCTTAAAAGCAATCGACCTATATTTTTGAAGATGGTTTGATGGTCCTGGCGAATTATAAATCTCCATCTTTGAGAAGTAATTTTACAAATCGCTTCATCAATCCCAGTTTTATGTGCAACGGTGGTAATAGAATTTTATGCATAGTTACAAATATTTCTTGGAATTTCATTTCGTAATCTTCAAAGCTTCAAAGCGCTCTCTGCGGGCAGCTTTTTTGATTGAGGAACTTGTTCGGACTTTGCTAACCCTTAGGCACAAAAAGCAAGAACATTTGGTAAGCCCAGTTTGTTGACCGAGCAATATGCATAATATTATAAAGTTGCGCCTTGCCAACCTTGGTCTACATATTATGTTTTACGAAGAACTAAATCCAAGTTATTGTAAGTATACACAATGACTTACAGAAATGAGGGCCTCTGCCAGAGGAATCATCCTATTGAACCTTAAATGCGTTCCGACTTCTTCGAATTTTTTACATATTATTTTCTTGTTCAGCATACCAAAATACATAGAAATCAACTAAAAATATTCAAACATTTTTTTATCGCAACTGTATAATTATACTTGTGACACTATCACCGTAGAATCTCAATGTATCTCATGATATAACTAGGCCCAATATTTAAAATAACTGCTTCATAATAGAGTGAATGAGGAAGGAATAAAGGTAAATTTGGCTTTTTCTTTCTTTCGCAATATTTGTCCGCCAATCTTATTTCATTTTATTAAACACTTTATTGAATTAGTTAAATAAAACATTTTATTGAATTTAATGTTACAGTTCATAAGGAATTCAAGATATTTCCAAAACGAAGAACATAAACTTCGAATAGCTTATTAGATATTTTTAAAATTACTTTACAATCCTTCACAAATGTATTTTAACTAATATTAAACGTCTATAACTCGACAACAGGCTGCGTAGTATGAAATAGTTAACAGGTCGGCACGAATATTTAAGCAATCAGAGCAACATGATGTTACAAGTCCATAATCAAGCCAATCTGGAAGTATGACATTCAACTATGGGACACAGCAAGCAAGAGCAATATTGAAATATTAGAACGGCTCCAGAGTAAGATTTTAAGGAACACAATATTCCTCAAAGAATGAGCAACGAGTATCTCATCAGGATCTGTATCTCAGTGTATGAACAGTAAAGTAGGAAATAAGTATCAGAGGAGATCCACGCAACATTCATACGAGCTGGCATGGGCGCTGAGTAGAACTGAAGAACAACAGCACGTGAGATTCAAAAAATACTACATCTCAAGTCTCAGCAACAGAATGAAGAATTTAAAAAAAATGAAAATAAACAAACAGTTTAGAAGATGGACAGCATGGTGACTTATTGTCCAGAATTACCATGGCGCGCAGGATAAAGAAGAAAAATTAAAGCGCTTATAGCTCACCAAACAATGAAAGCTTTTCCATTTACACTTTTACTGTACCACGTCTGCCTCAAGCTTCCACCACAACTACATTTATATCCGCCGCATAAACATAACCTTACATTATATCGGCGTAATCCCAACTACTGTTCAAATAAATATGGGACAAATTAGATCCAATAAAACTAAATCGTGCGCGAGAACACTTGGTTACATTTTCTTTATATTAAATCTTCGGGACGTACACGAGGTGGCGGCATACGCTTTCGAAAACAAATATTCGCCATATTCGAATGCTGGAAACATTAAATAGCGCAACTACTCTTACGCGAGAGCCCTTGTGCTTGATTCGCATTCGTATATGGTATCTAGCTAGTTTAAACAGCAGTCAACTTGTAGGTAAGCTTATTAATATATAGTCAGACATAACGGGATATTTACTATATTTCATTTTTGCTTCGTATAGTCGAGGAAATCTCTGGGACATTACCAAAAAAGAGATCTCCAGCACTAATAATTTTTGTAAATGTATTATTTTAATAAAATTAATGAAAGTAAATCTGTACGTGTGCAGTTCACCTATAAACAGACCGTACAAGTACCAATAACTTTGAATAACACTATCATTCCATCTAGCAACAACGCTAAATAGAACTGGAATTAAAATATAGGAAAATGTACTGGCTAGCTGGAAGAAAATCACAATTATCAGTACATAATAAATTGCTATTATTTAAGCAAATATTGAAACCTATATGGGCATACGGAGTTCAATTATGGGGGTGTTCTGCAAATAGTAACATAAATAAAACACAAATTTTTCAGAACAAAGTCCTGAGTGATTACCTACATCGAGACCTTCAGATACCCACAGTCAGTCAAGAAATCAAGAGAATTGCAAGGGGGCTGGCTGAGGAAAGACTCCATTCTTATACGAATATTGAAATATTGCAACATTTGGATACCACCAGATCTGGATACAGACTCAAACCATCTGATCTTGTGTAGTGTTGTGTAGTGAGGTGATTAAGGGTGTAATTGATGAATGAAATTAGAACAGGCGATGAAGTGAAGATATGAATAGGATATGGAAAAATAATGAATAAATTCAACGATATGCTTCAGTGAAGTAAAAACTGATCCACCGTACATAATCTAAAAAGCTTTTTAGAATCAGCAAAACAACATCAAGCCAATGATATCACCAAAATTATTACTGATTGAAGAAAAGAAAGAGAAATCTCCGAACGGACTGTTTCAGTATCTAAATAAAAAAAAAAGAAACAAAAATATCAAAGAGATATATAGCAACAGTAAATATGAACCTTTTAATTAGTTACTCGATCTAACTTTTTTTTAAATCCTAATTAAGAATGCTGAATCGATTCTTATTATTCACTCGACTGAACGGAACTGCCTACGACTGCATTAAAAGTTGCGAACTAATTAAATTTTTAACAACGCCTTAGTACAAAGGTAAATAATAAAGTTGGATCCCCTGTTTTCGAGGACGACAGCAGAACAGTTACGGATCCAGAACTTCTCGACCTTAGCGTTTGTTTTTTGTATAAATTGTTCGCTGTAACGATATAGTTCGTTTTCTTTCATCGATAACATCAGGCTTGGAAAGGATTTCGGTTCCTTAGAGAATATGAAGTCTATATTATAGAAGTTGCTGCAATACTTTAGTATTAACATGACAGGCCTACCACAGTAAAACACATTTTTTGGCAAAATTAGTTTTTTGTATTCAACATAATTCCCTTCAAGGGTGATACACTGATTATAGCGACTCTTCAACTTTTGGATACCATTCTTGTAGTACGATTTGTTCTTTGCTTCAAAATAGGCCTCAGTTTCGGCGATTACATCTTCATTCGACGAATATTTCTTCCCATCAAGCATTCTCTTGAGATCTGAGAACAGGAAATTGTCGCTGAAATAGTAAAAAAGCATTTCGAAACCCAATTCATAAATCATTTTCACTGCCTTGTGACACGGTGCATTGTCTTGGTGAAGCTGCACTTTCTTTTTCTTCAAATGCGGTCGTTTTTCGACGATTTCGTCCTTCAAACGATCAAATAACGCTATGTGATAGTCGCTATTGATAGTTCTTCCTTTTCCAAGGTAGTCAATGAAAATTATTTCATGAGCATCTCAAAATATAGATGCCATAACCTTGCCAGCTGACTGTTGCGTTTTCCCGTGCTTTGGAGCGAGTTCATCGTGTGCAGTCCACTTGGACGACTGTTTGACTGCACTTTGCACAGAGCATTCTCTTACCCAAATACTCATGAATGATGTGATGTTCACATTCAGTTGATTTACGTTAATTCAGTTAAGTTAGTATACCATTCCTTGATGGTTGATTTTTCTGGGACAGTGTCAAGAAACTCGGCATCAAGCCAAGTTTTCGCTGTAACTGTATTTTTTCCCTTCAAAAAGTTATACACGCATAATTTGAGGGTTAAGGCTAACTAAAAAACATATGGATTTAATTCTAGTAGCGCCATCTATGTGTTAGACCGGGGCCATTTCAATTGACCTGTTACATATATGTATAATTGCTCGAAATATACATTTGGATAAAATATATGAGGAAGGAATTAATACTAACTATTTTGAACAAAAGAAACTCCGGAGAAATACAGTCATATTATAAGGAAACACAACAGCGAAGGAAACAAGAACTAAATTTTAAAAGGTGAACATGCTCTCTAATGAATGTAAAATATATAACGCAGATATACAATTGTCAATTAAGCGGTTTGAGCCTTCAGGGAATATCATATGAGATACGTTAAACGAAATTGTGTATAATAACTATCTATATAATTTAAAAATGTATCTTTCAGCTTGTATAGCTGTCTTGGGCTGACTACAGGCCTACACTGGATTTAATGTACTTGGAGTTAGTGTTATCAAGATATTGGTAAATGAAAGCTATTAATTAGTTAAATTGGCTTAATTTTTACTTATTTACTTCTTCTAATTGACTGGATGGTAATCTATAGATATATTAAAGAGCCTGGTAGTAGAAGGCAAGTTGAATTTGAGAGGAATGTTTTATTTGTAACCACGAGGATGTTACCTTTTCTATTGTTAAGTGGAAGGTGTGAAAGAAGAAAGAGTGAAAAAGTGATCCTGTTGCGGTAAGATATTTCAATATCTGGCATTATAAAGTATTACGAGTGATATCACGCTAGTAGCTGTGCCATCTGGACAAATGATGTATGGGTATATTATAAGCAAGTAGCCATGTAAATTAATATTAAATAAGGTTAGGCCCAGGGCGATTATCCTTTTACAGTTCTTGTTATGACGTAATTACATTTATTTATATTTAAGAAAGTTGCTTAATTTTAAGTTTGCAAAAACTATAACGTTTCATTTTTTTCTATAGTTCAGGGGTCTAATTTGTTAGACTATTTAACTATTATTTGTAAAAACTATAAAATCGGAAAGAAATTATGACTTGAGACTCTAAGATATACTATTCTATCAAATGCCTGGCGAACCTAGGCCGAGATAAGAAAGGCATCAACTAATAGAAAACACGTGGCTAGCAAAAAGATATCCCATCGGCTCGTTCAGTTTTTAGACTTGGTAAAGGACCCCTTATGATGGTATAACCATGAACTTCAAGAAGGCCCGAGATCGTAGATTATTCGAGCAGTTTTAAGAATGCGTAACACGCGTGTTCCATCCGCGTGAGGAGTGCCTAGCCGGAAGGGTATCTCCCTCCCCTTCTCAACCTCCATTAAGAACCAGAAGGTGGAGCTTAGGCGATAAAATACGATGCATCTAAAACGAGAATCAGAATTAAAGGATTACATAACTAAAAACAGAACAAGGATTAACAGAAGAACAGTCCGTACTGAATTACTGAATTAGTCAGACAAAAGGGTTAAGTGTCGAGAGTAAGAACAGAAACAAGTATCAGAAACAATAATAAAGAAAATGACAATAATCGAAGAACAAAAACAGAATAGTCAAGTGGTAAAGAAGAGTAGAACTCTCATATCATCATCACTTGGGTCCGTATATATTCTATTTTACTCGAGTAAAAGTGAGTATCGATATATATTCTACTTTACTCCTTTTAATGTATATATTTGTTACATTATCCATTCAAAAAAACGTCTTTATGCATTAATTTACACAAAGAAGAGAGAAAATAAATTGTGTTTCATTGGCAACGTTGTTTTCTCTCCTTATAAACGCAATAGTCCTCGTGATGTGATAAATTGATCTCTGTGAAGTGTTATCAACAAAATTTATACTCAGAAACCAATACAATAATAATTTAAAAGGATTTAAAACGTTTTAGCTCTTAAAGATCAGTTCGGTCACGTGATATGATCGCTGTACCTTGAAATAGCGTGAAACTCGAACGAAGAGATTTATTACTGCGAACTGGGCAACCGTTTGTGGACGTACAGTTCCGTGCGCTTTGACCCGACCAATTTCGACATTCGAAAAGTTAACAAACACGCGAATATTCCGCGAGTCGCACGTCGTCAACACGTACACCGACAAAAGGGACATCGGCCGTCGGTTTTTAGTTTCGGAATTTAATGATGCCGGGGCTTCATAGTTCTTGTCAAGGAAATAATTCGGAGGGTATATCGCATGGCGACGTCAAAGTTACGAAGTTCGTAGGGTCACGGTGGTGTTAATTAAATATTTTCCTGTAATATATATTCACTATAACAAATATGACATGTAAAGGGCGTGAAGTTAGTTGTTGTTAGTTAATTCGGACTAAAATATATTATAAATTGAAGCTGCGAATTAATTAACAATTATTTACGGCGATGGGCATGATGATCTCTGAATCTTCACCCTCATTAGTATCCAATTTGTATCAAAATTCACCTTCATTTGATTCCCAAGAGCTGCCAAAGCTACCTAACGATTGATGATATATGTGAATGTACAACTTTAGGCTATTCCTTGACTTTTTAAAATTTTAATCCGCATAATTTTGAGCCACCCACTACATCCACCTGATTCGACACCACATTGTTTATCCGTTACATAATTTATTTATGAAATTAACAGTTGAGTATGAATTTTAAAAATGTTCTTGAATTTATTTATAAATTCCTAAAATTAAAAGGTAATCCTAGTACAGTGTTGATTTCCATCAACTTATATTACTTTATATAGTTTATCATAGACATAGAAGAGTGGATGGTCTTGCTTAAATATGAGTTGCTGTTATAATATGGAAATATTCAAAAAGGTAAACAACCTATTCACGTTGCCAAATAACGCCAAACAGTGAGATATGAAGCTTAACAAATATGCAGTAATAATTTATGTAAAGGTAAAATATTACAACGATATGAAATTCTGCCTGAGTTGCTGCAATACTACAGTATTAAAATGGCAGTTCTCCCCTCGTGTTTCTTTGAGATTCCTTTGATTTCACGAGTTACAGTCAGTATCTGCAAGTATCAAGTCAATAATCATTCATATAGTATCTGTGTATATTTACTACCTTTTGAGACTTTGTTAACCAGTTTCCACAAGTTCAAATAGGCTTCTAAATGTCCTTATACCAGCAGCAACCTGTTAAATACGAATAATTGAAATTTTCTTCCTATTAACCAATACATTTTATTCAGTTATATCGAATACAGTATTCTATACTTTTTAATGAATCTTTTCAAAAAAATTTTGCATTAAGGTTCATCCCAAGGTACTTGATGTCGTTGCTATATAAGATAATAGTGTTATTCATTGTCAAGTATGTGCAGCTTGGTCCTAAATTAATTCATTATACACCAAATTGTGTTGATTAACGTTAAACGTTATAACATAACGTGCGTAAGATTCTGCTTACGCTCTTATTTTAGTCTCCAAAAACAAGTATCATCAATAAGTGTTAGCCATGATGATATTTTCAATTTCTGATATATTACTTTTGATGTTTCATGTGAAGAGACCTTTTTGGAAAGTTTGAACGAAGTCCCGAAACATAAAGACAATCCTTTCATCAAACAAGCATCTATACGGCCAACAAAATTAATTTGATAATCTAAATAAAATTAACCGTAAAAAAGTCGAAAACAATGGCTTATTCGAAACCAAATTCTCCTAAAACAGATTTGTTTAATTAAAACGAAAAAGATAAATTTGATGCACGAAATATCCTGCCTCTAAAATCCAAAAACAAACGAAACTAACAATAGGCTATAAATTATTCGGACGAAATTGAAAGATTATATTTAATTGCACCGTAATAATTGTCGTTTTTGGATGTTTTCATTTTGAATATTACTGTAAATAACGTTTATTTAATACGGAACGCTATTATAATTAACAAGTTGATCCGTACAAAAATATATCTAAATATATTAAATTGACGTGTAGCTAAATATATGAGGTATGGTATAAACAATAATATTTGAATTATTTATATAAACAGTTCTTTATGAATTAATGATATCATTTGAGATTTGTTAGATGAATACATTTGATTCAGCCATATATCAAGCCACTGTTTTTCTTCAACAGTATTGTTGGTCAAAATTATGTTAAGGCATACATTAAAAGCTGGAATAACATGAAATATTGATACACATTTAAATCTTAGTGCTAACCACACGAATAATTTAGACTTGTCAACATTGGTGTCCTCTATGATCCAAATTAATAATTACTTAATTAATAATATTTAATTACGTAATTATACTTATTTTAATCGGTTGTAGAAAATGGTAGTAGAACCAACCTTCCGAAGCCATAGTTAGACCCCCAGGGTAAGACTAACTCATCGTCCGTCCATCCAACTAAAATACTTGGAGGAATTTATTAAAGTACTAAAACTAACTGATCCAGCTTTAGATTACATTCGGAGCAATAATTATTACTATAGCTAATTTCTGTTTACTGTTACGTTTTACTGTTATGTTTCAGTCATATATGACACATGTTATGTTGTCAATTCCCAGTTAGTTTTGACAGTTCTTGGGCTTTTAGATATCATTAATTAATTATACCCAAACAAACAAAAGTGAATTTTAATATAAATAATCGACCAATGAGTACCAGTCATTCAATTCATGAACAAAGGCTCAACAATTGACAGGGGCCTAGACTCACAAAAGGTCATTAAAATTGCCTACGAAGATAAAAAATTTACTCAACTATATTTCCAGATGAAACAGGTCATTTGAAAAGTCCCCAGCCTGACACATAGATGGCGTTACTAGAATTAAATCCATATGTTAATGAGTTAGTCCTATCCCTCACAAGGTGCGTGTATAAATTTGGCAGCTGTCGGATCATTAGTTTGTGAATTATAGCATTTAGAGTGAAGATTTTTGACTTTTACTTTGACTGTGAAAAAAAAATGGATAAAAAGGAATTTCGCGTATTTATAAAATAATGCTTTTTGAAGGGAAAAAATACAGTTGAAGCAAAAACTTGGCTTCATGTCGAGTTTCCGGACACAGCCCCAGAAAAATTAACTATCAAGTATTGGTATACTATGTTTAGACGTGCTGAAATGAGCACCGAAGACAGTAAACGCAGTGAACGCCCAAAAGAGGTTGTTACCGTCGAAAACAATTAAAAAATCCACAAAATGATTTTAAATGACCATAAATTGAAATTGAATGAAATAGCAGACACTCTAAAGATATCAACTGAACGTGTACATCATATCATTCACGAATATTTGGGTACGAGAAAGCTCTGTGCCGCGCGAGCGCACTTTTGACCAAAAATAAGGACGAGCTGATTCTTAGCAGTGCAGTGTTTGAAGATGATTAAGCGTAACAAACCCGAGTTTTTGCATCGATATGTAACAATGGATGAAAAATAGCTCCATCATTTCACTCCGCAGTCCTATCGACAGTCATCTGTGTGTACTTCACACGATGAACCCGCTCCAAAGCGTGGGAAAACGAAACAGTCGGCTGGTAAGGTTATGGCGTCTGTATTTTGGGATGCGAATGGAATCCTTTTTTGACTCCCTTGAAAAACGAAGGACCATCAAGAGAGACTATTACATATAAAAAAAGAAGTACTGCTTCACCAAGACAATGCACCGTGTAACAAGTCAGTGAAAACGATGGCAAAATTCCATGAATTATTTCCTTCAAATCTTTGAATTGCCTCCTCATGCACCGTATTCTGCACATCTGGCCACCAGCCACTATTTCCAATTGTCAGATCTCAATAGAATGCTTGCTGGGAAGAAATTTTCGTCGAATGAAGGTGATCACCGAAACTAAGGCCTATTTTGAAGCAAAGGACAAATCATACTCCAAAAGGGTATCTAAAAGTTGGAGGGTCGCTATATCACCCTTGAAGGGAATTATTTTGAATAAATAAACACTAATTTTGTCAAAAAATTGGTTTTACTATGGTAGGCCGGGGACTTTTCAATTGATCTCTTAGCTCAAGCCTTCGACAAAGTTTGGCATGAGGGACTTATCTACAAACTGCATAAAATGCTATCAAAGTGGTACACGGATCTTCTAAATTCTTATATCTGAACCAGAATGTTTATAGTGAAACAAGGAAACAAACCTATTCTACAATAAAAGAAGCTAAAATAAAGAGAAGTGTACCACAAGGAATTATATTGGTGTCCACCATTTAACCTACTTTACACGTGTAATATGTGTATAGTGAATAAACAATCAGGACATTACAACAGACCAGTAGTAATCTGAATAATTGAACTAAAACTTGAAGGACTGAGAAGTTCTCTTAGATATGTGCTTAGTTTTTGAGTTATTGTAAAAAATAATTAAATAAAAATTAGTGAACAACAACTACTAACAATGTACTAATTTAAAGAAGATGTGTCAACACTTTTTCAAATTCTTTTTCAAAAAAAACTTGATTGAGCCCTTCATTAACACCATTTATTATCGCTTTATGGAATGCTTAACCAAAATGCTCGAAATTATGGCTATTCCACTTGTCTGTTTTAGTTATTTCACCCCCGTTTTAATTTTGTCAACCCAACCAAGCAATTCAAAATTATAATTGCCTAGAAATCGTTGGCCAAACATAACTCATTATCGATCTCGCGCGAAACATAACAAACACAAAACGGAAATGGACCCTGTCAATATAATATCTACAATAAAACGTACAGAAATTCATTAAAGCCCCATTAAAAATTTAATTTGTTCCGGATTCAGCGTCGCTTGTCTCCTAAATTAAAAATACTAGCCCATTTAAAATGCGCATTTAAGTAATAACGTTCAGAACGCACTATCGCATCCAGTTATATTGTTTAAACAAATTACAGTTCGACACCAAGCATAAACCATACATTTAAAAGAGTTTTATCGATATCAATACCCATTATATGAAATTTATAATAACGAGTTTGCTTTTATTTCATTAAACTGCGTTAAAAAAGTCATTCAAAAGATTGATTGCGCGGAAAAAGTCGCTGCCACTTTGTATTTATAAAAAAAAGGAATTAAATAATGAACCCAAATATATTTTATCGTATTTTTATAATATTTGGGAAGTAACTATGACATAAAAGGTCAATTGATAAGTCCCCAGTCTGACACAGAGAGGGCGCCACTAGAATTAAATCTATATGTTTTTAGTTACCCCTAACCCTCAAAAGATGCGTGTATAAATTTGACAGCTGTCGGATCATTAGTTTGTGAATTATAGCATTTTGATTGAAGCAACTTGGAAAGGATTGGTATGCTAAGTATAGACTAGGTGAAATGAACACCGAAGACGGCGAACGCAGTGGATTCCAAAAAGAAGTTGTTACCGAAGAAAACGTTTAAAAATCCACAAAATGATTTTAACTGACCGTAAATTGAAATTGAATAGAATGCGTTTTCATCATATCATTCACGAATATTTATGAGAAAGCTCTCGGCAAAGTGGATGCGGCGCGAACTCACTTTTGACCAAAAACAACGACGAGTTGATGATTCGGAACAGTGTTTGGTGACAATGGATGAAACATGGCTCCATTATTTCACTACGAAGTCCAATCGACAGTCATCCGAGTAGACTGCATACGATGAACACGATCTAAGCGATCCTAATGAAAAAAAAACATTTCAATATAATTATTTTATTTTAACTTTATTAAAACTAAAATTACATTAAATCTACGGTGAAAACACATTCAATTTTGAAATTTAATGAAAAAGAAAATGTTTTTCATTACCATATTACCATTTAAATTTTGAATTTATATACAGAGTTTCTATTTTTATGACAAAAAATAAAAAGCTTTGTAAACAAGATCCCTGATTGAACATCAATGAAAAAGTAAGTTCTATTTATACGCTACATTTTATATGAAAATAGACATAAAAACAAAAAACTTATTTCCTGATTTCTCTTAACTTGTTTCAAAACATATCAGCTTTTGCTGACATATTTTATTTACTATTTATTATATCAATCTGGTAAATTACCTCTAATAAGCCATTGGTTTTTATCCCATTATACTATGCTTTTAAAATTACAAAGTACTTGTTCTACAGTAGATCATTTGAGTTTTAGCTATAAATTCACTAAAGTAGATCGATTCGTTTTATCCTCTTTCATCTTCTGACTAAGCCATTATGATCTAGGAGGCTAAATGGTGGCTAAATGGTGTAATTTTAAGGCATTTTGCAGGACATCCTGTAGCATCACAGACTGAATTTATTCAATTTCGTGACGATATTGTCTTAAGATGTTGAATCGTTTAGGGCTTATTCACATAAACTTTTGATTTTAAAAAATCCTATAAGAAAAAATCTGGTGTTGAAAAATCCGGGGATAAGGCTGGCCATGATAAATCGCCACTTCGCGAAAAGGGTCTCCGTGGAAAAACGTCATTTAATAATTGAATTGTTGAACAAGCTGTGTGTACTGTGGCCCCATTTTGCTGAAACCACATGTTCTCTAGTCGTCGCTATTGTCACTATTTCTGTTCGTTTTTGTGGCGTATATATATCCAGAAAAAAATTTGGACATCTGCACAACCCAATGGTTAAAACGAAACTTAGCTAAACGTTACATAACCAAGATGGCGAGCAATCAAAATAGTAGCAAAACTTTTGCCCAATCTGCTACCTTGTAACATCGAAAATACCTTGGAGAATCTTGTTTTCGTATATTTGTAATATGTTTATATTGCTTTCGTGAATAGAATCCCAGAGTTGAACACAGTTCAGGACTGAATATCTACCCAATAACCAGTACATTATTTGTACTTCATGTAGATATGAGTAACTACTTTACTTATACTAGCTACAAATCTAACAAGTGCTTACTTTATTTAAAGAGTAAGTACTTCTTGGTCTGCTGATGTTGACAAACCTGGTTCGTGTCTGCCAGAAGCCGAAGTTAGTTTCGTTTGAACGTTGAATGTTTCGTTGATGAACCAAATGAAATATTTTAATTTATATGGTTATACTGATCGACTTGCTAGACTACTTATTAGACTTACATATTTGGGTCTGTAAACTTCCATTTAAAAGTGAAAACTACTTAATCTCTTAAATAATAATTTGTGAATTTAGTAAAAAAAGGGAGATATGACGAACATGACCTTCGGGAGTCTCAGTTTTCAATAATCCTTGACTGAAAAAATTAATTACTCCACAGTTATAGCTACAGATATGTAGCTATAATACTATCTAGAGTATATTCAAAGTTTTTTTGTACGTACGTCATCAAGATGTTTAATGTATTGCCTGTCGCAATTTGTAAATTCGTTTTAGAATCAGACAATATTTTCCTTCTCATTTTATTCTATTTAAAAGAAGACACAATGCTCTTTGATTAGTTCGAACACGTATGCGAATGAGCCCGTCAATGTCGTCCCGTTGTCGTCTTGAAAGCAATAGTGATAAGAAATTTTAACTCTAACCTATAAACTATTGTAGCTGAATCAGTATAAAATCCTATAGTAACAGATCAACTAACATAGATATATGTATGCAAGGTAAATATTGAATGAAGCCCGTCAATTCCTGCAGGCAATAGTGATAAGAAATTTTAACTCTAACCTATAAACTATTGTAGCTGAATCAGTATAAAATCCTATAGTAACAGATCAACTAACATAGATATATGTAATTTTTCTGTTTGTCAAGGTAAATATTGAATCAAAACAAGCAAAGTCTGAAATCTCCATCTATTTCCAATTTCATATTATAAAGTAAACATACCGGTTTAGAAAATATCGGTAGATTCTATAAGACCGAAAGCAATTTTTAAACCAATTTCGTTTCGTGCGGAAGAAATTAAACTTTTATACGGAGAGATGCAGGTCGCAATTCGAGACAAGATATTATTAATATCTACTCCTTCTGGTTTTGAATAAAAAGCAGGAACTCTGTCGAAAGAAAATGTTTCTTTGTGTTCACTTGATATCTCTTATTTTTCCTAAGTCTCGAAGGAATACTGTTTAGGAATATAATTGAAAAATACGGTAGTTTTGCGTATTTTATCTCGTGAAATATAAGAGATTTCTGTCAAATTTAGAATAGAAAACTCCATAACTAACTCTTGCTAGCATAGCAAGATTATTCGTTAAACTAGGTGTCTGAAAATAGATTTAACTTTAGATTAACTTATTGGGGTTCTAAATGTATGTAGGCACCAGGGTTTACTCGCTACAGAAAACACATTATTTACATTTAATAGTTAATATAATTTATTCAAAATATTAGCCATTTGATTCTATACGTTTTGTCAATCTCTCAGGCAATTTATGTATGACATTCAGAGACAGCATTTTCGTCTTTGAGCTAAATCATATTTTCAGCAAACCAGGCAAAGTGCTGCTCTACAATCACGTGTTCCATAGATGCGAAAAGGTGTTAGTCGGATGTAGCTAGGTCTGGATAGTACGATGGATGGAATAAAAAATCCCATTCAACAACAGTTCTTTGACTGCTTTTGTGATGTTATCATGTATTTAAACATATTATGGACGTACTTGGATATTCCTTTATCTTTAACGTTGAAATCACCACATCGGAATTATCGAACGCTTCACATTTGCTTATGATTGGAATATGCTCACCCTAAGTCTCTACCAGCCAACGATGTCTTTGAGTGACCTTTTCATTTTAATGACGTAAGAATAGAAAAACAAAAAAAATTGTAAATATATAATCCCCTTATTCTTATGTAACTTGACTTGTGTACTTTTGAGGCTAATTGTCAGTGGAATAAAATGACATATGTATGAAATCATAGCCACAAAGACATAGACATAGATATAAATATGGACACTTATGGAAACTTAAATGGACACACCTATAACAAGGCTCTAACTATGTGTTTAAATCATTAACGGACCTGAGCTAAAATCTTAACAGATTCCTGATCATTCAATTTATTCTTGAAAGCAATAGTGAAAGTGGTTTTAACTCTTACTATTCATTATTGTGGCTCTATAATTAATTTTAGTTTCTAGATATAATCTAATGTTAAAATAAATAATTTTTGATAACATTTTTGTTCAATTATTTTATTTAGATTAGAATTTCCTTGTTTGCCAAACTGAAATAAAACTCAGATTTGATGCGGCAACATTGCAATGTTTCGACGTCACAAATATCCATGACGGGTTACTGAAAAAACTTTGAATAGACTATATGTTTCTCTATTCTATGATCATAAAATGGAATACTTATGTTTAATGAAATCTGTTTGAAATAAACACCGATGTACAACTAAATAAGTTATTAAATTATTTGTTATTACGTCTTCAGTCACCCCTTATTACGTCATCGGTCTCCTGGTGCCTTTCTATTAGATACGCTACGAGATACAAGTTCATAACTAAACTAACAAAGGTTCGTAATGAAGTCAAACAGAAAATACGATGGCGGAGATATCCCTGGACAACACACATCGATCTGTGCCAGGCTATATGACGAAATCGAAGTTCAGATAAACTAGGGATCATATTTCATGTATAGTGCGTCGATATCGAGTTCTACAACTGGCCATTGGGGATTGATTAATTATTGTTTAGCCAACCAGAAATCACTCTAACTGCCCTAAAATATGATTAACGTGTAGATCATAACAATTGAAAATCAATGCTATTCAGATATTAGTTTATTCCATCCATATACCTGTATATGAGGATATGAAGGTAATAAATTCTTTTCCGATATTAAAAGTATAAATTCCCAGACATCATTCTTTCTATTTTTTGTTCTAGATTTTATCAATTTGATCATCCAGGGAATAAAAATCTCCAAAAATTGCATAGTAGTATTTAATTTAAATATTGAATAATATGAGAGCCATTCTAAATTAAGAGGTACTTTTTTGTTGAGAAAAATGTATGACATAAATCTTACCATTTTAATATAATTACATATAAAATTATTCTTAAAGAACCCACTTGTGCATTTATAAATTTTATGTTGTTTCATTAAAGTTAAGGTAACAGGTCAATTGAAAAGTCCCCGGCCTACCAGAGTAAAACATATTATTTTCGCAAAAATGGTTTTTTTATTCAACATAATTCCCCAACCCTCCAAATTTTTTTTACCATTTTTGTAGTAGGATTTGTCCTTTGCTTCAAAATAGGCCTCAGTTTCGGCGATCACCTCTTCATTCGGCGAAAATTTGTTCCCTGCGAGCATTCTTTTGAGATCTGAGAACAGGAAATAGTCGCTGGGTCCAGATCTGGAGAATACAGTGGATGAGGAAGCAATTTGAAGCCGAATTCATGGATATTTGCCATCGTTTTCACTGACTTGTGACAGGTTGCATTATATTTGTGAAGCAGCACTTTCTTTTTCTTCAAATGCGGCCTTTTTTCGGTGATTTCGTCTTTCAAATGGAATGTAATAATGCTATGTAATAGTCGCTGTTGATGGTCCTTTAACTTTATACACACATCTTTTGAGGGTTAGGGCTAACTAAGAAACATATGGATTTAATTCTAGTAACGCCATCTAAACGTCAGGCCAGGGACTTTTCAAATAACCTGTTAGAAGAAAGGCAGAGACTAAATGTATAGGGTAGGATTATTTAAGAGCTGAGGTGGCATTTCAATGTTACTATATGAAAGAAATCGGGCAATTTTTAAAAATAAACTTTATTTACACATTTTCAAATAGTTATCAGACTTAACTTTCAAACAGCCTTTAGTAACATAATAATAATATTGTTAAGCTTTAAAAGTTTGAATAATCCAAGATTAAAAATTTAAAATTACTACAGTTATTAAGGTTACAGAAACAGTTTAATAAACATTCCATTTCTAAACTGTATGAAAAAATACACTTTTCCGTTAACTTGCTGAATCTTTAGTGGGTCTGGAAATGTTTTTATATTTAGTGCAGATCCGAGTTTTGCTTTTTTGTTCAAAAAGTCTGCATCATCCATTAACAAATATTCAAGTCAATTAATAGTCAACAATTAAAACGATGGCAAAAATACATGAATTGGGCTTCGAATTGCTTCCTCATCTACCGTATTCTCTAGATCTGGTCCCCAGCGACTATTTTCTGTTCTCATATCTCAAAAGAATGCTCGCTGGGAAGACATTTTCGTAGAATGAAGAGGTGATCGCCGAAACTGAGACTTATTTTGAAGCAAATGACCAATCCTATTACAAAAATGGTATCGAAAAGTAATCAGTGTATCCCTTGAAGGGAATTATGTTGAATAAAAAAAAGTAAGCTTGCCAAAAAAATGTTTTACTATGGTAAGCCGGGGGACTTTTTAATTAAGCTATTACTGATGTATTAATTCCGTTCTCGTAGAACAGTAATGATAAATAAATTTGTAGAACGTAGAAGAAAATTATACAAATAGGGCAAAATGATTTTTTTGTTTTGAACAACTGTAGAACTCTTAATTTCTAGGTTATTTTATGGAAACAAAATCAAAACACCTCTGCAAACAAATTCACTTACTTATTATTTATTAGCTTTTGTCTTACGAAGTCGACCTAATTAGCATCGAAAGGCCAGCATGTTTTTGTCGCGTGCTACTTTTATAAAACATCTTTTGTGCATTTTATAATAAATAATATTCCTGGAAACTGGATGAATTAAGCTCGCATCTATACAATAAAAACCTTTTGTTAAACATCGCGCATAATCCTCGACATTGTACTAAACGTGCCACATCGCATTGTTTATTCCACTAACAAAAACGGTTAATTAAGATACTGGATACACGTCCGCGAAAAACACTTTTAATGAGTTTTCGTATTTTAATATTTCATAGTGTATCGAATTTCGTCATTAAACTAATTAAATTTATATTAAACGAAGCTGTGCCCGGCTTATTTTGTTCAGTACATTTAATAACGAATAAAAAAACACTGTTTTACGACTGATAATATTAAATTACACTGTGTTTTTTCGTAATTTTCACGAAAGCAAGGTGGATAACGATATCCGACAGCAATCATAAAAAGCCAGTTGCCCGATAAAACTTACCTCAGTATTTTTTAAACCTCGAAGAAGAACGGAACATTTTAATCAAGGTAAAATATATTTTTTTTCATTAAAAATTTGTAAGGTTTAATTAAATTGAAGACACCCAAAAAATTAGATTTTTTCTATGTTTTTACCATCGAGAGTTTATCTGGACTGATCCTACAGTTTAACGTGGGCTCCCAACCATGGTCCTCGGCATCGACTGGCGAGTGACCAACTTATAAATCATCCCAGAAGTCATCCGGTCGTACACAGCCCGATTACTGGCGTGACTGTATCATTTTCCTTGTGGAATTTTGAACTTTTGCCTAGGACAATCACAAATATTAAACAATGACAAACATAAATTTACGACCATGCCCCAGCAGGATTTGAACCGGCGAGTATCGCAACAATAGGTGAACCGTCCTGTCGCCCTTAACACTGCGCCAACCAAGCCGGCCATGTATAAAGTTGCTACCAAGTTTTACGTGTCCGAATCGCAAGAGTGAGCACGCTAGCGGAAATATTTATAGTACAAAATTTTAAAAAAGGTTTAAGTAAAACATCTTATTTAAATATTATTTAACAAATTAATAAAATATTTTTAAAAAGTATTATCTAATCTGACAATTATTGTTAGAAAGTATGAAACATTTTCCATTAACTAAATAATATAATTTTAAATTATATAGTTTAAAATATAGTTTTAAATATAATATATGTAACATTTCAATTTAAAAGTCCCCGGCCTGATACATAGATGGCGCTACTAGAATTAAATCTATTTGTTTTTAGTTAGCCCTAACCCTCAAAAGACGCGTGTATAAATTTGACAGCCATCGGATTTTTAGTTTGTGAATTATAACATCTTGAGTGAAGCAACTTTTGTTATTCTGATAAAAATGGATAAAAAGGAATTTTGCATGTTGATAATACATTGCTTCTTGAAGGGAAAAATACAGTTGAAGCAAAAACTTGGGAACTCGTCATTCCCGGACACTGCCTCAGGAAAATCAACCATAAACGATTGGTATGCTAAGTTTAGACGTGGTGAAATGAACACCGAAGACGATGAACGCACTGGACGCCCAAAAGAAGTTATTATCGAAGAAAACATTTTAGAAAATCCACAAAATGCTTTTGAATGACCGTAAATTGAAATCGTGTACATCATCACGAATATTTGGGTAGGAAAATGATCAAGCATAAAAAACCCGAGTTTTTGTATCGATATGTGACAACGGATGAAATACGGTTCCATCATTTTACATCCGTCATCCAAGTGGACTGCACACGATGAACCCGCTCCAAAGCGTGTGAAAACACAACACTCGGCTGGCAAGGTTATGTCATCTGTATTTTGGAATACGCATGGAATAATTTTCATTAACTACCTTGAAAAAGGAAGGACCATTAACAGCGACTATTACATAATGTTATTGGACCGTTTGAAGGATGAAATCCCGAAAAACGGCCACATTTCAAGAAAAGAAAGAAAGAAAGTGCTGCTTCACCAAGACAATGCACAGTGTCAAAAATCCATATGAGTTGGGCTTCGAATTGCTTCCTCATCCGCCGTATTCTCCAGATCTGACCCCCAGCTACTATTTCCTGTCCTGGGATCTGAAAAGTATGCTCACTGGGAAGAAATGTTCGTCGAATGAATAGATGATGGCCAAAACTGAGGCCTATTTTGAAGCAAAGGGCAAATCGTACTACAAAAATGGTATCAAAAAGTTGGAGGGTCACTTAATCAGTGTATCACCCTTGAAGGCTAATTTTGCCAATAAAATGTGTTTTACTCTGATAGGCCGGGGACTTTTCAATTGACCTGTTAAATAATATCCCCTGAATTAAACAGTTACTAAAATCTTGAGTTTTTAGGTTTAATATGATAATATATTTTTTTGGAATCAAAAGGGGTCATTTTACCCCATTCAAATTCTGTTGATGTTTCTCATCCATCAAAACACTTAATTATTATATTTCTCTTTTCAATGTCTTGTTGCAGATTCTCAAGGCCTTCAATTAAATTCTTAAAAAATTAGCATAGGCTGACTTAAAGTATGATTAAGAAATTTAATTAAAATTTAATTAATTCAAAGTATTGTACATAATACTTATGAATTACTTATGAATTAACAGAACATAACATAATAACAATACAAGAATAATAAAAAGATATACGACAATTCCTGCAAGCTGCAACAGACTAAAGTATTATCAATAAACATTGCAGCAAATTAATATTTAACAGTAAAATTTCTCACCTCTCCAACTAATTAAGCTGACATGGAGGCTCCAATATCTCGTTGCTGTTCGATGTAGCTGATCATATACGCAATATGTTTCGTCTGGCTTCGGCATATTCATTCACAGTAATAATAAGCAACGATTTAAAATTAATAAAAGCAATGAAAGCAATAACCTGTCATTAACTAATATTTTGAAGAATCTTGTAGACCTTTGACAACCGATGTTAGAAAGTATCAGACACCATTGTATCTCTTTTTAAATATAATCAAAAGAGAAGTAATATATTGTCTGATTCTTAAACGATTAATATTAAAAATGTTGATGACATAAGTTCGCTGTTATTTTGAATAGACTGTTTATTTTTTCCGTTCAGTAAATCAAGTTATAGTTCTCTATTTCTGTGTCCAAAACAGCGTCAATGTTAAACTGTTATGTCCAATATTTTTACTTTGCATTCAAGCTCATAATAATAGAGAACTGAAAAAAAAACATCAGCCCATTCGTCTTTACATCCATATTTTCCTGCTTTTGAAAAAGATACGAAAGAACCCTCACACATCGAATATTTCGCCGCTCTATCCACGGTGGTAACTTAATTTCGATCTTTACTTATCGCCGAACTCAAAACGAACCGTTGGAAGAAGGAAGCACTCGCAAATCTGCGCGATTTTTTTTTCACCCATGTAGAGAAAATAATTGAGTTTTCTGTTTGCTTTTTTAGAAAGGGCCGAGACGAGGGAAAAAAGGGAATTGTAACGGAAATGGGCGCGAGTTCGTTTCTTCGAACGTTCGAAATAAATATTCGTATCGGGGGCCTTGGTTTCGTTAAAAAAACATTTCAAAAGATAATATTTTGTTAAATTAAAAATGTTATAAATCGATAATTGTGCATTGTTCTGGCAGATAGAGATATTTTTCATTGTCACATTTTATACATTTAGCCTTTTGTTCTATTATACGAGTATTAATGAAAATTATCTGTATGTTAATCGGTAGTATCACTAAAACTCGAGAACGGATGGATCGATCTGGTTCATTTTGATTTCAAAATAATTGTGAAAGACCGGAGCAGGTATATATGTCGAGGAAACATGGAATAAATGTGGGAAAAATGGTAAAATAATATTTTTTTCATATAATTATATATAATTCACAAACTAATAATCCTACAGCTGTCAAATTTATAAACGCATCTTTTGAAGGTTAGGGCTAACTAATAAACATATAGATTTAATTCTAGTAGCGCCATCTATGTGTCAGGCTGGGGACTTTCCAATTGACCTGTTATTCCATACATATGTAAGTACTTTCTCAGAGGTACATCGATAATCGTAAATAGCGACGAAAGTGGATCTACTACAACAATATCAACTGCAAGAATGGTTTAGTACAGGAGAACCATCCGAACTACGGCATCGGCACCGAAGTGGAATATTCACGGTCATGAAGTATTAATGTGTACATGGTGCAATTTGAAAATCGAAAGCACTACTGCAGATGTCTACTGGCGTCAATTGAAGAAATTGAATGACGTATTATTTAAAAAAAAAAGACCAGCAATAGCCAGTAACAGGCGCAAAATTATTCTCTTACACTAGTTAGAAAACTGGTGAAAGGAACACTGTTTCGGAACGAATGACCACTCATGTTCACTAAGAGCCCCGATTAACACTTGTTTAGAACGATTACTGAAGAAACACGAAAATATAATGTAAACATTCCCAATGGCCACCCCGTATACTAGACTTTCAAAATTGTATTTCGTCGTTATTATAATTTTAAATTCAATGCGGTTTTTAACTTTCATTAAACGACTACCCGAGAGGCGAACGACAAAAGAAAACAAGTTAGTTCCCCATTATAAGCCGGCCGAACCGCAGTAAATAAGGTGGTGGCACTACGCTGGATATTACAGCGAGTAAACCTGCCGGTGCTGATATTGCGACCTCCTTTCGGAGCGCCAAACTTTTTCTAATTGCAGGTTTTCAACGAACGGTACCATGCGAAGGAATAATTGACTTTTCCATTTGCTTTTTTGCAAAGACAAAGAAGTAATACGGCGATGGAAATGAGACCGCTTCATTTCCGTTCCCAGAACGTTCTATCGGATATTTTCCATCGATTTCTGGGAAAAAAACAATGGACAAAAAACAAGATTCGAAATTAAAATAACGCAAACAGAGAAATGTCTGCTTCAGATAGGGATCAATTTTTTTATTAAATTTCGAACGCTACGCTTTTTTTCCCATATCAAATAAATAGAGTCTGAAATAGAAAAGGTAATATAATTTGAAAGTTGCCATTCGAGCGATATTCTCGTTCTTGATATCTCCTGACCTATTGTTTATTTACCGTACTATAACACGTACACATCATCACAACACACCACAATATATATATATATATATATATATATATATATATACAATTGTTCTTATATCCTAACAATATTCTGGTTAATTTCTTCTTTTCTGATTCTCTGAACATTACATTATTCGACTTCATACTCATATCACCTATTAAATAAAAATTAATTTATTACTTAAATATATTATGTTTAAAGTAAATGTCTAAGTATTACCAGTTATTACAATTTTTGCTATTATTCTTCATGGACAAACCGAATTAATGAATTGACTATTTCCAACACAACAAGAATCATTTTCTTCTCTGTTCTTGTTATCATTAAATTTGCATACATTGATACCTATTCGATGTAGTTGAAAATGTTGTGTTATACATTTGACAGCTATCGTTCCCACTATAAATATAATTGATGCTGTTTGGAATTTATAACTTTTAAAAGTTAAACCTTACATTCGGCACTTGCCCTTGTTATTCCATATTTTAAAACCAATGTATGTTAGACCACGAATAATAACACAACAATTTAATTATTAATCTTATAGAATTTTTCACTTAACACAAAACCTAATTATTCTAGATTTTTTGTTGTTTTCAGTTGGATCGACCCGAAAAGAATGTCATTAGAAAAGGAGGACAATATAATCCTCAGATATAGTTTATAAT